>NC_092346.1:14894645-15229205 GCF_963676685.1 Mytilus edulis | reverse complement strand
CAATAAAAGATTTTCCTACTCCTGACGGGGCAGTCAAAGTCAAACAACTGTTGTCCTGTAAACATTCGATTACGTAATCACTGGCTCTTGTGGTCACAAAAATCTCATCCTTTTTTTCCCAGTCTTCTATTTGTTTTTTTATTTGGTCTGAAAAATATTTTAAAGTGTAGATAATTCGCACATTTGCCAATCGATATGAGTTACATACTATCATTTACAACAAGCACATAGTAGTCGAATGAGTCCATGGTATAATTTGTTTCCCATTTGGACATATTTGGACTTCTTATACCGTACTATTCAGTATCATTTATATTCTTCGCTGACGGTAAGATGACAACCTGCGGTGTTATATAACGTTTTCTTTTGGTAGATATGGGTTGAAGTGGCCTTGACATCCCATTCGATTGTTTTGATAGCATTATAATTGAAAACTACCCAATAATAATGCCTTATAGCATAATAATTTTTTATGGTTCTTTAAATCAATAATTTGACCTTGAGTTGTATTTTCGAGGGCAGATACCATCGTCCATGGTATATGACTCGTTGTCTTTAATTGATGAACCCATTTACGAGGGGGGTCGGAGGGGTTCTGGGGCTTAAAAACATAAATCCCGAGGTCCCGAATTTAAAAAAAAGTAAACTCCCAACACCCCGAAATTCGAAAAAAGATATCCTGGATCCCGAAAGGGTAAATCCCGAAATCCCGAGCGTAAAGACACCTGATCCCGACTTCCCGAAAAAGGTCCTGCCCCGCTCATATACTAAATTTGAAAAGCCAAACATTACACGAAATAAGCTAATTTGACAATAAGATAAAATGTCAATCGCCAGAAAGGTAATACACATACACATTTATATAGTTCTACTCCTTCACACCAAGTATCGAAAGTCAAAGTCTAAAGAATGTTTTGGCCTAAATAAGATTGTATTATAAGCCTACTAGGATAGCTACATGCACATTTGAAAATTTGCTAAATTGACCTTTGTGGTAACATGGATAAGCTGTTACACTGTATAAAAAAAACATATTGCGCCTGTCCCAAGTCAGGCGCCTCTCGCCTTTGTAAGTCTTGTATGATTTTAATTTTAGTTTCTTGTGTATAATTCAGAGTTTAGTGTGACGTCCATTATCACTAAACTAGTATACATATTTTTAAGGGGCCAGCTGCAGGACGCCTCCGAGTGCAGGAGTTTCTCGCTACATTGAAGACCCATTGTTGGCCTTCGGCTGTTGTCTGCTCTATATACATGTATGGTCGGATTGTTGTCGCTTTGATACATTCCCTATTTTCTTTATCAATTTTATTTTATAGTTGCCCCTGCTTGTTGATATACTGCTTGTTCAGAAATTTTTCAATAAAAAAGGGGCATATCTCAAGAACGGTGAAAGTGACGACTCCAAACTCAAACTTTATTTGTATTTTCTTAGGTTGTTAGCATGAAGTATAAGTCTCATAGCTTTTGGTTGAGACAAATATAAGTTAAGAAACTGTAAATCCATTCTTTTTTTCCTAAAATATGGACGTAAGTGGAGAACATTGAAAGTAACGCCTCTTAAGTTCAAACATAATCTGTGTTGAGTGGTAAAAAACATATTGTTTTGAAGGTTTCGGGTTTGTTCCCTACTCTTGACTAGGGGCGCCGAAAACCTTAAACTCCCGAACACATCTCTTTTACCATGTTTACCTAGACTGGAGATTTAACTAGTAAGGACACTTTGTGGCCTCGATTGGTCAAATATCTCCACGATAAGTCTTTTCCGTCAAGTAGCCTGATAGATCACTGCGAGATTTTTGGCTTCCTCCACTATAATTAAAGACTTCCTAGTGTTCTACTAATAACTTTATGCTGGATTGGGGGTGGTCCATTGTGTATAATTTAGTGTACATTTGTACATACATTGTAGAAAACTTAGTGTATATTTGTACATACATTGTATAAAACTTAGTGTACATTTGTACATACATTGTAGAAAACTTAGTAAAACATTTCCATTAATTCTAATATAGACATTCACAGATTCTACTGAAACCTCGCAGTTCTAAAAATCTAATGATAAAACTAATTATCAATGTCTTTTTTATTTTGTCAAGTAGTAAAATGTTAATTTACAAGAGCTTATACTCTACCTCTAATATTCTTTGGTATAACTTCTTCCAGCTCAGTTTCCATTTTCTTTATTTTCTCTTTAAGATCTAAATGTTCTTCTTTGTCTGAAATTAGAATACACGTATGATTCTTAATGTTTCTTATACATTAAGAAAAATTCCTTTAACGAAACTTATCATTAACAATTCTCATATCTGATATCAAAGGTACCAGGATTACAATTTGATACGCCGGACGCGTGTTTAGTCTACATAAGACTAATCACTGACGCTCAGATCAAAACAGTTATTAAGCTAAGCAAGTTCAAAGTTGATCAGCATTGAGGACCCAAAATTCCAAAATGTTTTGCCAAATACAGCTAAGGAAATATATGCCTGTGGTAAGAATATCCTTAGTTTTTTCAAAAAAATCAAAATTTTGTAAACAGGAAATTTATAAAAATAACCATATATAATTGATTTTCATGTCAACACCGAAGTACTGACTCCTGGGCTGGTGAAACCCTCTGAGACGATACGTCCACCACCAGTGGCATCAACCCAGTGGTGTTAATACATGTATGCTAAAGTAAAAAGATATTCCAATTTCCAACAGTGACTCAAAAGAAGTAACTAGTAGTCTCTATAAGTCGGAGAACAGACTTCAATAATGAGCAAAACATATATCCAATAGGAAGCTTAAGTGGCCCCAACATAACAAATGTGAAACAATTCAAACCAGAAAACTAAGAGAGGCCAACCCTCCAATAAATACGGGACAGTGATATAATAGCAAACATGGGAATAAACTAAAAACTCAGGTGAAAAAAGGATTTAATAACTCAAACAACTGTGAATTCTCTAAATATACTACCTAAATTTACCAAAAAGATTTAACTTTAAATGAATCAAATATTAACACAAGTAACTTTTTTTTTGCTATATTTGGATATCGCAGGTCACACTGGGAACTGTATAAAACAATTACGACAAAAAGTTTCTATTTTTCATCCTTATTTTCCTTGGTTGAACCGTAACTTTCCTAAAGATCTATCTTACAATTTTTATTTCAAGTGGCTGAAATGATGTTTGGATTTCAATTAACTAAATACAGTCAAACCTGTTTAAAGAGACCCCTTACGAGAGAGTAAAACAAGAATGTGTTCATAGTACACGGATGCCCCACTCGCACTATCATTTTCCATGTTCAGTGGACCGTAAAATTGGGGTCAAAACTTTAATTTGGCATTAAAATTAGTAAGATCATAAAATCATAAGAAACAAAAGTAGTAAGTTTCAATTTGATTGGATTTTACCTTCATCAAAAACTACCTTGAGCAAAAACTTCAACCTGAACTTCACACTATCATTTTTCATGTTCATGTGGACCATGCATGAAATTGGGAACAACACTTTAATTTGGCACTTAAATTAGAAAAATGATATCATGGGGAACATGTGTACTAAGTTTCCAGTTGATTGGACTTCAACTTCATGATAAACTACGTTGACCAAAAACTTTAACCTAAAACGGGACAGACGGGCGTATGGACAACCGAACGATGTGGGTGGGGCATAAACAAGCGGTCTCTTAAGACAAGTGATTTTTTAATACAGGTTCAATTTAAATGAAATGTACTACAAGGGGATCTAAATTTGGCGATCTTTTAACACAGGTGTTTTCTTGATACATGTGATCTCTTAAGCAGGTTTAACTGTATATGTATTCATGGTTTGAGTGGTAAAGTATAAAGTCAATGATTTTATTCCAAAACATATCAACAAAGATTTCGTTTGAAAAATTGGCTGTACAAAACTTATTACAAATGGGATAGCACATCTTAAGTGATAAAGTGATAAAACGTTACCGATTCAACACTTCTATAAGATCTTTGAATTTTGTTCATATCTGTTTAAATTGTCTCATCGTATTGATCACGTCTCAACGCTAATTCCATTTGATCATAAATATACGATATTTTTATTAGTTGTTATTGGTTTGACACTAGCTTTAACTGCGAATACTTTCATATCTGTAATTTGAATCTGTTGATTGAATTGAACTGACATGTTATAACTTTATTTTACAGTTTGTTCTCACTTTTTGTTGTTACACCATTTTCCAAGGTGAAACAGATGGTTGGTTGGCCCACAAACATGTTTAATTGAGCTACCAGGAGCCTTTCCGTGGTTGTATAGAATTGTTGAAGGCTGTATGATGACCTGTAGTTGCTAACCGTTTACTTCATTTGGTCTCTGGTGGGGAGTTATCTTATAACAAGCATACCACATCTTCTTTTTAGTATTAACATAATTAACGGACGTGATATTACATTAACTTATATTTCTATAAATGGGTTTTTATCTTACACTTGAAAACTTGACCAGTAATGTAAATGATATCGACACCGAGATTGACAAATGAATAGAGAAATGACCAAAAATAAAAGCTCCGAAGTAAATTAAAACGAAAGGTCCTTAATGCCTTTTTGCTATTTTTAGACTAGGATATATCAAAGATTACATTGAGAAATTTCCCAAGCACATCTTCATTTAATCTTGTGAAAGAGGAACGAAAGATACCAGAGGGACAGTCAAATTCATAAATCGAAAATAAACTGACAACGCCACGGCTAAAAATGAAAAAGCCAAACAGACAAACAATATTACACATGACACAACATAGAAAACTAAAGAATAAACAACACGAACCCCACCAAAAACTAGGGGTGATCTCAGGTGCTCCAGAAGGGTAAGCATATCCTACTCCACATGTGACACCCGTCGTGTTGCCGATGTGATAACAAATCCGGTAAATAGTAGAATTCGGTAGGTCACATTCATAAAAGGGAAGGGGATTGTAGTTACGACGTAAGGATCATATCCGATATCATTTGTGAATCGGTTATTATAAAGGTCAACCAACTCGTGATGGCGTCCGTAAAATTTACGAAGTGATGATTTCAACTTCACCATTTGGAACTCTGTTTGAAAAACTTTCTTGTGAGCAACAACCCTCTATCAAGAAAGTAATGATAGGAAATGCAAGCACGGGAATATCGTATCAATTGTGACTTATTGAGATATCCTGGCCCCATTTAGCAATAACAGCAGCGGGCCGATTATTAAATCTAACGTAGTCCTGGTTCATATCCGTGGCATCATTTAGCATTTATCTGCCATACTATATTGTAACTTGAAGTCATCTGACAGATTTGTGAATTTATATTCCCTTATAATGATTGTGACTATAAAATTTGTTTAAATTTGGCCTAGGCGTTTCAGAGGAGCAATAACTCAAGAAGGACACTTCTCATAATTTCGTCCATGTAAACATATTAATAAATCTTGTCTGTCTCATCATTTTGTTTCAAATTTAAGTTTTTTCTATTTATTACAGTTTTCAAAACAAAAGGAAAAAAATAACCTTATGTACTATTTCCCTTTCTGGTAGATTTCAATTGTAGTTGGAATCCTCTGAAATGTTATACAGGTAATACGAAAAAATATAAAAGTTCAAGCCTCTGAAATATAGAAGTTACGTTGAAAAACATGACATAAAATAGAGAGTTGATGCTTGGAACTAATGGTAAATAGTTGTTACATTGCAGTTATCATTCATGCATTGTATTTGGATTGGTGTTGCTCAGTCTTCAGTTTTCTGTGTAGTTTTTTTAGACTGCACAAAAATACTTCTACACTTTGCCAATGTGAGGAAGAAGAATTAATATTATTCAGATATTCAATTCATGTAACTAAAGTTACCTTTTAAACCATAAAACAACTTCTTTACTAGTTTTTGCATCCCAGTGTCCAATTTAATTTCCACAGGATCTCCACCAATTCTTACCAATATCTGTTCAAATTAAACAAATTTATTTCTGTCTAAAACATAAAGGCCCAACGGGTGCAATATAATAAGCAGGACCTGGTCACCCTTCCAAAGCACCTGAGATCACTTTCAATTTTCTAGGGCTTCGTGTTGCTCAGTCTTAAGTTATCTATGTTGTGTTTTGTACACTATTGTTGGTCTGTTCGTCCTTACCTGCTTTTACCATGACACTGTCAGTTTATTTTCGATTAATGAGTTCAATGTACCTTTGGTATCAATATTTTTACATGATAGTCAAACAAATGTGTATCAAAATACAAATATTACCTCACTATGAGTAGCAGCTGTAGAGTTTCAAGAGATCGACACAGTTGACAAAGAGGAGACTTTTTTTGGATATGCATGTTGAGATCTCAAAATGAACAATAACCATGAAACGTTAATTCGTTGCAGAGTTTTGTTCCTTTGTCTTAAATTTTCTTAAAATGTTTACCATTTATCATTTAAAAACTGTTATACAACGAGGAGGTTTAGTTAGCTTTTCTTTTGAAATCCTTTTACTTGTCAGCAATATGGCAGTTGTTTCCATTCGTTCAGTTGCTTGATGTAGTCTAATGTAGGATTTTTCCAGGTTTCATGCCCCCCTCCCTTTGTGCATAAGTTTGGTACTTTCTAACAACTAAAGCGTTCTGTGAATGATCTGTTTTTTTCTCGTCAGCAGGTAAATAACGTTTTTAACAACATAAATGTCAAAGGGCATTGTACATAAACGGATTTTTCCAAATGACTGTCTGGTGTGTATACCCGTATTCATAAGTGCCAAATAAAAAAAAAGCGTATTCTTGTGAAGAGTTTTATCCTTATAAATTGATTTTAAATTATATGAAAGAAGTAAATCACTCTTGATATTTTCACATCACCTTATTAGTAAGTACATCAAAGGTCCGGTCAATTTCGTAACTGATCAACGAAAACATTTATAAGAAGTTGTACTCCTGTAACCAATATTTAAGTGCACATTCTATTGATCAACTGTATAAGATCAAAATCAATAAATAAGAATAAATACTAAACAAAAACAGGACCAAAATAATATCCATTTTCGAAAATAACTTACTTCATTTACTGTTTGAACAAATTGTTGATATTGATGTGAATCCATTATTGTCATTTTAAGCATCTTTTTATACAAATACTGTAGTCTATATAAGTCTGCTGATAAACTGATATGATGCCGCTCTGGTTCTGTATCTAAAATCTGAACATCTTTTACCATAGAAACTAATATAACAAGTGTCTGGAATCCTGGACTGTTTTGAAGTGAATGTATTATGGTTCCTGTAAGATACATATTTTCTTCTTTGCTTTAAATTATAATATGTTTGCTTAAACTTATAGTGTATTTTCATATTAAAATGTGTTAGATTGATTAATTGATTGTTGTCGAATGGCACTTTCAGTGCTATTAACGTGCTATTGTGCTTTTTTGCGGCTGTCGCTTTTGACAATCCTAGTCAATCGCAATAGCCTTATGTGGGAATCGAACTCACAATATAATCGTTGACACAGTAGTTCAGCTTCTTCAACTAGGCAACTGAAGCCCTGAAATATTTTTGATGTGTAAACTGTTGTTCTCTAGTTTATACTAATAATCATCACGAAAGATATTGAGCAGAAATGGATACCCTTCTGGTGCACTAAAATATGGAAGTTAGTTTCATCTGTCTTGTCTACATTGTATGAAATTGGTGACACTTATGTAGTCAAAAACAGTCTTGAGAATAATAAACCTAATGATTTAATTCTCTTGACTTCTAGTGAATCTACGTCTGAATTGCTCACAGTTCTTTTTAATGTGTATATGACTTGACCCAAATCATTATGTATGTTGTTTATATAAAGAAATAAGAAGATGCGGCATGAATGCCAATTAGACAACTCTCCACAAGAGAGCAAATTTACAGCTTACTATAGTGTACTTATTTTGTTTTTTTTTCAAAAAGACTCATTTTACATCCACATCTGTTGGTCTCTAAGTGGATATTTGTTTCATAGGTAATCGTACTTTATTTTTATTCTAAGTAACAGAAAATAATTCAACATTTGTTTAGACAATTACTTGACCTCTTTGCAGTAGCTTTAATTCATCTGGTTTTACGTCAGTTGACTCTAAGTCAGACGTCAGCTTTGAATTAGTAGGATCCTCATTGAGTGCTTCCAGAAAAAAAATATAATCTTGTTCACTTTTGATCTTATCTATTAGTTTTCTATTTATTTTTGCTTGTACTCTGCTTGAAACTATTTCTGCCCGATCATCAGGATCTAAAACTCCCCTCGATATCAACGAATCTATGATACTTTCTGTATTAGACAAATTCTGAGTCAGATTGTGGTAGTTTTTTTGTAACCTTACTGAATGGAATCCTGTAACTAAATAAAGGAAAAGCCATTTACTGTATTATTAAATAAAACGTTGACTAATTTTCTTCTACATTTAGATAGATTAAAGACACTCACAAGAACAATAACTAGTGTAATTAGTATTATTGCATAGCAATATATTATTCCCCACAGATAGTAACCAAAAGCTAGCGTGCAATAAATTCTAATATTGCACTAGTGCAATAAATCTTCAAAATTCATGACGTCATCAACGAAAATTTTTAGTTTAATCAATTTTTACTTTCAAATATTATGCTATACAATGAAAGGGTTATTGCACGAATATTGGGGAATATTCATGCAATAACCCTATATTATTAGACATTGACAGTGTTAATAATACAAGAGACTCACAAGAGCTTAAATTGCTAGATCATCTGGAAAAGTCTTGAATTTATGATTATTTTCTATATATCTAAGTTGAACAAGAAAATAGCAACATTGTACGAATTAGTAAAAAAGCATCATTAAAAGACATATTGTCCTACAAGGATTCTTATACCTTGAACATGTTGACTTACTTGTAGATTTGACTTAGCTTATTCTTTTTTGCTTTTAAAAGTTTTTCTTTAAAACCTAATTATGGGAAAATAACTTGATATAAGGGTTTCTGCAACATTAAAAAATTAAACCACAATAAAAGGTAAAAATCGTCTTTCAAGGGTGAAAACCTGCAGAAGATTTTTGCCTTGTACAATTCCTCTCTTTCTTTAAAATTCGTAAAGTCTTCACTCAAGAGTTATAATTTTTTAACAAACAACTTTTTTTTATAGATTAAGAAATAAGTAGAAAACTAAAATGAATTTGGCCTTTTTGAAGTTCCTGTCTGGTCTTTTATCCCTTCACGTGTTAAATTTCTTTAATCCTCTGCTTTAAACATTTTGGGTATATGTGTATTCCTGTTGAAGATGACCGAACATATTAAGTGTTTTTTTTATATTTACTATCTAAATTTTTATTAATATATTATTGTTTTTAATGTAATGACTAAACACTTTAAAAAAATCATTTAAGGGGCAATACCTTCATCATAGGTGACACGTAGAATTTTATTTAAATTGTCACTTCAGTGTGATTTTTCTGAAAGCAAATTCTCCTCCATATGTGGCACACGTCGTGTTTCTCGTGTTATTACAAAGCCCGTAAATAGTATAATTCGGTAGGTCACATTCGTGAAAATGGAACGGGATTGTACTTACGACATAAGGAACATATTCGATATCTTCTGTATAACGGATATTCTATAACGGTCAACCAACTAGTGATTGCGTCCGTAAAATATACGAAGTAATTATTTCAACTTGAATTTCCCGAAAAAATTGATGCTTTGGCATTTAGATATCAAATATACCGGTTCACACTAAAAATCAACATGTACTAGTACTTACTATATGATTTATCTTTGGTTTGAGAAACGACTTTATGATGGGGGAAAAGTTGACCTTCCATACATTCTATCAAATCTTGAAAACATGTATGACACTCCTTAAGAACTTCTAATAACACACTGTAGGATTCTTGTGGTCTTTGAATTAGAAGGTCTAGAATACATTTGTTGCGGTCAGATTGTCTCAGTTGTTGTTCTATTTCCTCTCTGTCTTCTTTCTTAAGGATACATTTGGAAATTAGTAGATCAAGGACCTCATTATCCAAAATGGTGTCCTGTATTATCTGGTCATAGAAATGGAACAATCTGTGGTGAACTGGAAAAGAAACTAAACATGAGGGTACCTTGGCGATTTAACTAGATAGTAACGATAGTTTTGACCATTTTGTTGTCCCGTATTAAATAATGATACACATTTTGAAAATAAAAATATACCAAGTTACTTTCTTTCAACAAAGCAAAAGCATTCGAAAGAAACGCGAAAAAACTTACATATAAGGCAGTTGCATGTTTTAACATTCAGTATTTGTGTAATTTTTGTACCTGAAACTGAAACCGGTTAGGGAATCCAAATGAATCCCTGAGTTTTCCTTCTGTAGCAGCACACTGTGAAATTAATAAGATGCTGTATTTTGTTTGCCATAGTTCAGATCTCACGTATTTATTCCCATATTAAAAGGAATAAAAATTTCAATTCATAGTATAGAAATGTCTATATTCTCTCGTAAATTTTTAATCGTTTTGTAAAAAATGCGTCTGTTAAGTGGTCCAATACATGTACCTAACCCTAAATTGTTATTCAATCTTAGACAAAGAAGTTTACCATTTATTTTGCGTTAACCAAAACATTAATTTTATTCTATCAATTTAGAAGCATAACGGAACAGGAAAAGTAAAAACATAAAAAAATAGAACTTAACCTGTGTTTAGTGGTTCAACACATGTCATTAAAATTCAATTCGATTTGTCAAACTTTAAGGCGTTCAATAACTCTGAAAACAAAACACAATCCAACTAAACCTGTCTTCAGTTTCAACATTTCATAAAAATTTCAATCGATTTCAAAAAGTTTTTTATTTATTATTCGATAAACCAAACCAAAATCAAGTATCAGAATGACCATTCCTCCGGAGCGGTTGATGTGAAACCAACGACAATCGAAATAAACTTGCTGTTGTGGTCCAAAACATTCAATGAAAATAACAACATAAAAAATTACAGTTTTCCATTTAACTCTGGGTTCCAAAAGTGACGCACAGACACTCCGGCAGTCACGAAACTTCCTATAAACCCTATAATATTGAGTGGGTGTACAAAGGGCTGGTTTAAATTATTTGAATATTTGCAATCAATTCATGATAACTGTGATTTCCTCGAATGTGACCTATTGAAATAGACCTATCAACGTTTCTTTCTTCTTCACATGAGCAACACGATGAGTGCAACATGTGGGTCAGGATCTGCTTACCCTCACATATGAGCAACCCCTGTTCGTGGTGTGGGTCGTGTAATCAGTTTTTAGTTTTCTATGCTGTATTTTGTTTATTGTTATTTGTCTTTTGTTCTTTTCTATTTTGCCAGTGTGCTGTCAGTTTATTGTCGAATTAGGATTTTGAATGTCCGTTCGGTATTTCTCCATTTTCTATGGACGTCAAGTTGGTTACTTATTCCCTTTTCCCTGTTCGTTACCTATTCCTTATTCCCTATTCGTTACCTATTCATTACCTATTCCCTATTCCCTATTCGTTACCTATTCCCTATTCCCTATTCGTTACCTATTCGTTAACTATTCCCTATTCTCTATTCGTTACCTATTCCCTATTCCCTATTCATTACCTATTCCCTATTCGTTACCTATTCGTTACTTATTCCCTATTCGTTACCTATTCGTTACTTATTCCCTATTCCCTATTCGTTACCTATTCGTTACGTATTCACTATTCACTATTCGTTACCTATTCTTTACTTATTCCCTATTCCCTATTCGTTACCTATTCGTTACTTATTCTCTATTCCCTATTCGTTACCTATTCGTTACTTATTCCCTATTCCCTATTCGTTACCTATTCGTTACCTATTCGTTACTTATTCCTTATTACCTATAATAAGTAACGAATAGGGAATAGGGAATAGGTAACGAATAGGGAATAGGGAATAAATAACGAATTGGGAATAGGGAATAAGTAACGAATAGGGAATAGGGAATTAGTAACGAATAGGTAACGAAAGGGAATAAGTAACGAATAGGGAATAGGGAATTAGTAACAAATAGGGAATAGGGAATAAGTAACGAATAGGGAACAGGGAATAAGTAACGAATAGGTGACAAATAGAGAATAGGGAATAGATAACGAATAGGGAATAGGGAATAAGTAACGAATAGGTAACGAATAGGGAATAGGAAATAAGTAACGAATAGGTAAATAATAGGGAATAGGGAATTAGTAACGAATAGGTAACGAATAGGGAATAGGGAATAAGTAACGAATAGGTTACGAATAGGGAATAAGTAACAAATAGGGAATAGGGAATAGATAACGAATAGGGAATAGGGAATAAGTAACGAATAGGTAACGAATAGGGAATAGGAAATAAGTAACGAATAGGTAAATAATAGGGAATAGGGAATTAGTAACGAATAGGGAATAGGGAATAAGTAACGAATAGGTTACGAATAGGGAATAAGTAACGAATATGGAATAGGGAATTAGTAACGAATAGGGAATAGGGAATAGGTAACGAATAGGTAACGAATAGGGAATAGGGAATAAGTAACGAATAGGTGACGAATACGGAATAGGGAATAAGTAACGAATAGGTAACGAATAGGTAACGAATAGGGAATAGGTAACGAATAGGGAATAGGTAACGAATAGGGAATAGGGAATAAGTAACGAATTGGGAATAGGGAATAAGTAACGAATAGGGAATAGGGAATTAGTAACGAATAGGTAACGAAAGGGAATAAGTAACGAATAGGGAATAGGGAATTAGTAACGAATAGGGAATAGGGAATAAGTAACGAATAGGGAACAGGGAATAAGTAACGAATAGGTGACAAATAGAGAATAGGGAATAGATAACGAATAGGGAATAAGGAATAAGTAACGAATAGGATACGAATAAGGAATAAGGAATAAGTAACGAATAGGTAAATAATAGGGAATAGGGAATTAGTAACGAATAGGTAAAGAATAGGGAATAGGGAATAAGTAACGAATAGGGAATAGGGAATAAGTAACGAATATGGAATAGGGAATTAGTAACGAATAGGGAATAGGGAATAGGTAACGAATAGGTAACGAAGTAGGTAACGAAGTAGGTAACGAATAGGGAATAGGGAATAGCTATAGGTAACGAATAGGGAATAGGGAAGAGGTAACGAATAGGTAACGAATAGGGAATAGGGAATAAGTAACCAACTTGACGTCCATCTGTTTTCTCATGTTTACACAGTTAAAATCATCTATCAATGTTTCTGAACCAATTTAGAGCCGGCTTAAACAATGTTGCCTGTATTTCATATCCATTTCTTTTTTAATGTATCAAAAGATGATTGAGAAGCTGTTGTTGAAAGACATAAGAAATCAGTAATGACAGGACGAATGCAGCATATCAGAAAGAAATTAGAATTTAGAAGAAAAAAAGTGGAGCACAGTAATGGGATTCGGCTAAGCCCAGCATCCCATGAACCCTTAAAATAGAACTTCTTTTTAATACTGTTTCAACATTAATGGAAAATTTGATTTCCATTCAGAAAACATGCAGAATACAGAAATGAAAATGAATCAATCATGTTCATACTTAGCGTTTACTTGATGAAGATATTAGCAATTTAAAGTAGTTTATCAATCAACTATTGGAAATAATATTTCGTATCTGGATATCATATACCTTAAAGATACCTTTAGCTTTCTGTTTTCAGGAGTCAACTTTAATAGATTTATTTTTCTGTAATCATGTTTTCATGTCTTATAATATTTCAGTAAAAAGATTATTTGTTCTCCATTTGTTTTGCATTGATATGATCAAGAACTAATTGTGTTATTCAATTTGTTTGGAAGCATTACATTTGCAAATTTAATTTACAAAAGTATTCTTGTCCAATTATCATCAGCTTTAGTACAATCTGAGAGCAAAAATAAACTGTTTAGTAAAAAGTAAATTAACAAAAATACTGAACTCCAAGGAAAATTCAAATCGGAAATTCCGTAATCGAATGGCAAAATCAAATGATAAAACACTTCAAAAGAATAGGCAACAGCAGTCATATTCCTGACTTGGTAAAGGCATTCTCAAATGTATAAAATGGCGGATTCAACCTGGTTTATAGCGATACACCTCCTACTTGTATGACAGTCGTATTTTAGATAAGTTATTAATGCACCTATTAGTTGGCTGAGTTTATCCCATTCCTCTGATCTGAGTTTGGTCTTCAGCTGATCTTTATAATCAAGGATAGCTTGGAGAAAACCACCTTTGTACTCTCTGTCTATGAACTGTTCAAACGCCCTAGGTACAGTAAAGAGAACAGTATATGCTGCTTGCAACATGTTGTCTTCTTCTGTTGGTATTCTGTAAATATTGAATATGAATTGTATTTTCTTATGTATAGTAGGAGGTATGATGATAGATATTGTAACGTGTTTGGCTTATGAACTATATGTTCGTATCCGTTTTCACAGAATCTGAGACACTCCAATATCAATCTTTTAATTAACTCAAAAACCCAACTACAACTTGGAGACTTTACTTAAAACTACAAGACCAACTTAATAAAGAAATAACACTATTTACACAAATAACTTTGTATCAAAAAGTAGTCTGAAAACTAGAACCTCAATTTATCCTTGATCCTTTCACTGACTCCGAGGTCCCAACTGATTTGACAAACAATTATATTAAACTTAAGAATAAGCTTCAAAAATCCTAGGTTCCTGAAACACCTAGTTCTGAGACACCCAGTCTCTGAGACAACTAGTCTCTGAAGCAACTAGTTCCTGAGACAACTAGTTTTGAAGCACCTAGTCCCCGGAGCACCTAAGTCACCAGATTATTACAAGCTATCTGTTCGAGGGACTGCGACCATTCCCGAGAGAAATTACAGTTTCGGAACAACGCGGTAGCTTGCAATAATTGTAATACTCAGTCTCCGAAGCACCAAAGTCACCAGACTTTTACAAACCACCTGTTCGAGGGACTGCGACCATTCCCGAGGGAAATTACAGTATCGGAACAACCCGGTAGCTTGCAACAATCGTAAAGACTTCAAAAACCGCTTGCTTCAAAACCACAAGCTTTCAACTCAAACTAGGTTTACAAACTTTCCTTTTAAACTACTTTATTGGCTGGTATTCACTTTCCGATGTTCATCCGTCGACGGCCAATTAATAAATGAGCGACTTGCAATGAATCGGTGTCTTTATATACCAAGAGCGTGGACCTCGAAGAGAGCACCCTAGCAACAATTAACGCGTCTCCTAACAACCAAGGATAAAAGACTGATTTTATATGTATTATTCGTTAACGCATTGTTCAAACGGGTAATTTATTATGGATAACAATTCAACGATAAATTACAAATATTGTCTTATGCCTAAAATGCATTTTTGTCACATTACCCACGCCTCCGATTTCATGCGTCCTCGCATGACTAACATACTTTTTTTTTCTATTATAACGTCTGTAATGTTGAGCGTTACTGCCAAAGAATAAGTTTAAAATGTCCACAACAAATTTTGCCTCTGCAGCGGCCCCAAGGAGCCTACTCTTAACGAAATCTGCAGGAGGGGTCTTTTACATGCACAGGGCGTGACATGTTCCTGTACATGGGGCCTCGGATTTAACGTCCCCATCCGACGGACTCACATTGATATATTTTTTTCTCTGTGTTGAGTGTATTTCGACACACCTCAACACTTACAATAAAAATAACATTAATATTTCATAAAAAAAACCCAAAAAAAACAATTGCTTTCTACGATAACGATTAAATTTCAACCAGAGATTGAAATTCTTTGTGAATTTTCTCCTCAACCCCATTTCTATTTAACATACTTCTAACAGACTTTATATATTTTCTGTACTTCAATAACTCTTTCTGCTTTGGAGCCACATTTTTCTCTTGTGTTGTTTTTCTTTTGCTACATGTAAGTCCTTTCAGACACACTTTATCAGAAGTCTTAACATTTGTGTCAGGCTCTTTAATATCATCATCTTCGTTTTCGGAGCTGTCATTTTCTGAGACTTTATCTCGATTCACATCTTCGTCTTTAGAGTAAACGTCTTGTTCCCTTTTTAGCTCAGCGATTTTAACGTCATCATTCCTATGAAACCTTTTCATATGACGTCTGCGATAAGCCGACTTCTTAAAGACTTTGCTACACTGGTAACAATGTGATAAGGTCTTCTCCTGATTCTTAACCAATATTCCTTTATTTGTATCTACAATACTAACTTTTTCTTTGATTGGTAGAACAGTCTCTGTGATGGTTTTAGACACCAGTACTTCACACCGAGGAGGCAGTTGTACAGCCGATGCTACATATGCCCCGTAGCAGCCTATCCGACCTTCAAAATGTAAACGGGTCTCTCTTCCATTTACCCAAATATTACCTTTAGTAATATTAATTACACAACTTTGGCTCCTTTGGAAGTCTATTCCCAGTATACCATCTACGTTCAGATCTGCTATCACAGCTATATTGGAACAGACATCACCATTTATTTCAATATCAATGATGGTTTTCCCAAATACAATTAATGGAGAACCGTTGGTAGTCAATATATCTCTGTCCATTGGTGACAGAACATGGGAACCCATACGGTCAAATAATTTCTTTGAAATTAGAGATACTGTGGCTCCTGTGTCTATAAGCATCTTGGCTTTACAACCATTAACTTTAGCTTCTATAAACATACCGGCCTCATTCGCTAATTTGTTAACTCCTATTACACCGTTCTGTTTTTCGCGTGAAAATTCGGGTAGGTTTTGGGAGTTTGAGGGTCCTCTTTTCACACTACTTTCGGGACAATCTTTTTTAAAATGCCCAAATTTCCCACAATTGAAACATCCCCGATTCTTAAAAGGTTCCCGGGTCTGCTTTAAAGCTTTAACCTCTTCTTGCAAACCAGACAAAGCTGTCTGCATGTTTTTGAGAAGTTCTATTGTCTTGTCTTTAATGTCACTGTTGTCCCCGTCTCTGGTTATAGCTCTTAAGTAACCTTTCCCGTTTTGCTTAATTTCTGCTTTATCAAAAGCTTCCAGTTCAACAGCGTGTCGAATCGCGTCGTTCAAGTCAGAAGGTCTAGCTTGTTTAATTCTAAGTCTCATGTCCACACTCATAAGCCCGTCTATAAATTGCTCTTTAGCTAGAGTTTCCCTAACGTCATTTGGGGCTGTTGGATATGAAAGGTTCGCCAAGCGTCTTATGTCCTGACCTAATTCTGGAAGGCTTTCTGAAGCTTTTTGACGACGATCCCGTAGTTGTGTTCGATACAACTCCGTTTGATTGGCAGGCGAAAATCTCTCTTCAAGAGACCTAACAAGATCTTTAAAACTTGCCTTTTATCTGTGGGTAGATTTCCTAGTACCCCCTGGGCTTGTCCTCTCAATGAGACTGCCAAATATAAACCCTTTTCTGTCTCTGTCCAACCATTTATACTCGAACAGGCATCAAAATGAGACTTGTAATCTATAAATGATCCTTGTCCGTCATACGTAGCCGGCTTTATGATATTTTTGCTTTTATGTATAGACTTGTCTTCCTTATATATACCTAATTCGTCTTCTGTTGCTATTTTTTTAGAAGCTGGGATATATTTATCAGTTATTATAGGCCGTGACATATCTTTTGACTTAGCCGCCCCTTTCCCAACATTTGAACTTTGGAGTATATTGCTGCCTGTACCAAAGTCGGGGTCTGGAATAATGGAAGTACAAAATCCAGAGTCAAATTGTCTTGGCCATGTTGCTTGATTGATAGGAGTTGACTGAGAAAAGTCTGGGGCATTCTCAAAACTCTTAGATCTTAAGCACTCTATTTCCTTGTTTAATCTATCTAACTCCCTGGTCAAATTTCTTGTTTCGACACTGTAAGGGTCATACAACATTTTATCTTCTTTGTATGTTCGGGACATATTTTGAAGAATAAATTAAACAATTTTCCAAATATATTTTATTAAACAATTTGACAATCAATGTATTTACAAAACAGTGTGTTGCTTCTTGCAATTAAGGACAAATAGGAAATAATGACAATAAAACAATGTGATTATTTACATATAATACTGAAGTTTCTCAGATCCCACCGCTGCCACCAATTTTGTAACGTGTTTGTCTTATGAACTATATGTTCGTATCCGTTTTCACAGAATCTGAGACACTCCAATATCAATCTTTTAATTAACTCAAAAACCCAACTACAACTTGGAGACTTTACTTAAAACTACAAGACCAACTTAATAATTTTAAAAGAAATAACACTATTTACACAAATAACTTTGTATCAAAAAGTAGTCTGAAAACTAGAACCTCAATTTATCCTTGATCCTTTCACTGACTCCGAGGTCCCAACTGATTTGACAAACAATTATATTAAACTTAAGAATAAGCTTCAAAAATCCTAGGTTCCTGAAACACCTAGTTCTGAGACACCCAGTCTCTGAGACAATAGTCTCTGAAGCAACTAGTTCCTGAGACAACTAGTTTTGAAGCACCTAGTCCCCGGAGCACCTAAGTCACCAGATTATTACAAGCTATCTGTTCGAGGGACTGCGACCATTCCCGAGAGAAATTACAGTTTCGGAACAACGCGGTAGCTTGCAATAATTGTAATACTCAGTCTCCGAAGCACCAAAGTCACCAGACTTTTACAAACCACCTGTTCGAGGGACTGCGACCATTCCCGAGGGAAATTACAGTATCGGAACAACCCGGTAGCTTGCAACAATCGTAAAGACTTCAAAAACCGCTTGCTTCAAAACCACAAGCTTTCAACTCAAACTAGGTTTACAAACTTTCCTTTTAAACTACTTTATTGGCTGGTATTCACTTTCCGATGTTCATCCGTCGACGGCCAATTAATAAATGAGCGACTTGCAATGAATCGGTGTCTTTATATACTAAGAGCACGGACCTCGAAGAGAGCACCCTAGCAACAATTAACGCGTCTCCTAACAACCAAGGATAAAAGACTGATTTTATATGTATTATTCGTTAACGCATTGTTCAAACGGGTAATTTATTATGGATAACAATTCAACGATAAATTACAAATATTGTCTTATGCCTAAAATGCATTTTTGTCACATTATGACATGATTTAACGAGTTCTGTGCCACAGGGCCGATGATCGGTCCAAAGTCATACTTCTTTCAGTGCCAAAGGGCCGATTCATCGGCCGATTGAAATATATAGAATAACCATACATTGTCTCGAAATATCAATGTTATTTGAACAAGGCTTAGAAACAGGTAGAAAGCGAGGCTGTGCCGAGCATTTCTACCTGTTTCGAGCCGAGTACAAATAACAGATTGATATTTCGAGACAATGTATGGTTATTCTTTATATACTGCAACTCTTATAACTGTTCAAAATGAAGTATTTAGGGTAAAAAACGTCATTCTTTAATTGTGAGCGGACAACGTAAAATTGCCGCGAACCTGTATGTTTTATTGACGTCATAAATAAAACTCTACGGAAACACATTGTCAACGTCATAAACATGGTGATATATGGTCAGTGACTGTCACATGATCACATATGAATATACGGTCAATGCAATTTGACTGCTCAAATTGCACAGCTGCAGTATATATGATGTTATGAACTACTATGACGTCGCAGTTTTTGTGATAAATTTAATTCCTCCGTCTTGAAACATTCGCCGGTTTTTTTAACAAGATTAAAGATATGAAAGGGGAGCTTTTTTTATGAAATTTATGAAAATAAAATTATGTAAGAATGCGTTTATAAATATATTTATAATATTTAGAACTATAGAGTCTCGAATCCACTCTTTTTTCACGACGATTTTGCAGTAGGCCATTTAGTATATTTATGTATTCTAGGCTTACTTTCCTAAACTGCCTAATTAAAAGTTTTTAAGCGTTTACTTTGCAAAGAATATAATAAAAATAAAATTTTACATACATAAAATATAGAAGATAGAAGTTACTCAAATACCTTTACAAAGAACGGATTAGAAAAAGCGCAAAAAAACTCGAAAACTTAAAAAGTACGCAAAAAGTGCACTACACGTTAATGACGTAATTAATCTAATGACGTGATTTGTTAACGCATCCATCGGATTATGGCTAATCCTTATCCGTGGTTAATCCTCAAGTTTATCCTCCTGAGTGAGGGATCACACATAGTTTAACCAGGACATATAAAAGAATACTGCTGAGAAATTTCAAAACCATTGTCTATTTCGTGCTGATTTTCACAATTCATTCAACGAAGAAGTTTGTCTTGATAACATACAGTTATGCCCATGTTCCATTAAAACGCCACCAGAGAATCTTAATACATGGAATAAATTTTCGATAATTTTTTTATTTATTTCGCTGCGTTTAATTTTTCTAGGCTTTATACGGCATACGTTTATAGAAATTTCAAAGGCAAAACAGTTAAACATGAATAAAACAAGAGATACAAGGAAAACTATTTAATATTGTATTTATCGTGTGAAAATGCAATGTCCTGTATAGTATCGTAAAACAAGATTCTTGACGGATTGTGCCGGCCAAATTAACATTCCAGGTTAACATGACACTTTTAATTGATACATGTAACCTGTTTCCGAGTAAAATACATGTTCTTTGATCAGTGCATATCTGTACTCATTTATTATTTGTCCCTTCTTCCAAAATAAAAGAAAGCAAAACCGCAAACAACCTGAAAATTTGTGAACAATTATATCTCCGAAGATCATAAAACAAGAACAAAACGACATTTGAGAAAATAACCGGGTCGAAAAGAAGAGTGTTCTGTATGTTCTGGACGAAATGTCCCTGGTGGCAGGAAAAGGCCGAAAAATGTATATGCATGTGTGCTCTCTGTCGTAAAATTGTTCATAAACCATGCAGTACAATTAGGAAACACGACAGACAATGTAACATCGACGAATTCAATATTTTTCTTGAGTAATGTTTATATGAATCTTGAATTTTGTATCCCAAGCTCATATAATGTTCACCAAAACAAACTTTCTTTAATTTATAAGTAGTGAAAAATTAATTTGCATTATCTCTTTTTGTATTACCGAATTTTGTCTCGGGAGTATATGATTTTTAGACAGGTTACCTTCTCTATAGTAGGGAATTTCTGGTATTAGTTCAAGTGAGGGGAACTAAAAGAATTTAAGTCAAACTAAAATCGGTGCAATTATTTTGTAATGTTTCATGGAACACATAAAATAGTTACCCCTCCCTCAAAAAAAAATAATATTTTACCTTATCTTGTTGCTATTACTAGAACCGGGACCAGAATATTTTATTACACGTAACTCAAGTTTTCTAAATATTATAACTTCGGAGTCAAAAATCGGTATTATATGTAAGAAAATGGACTATTAGTAAAAAAATGTTTAATTTTCCCGCCACTTGCAGTTGACATCTTTTGGCGCTTTCATACCTATACTATGACGTCGACATTTTTTGCGTTATCGTAAAGACAATCAAAAAAGACATTGGCACTGAAGGGGTTTTGTTTAAATTTGTTTGGCAGCGAAAGGGTTAATACTATGGATGAATTTGTTTTTGTTTTTGTTTGTTTTAATTTTCATTGTTGGAAGAATAAACTGTTGAAACAGAGATTTGTCTCTCTTATATATAATTTAATATTCTAACATGACGTCCATCAAACGTTTTGAGTACACACCCGTGGTAAAATATGACTATATTGTTTGGGCTGTTCCGCGTCATATGCTTTTTTATGAATGAGCTTCCCGACGTCATAGAACAATGACGTAAGAATAAAAGCCTTTTACGGGGGAAAACACGCTTGTGAGACCGAAAACAGCACAACAAGGAAACGTCAACAAACGATGCTAAAATGTGTTATAAGCCATATGTTTTTATATATTTTAGGTAAATTATTATTCGAATTCAACCAAAACTATCTAAATATGTTATTGTAAATAGTTTAAGGATGTCACTTATTCAGTTTGTTCCGTTCTTTTAGTGTGTTTATTTATTGGAACGGCAAATACTTGCCTGCACCTAGAGCGCTTCGATCCAAAAGAATTGCCGTATTTGTCCTATTAGAATCGAAATAATTCATGGGGGCTTGAATATATCGTGATTTAACCACGGGCTGTCCCTTTATGCCGATATTTTAGCCCTCGCTATCGCTCAGGGTAAAATATTTGTCATAAAGGGCCAACCCGTGGTAAAATCACGATATATTCAAGCCCCCATGAATTATTTTAAATAATTAAAGTATAATGCAAATTTTAAAATTGAAATGGCAACACTTTACACATGCAAACTGTGTAAGACTTTCAGGTCAATCAACAATGACTGAACAACAAACAAGCATGGTTAAATAATAGCTGTGAAATTCAGATTTCAAAAGCTGGTTCAGCTACTTACCTTTTATTATTGTCCTACCATAAAATGTTAACTTACCTTATCCTAAAGGAGTAGGTCCGGTAAGGGCCGATTTGGCCTCAAATTTCAAGTTCATCTGACGAAAGATTTTAAACACTTTTTAAACACTTAGGTGTCTATTTCAGTTGATTCAATAAGTTAATGTTAAAGATTTTAACTGATTTACTCATTAAAAACGCTCCGATTCTAGCTAAGATATGTTTTTGTCAAAAATGAAAGTGGCCGCATCCGTGTTCATCCTCAACCTTTATATATGATCATCAAATACAACTTACATTTCAATATTAAGAATGAACACGAATGCGGCCACTTTCATTTAAGATAGAAACCGTCTTGAATTTAGCTAAAATGCTAAAATTGTGAAGATTTCAGTAAATTAGCATGAATTTATGATGCTAGTACCCGATATATGTGCATTTTGTTGTCATAAAACAGCCCATATTTATGTAGCAGAAGCATTCTTCTTTCCAATAAATAACTAAAAGTATACACTTTAACAATTTTGATAAACTGCTATATTTTGGGGCCAAAAAGGGGTCTAACCGAACCTACTCCTTTTAGCATGTTAATTATGCAAAAAGTTATTGACAGACGGAGACTATGACTATGGGATCAGGCATGGATCAAAATATGATCTTCTTGCAAACGTGATGTTCTGACTTGATTACAAATTTAAACAGCTTGTTGATATCACCACTATTTAAAACAGTATGCAAAAAGGCACATGAAAAACTGTGTAGATGCAAAGAAATAATGGTGCTTATTTTAAAAGAATTACTCATTGAATTGTTTCATCAACTGCCCCATCAAAAAGCGTCAAATTTTCACTCGTTTCGATGATTGATAGAAGTTGATTTGCAAATTAAAATAGCCTGATGCATTTTGCATTTGCCATGGAGATCAGTATTTTTGTTATCCTTTTTGTATTTTGTCCATTATCTAAATGCGTTGTCTCCTTCAATCCACTAATTTAAACGCTTTAGAATTTGTATATTGATAAATCTACAGTGCAATGAGTGATCAGATTTATGGAGCAAACTCCAACAAGACATGACTGCATATTCATACTTCCTATCACTACAAATAAACGCGCAACTTTCGTGCCTAACGCAATATTGTCGAATGAACAAAGTACACGAAGACTCTAGTAAACGCTGTGTGTCTTCAGGTACCGGATATTTTTTATTTTGTAAATAATTTTACAGGGTAGTACCCTCTAGATCTGTTACACACAGTGATTTGCTATTAATGTTCTACGTATTGTGATTAAATGCTGGAATCTCAAATTAAAATAAAGAATTAGACCAAACAATGAATTCATTGAGAAAAAAAACAAAGAAAGAACCTTGACAACTGCGGTAAATTCAGAAGAATATTTTGATACTGTAATTTTCAAAGAAAAGAACAAATATGAGTTTGGTTAATGCGACCTAAGGAAAATCTGCATACAGATACAAGTAAATGTACCTGGAAACAAAATAGTTTATTAATACTTATCCTACCGTATTATTCGCATTAATTAAAGCCTTGCAATAATTTCGGAATTTACAGTATGTGTATTTTGTTTCACTCAAAAAGAATGTGATCAATCAAATGAGAGGGCAGCCTGAAGTATCTATCCTGCTACCATAGTATAATGGCTGAAAAAGAGAGACGAAAGATCCAAAACTCATAATTCGAAAATGAGCAAACAATGTCATGGCTAAAAAAGAAAAAAAGACAAATAAGCAAACAAATAAACAGAAACCATGAAAACACAGAAACATGAGGACTGGGCAACACGAACCCCACAAAAAACTGGGGACAATCTCAAGTCCTCCGGAAGGATTAGCAAATCCTGCGCTAAATGCGACACCCGTCGTAGTGCTCTTATAAAATATGTTGATACGATATATTAAGTAAAAATGCATCACGCAATAGATGATTTGTAATTGAATCAATATATAACCCTGAGATATCATTAAATTCATGAACCACCGGCCATGTGAATCTTCTAAACCTTAAGCATAGAATTTTTGAGATTTAATAACTTTCCTTGACGGAGGATAGACAAAACTTTTACCGATATAAACATTTATTTGTACTCTAGTCCTGTCATGTTATGTTGTCATTTTAGTATTATATTTATACTAGTCATTAGCGAGGAAGCTATTGAACCAAGAGTTCCAAATGGTGAAGTTGAAATCACCCCATCGTAAATTTTACGGACGCCATCACGAGTTGGTTGACCGTTATGGAATAACTGTTTCACAGATGACATTGGATATGTTTCTTACGTCGTTACTACAATCCCCTTCCCTTTCATGACTGTTTACCGGATTTTTTATAACATGAGCAACACGATGGATGCCACATGTGGAGCAGATTTTTTCAACCAAATTGGGGATCAGAATATTTTTCCAGAAAAATAACATGCCCCCTTTCCCATTTTCCCCTTTTGAAGTCAAATGGTTGTTCTCTTAATATAAGTTTTCTGAGGCATCACATGTTGAACTAAAATCTCAACTGCTTTAATTGATCTCCATTGAAGTGCTATGTGATAGATATCTTTGCTCCTTTCCAGGCCAGGACATGACATATACCTAGCAACACGGCCATGTCTTTTTTTCGGGGGGGGGGGGGGAGGGGGTAAAGTTATTCGTTAATGTGTGTACATTCTAGTTTTTTGTGTAATACGTTCAACACGGGGCTTTGGCCCACACCAAACAACAAGCTATAATAAAGGACCCCAAATGTTGAACAGAAAAACCAACTACCTAGTATACATACAAACTGAGAAAAACCTATGAACCACACCAACAAACGGCACGTACTGAAGAACAGGGTCCTGACTTAGGACATCTGAATATATATGCAGCTGGTATGGATAGTTTTGTTCCGCCGGCTAACGAAATTGCAGTTGAAGGCAACACTTCTCCTTCTGCATACTTTATTCTAATAACGAACATCACATCCGACTAGCATTATTTACTTTGATAATAAATCTGTGTAAATGCCTGATACAGTTTAAAGGGCCGCATTTGAAGTTGACTTAAACGCTCTTGCGGAATTAAATTGGTGTGGCCATATAGAAATATAAAATAATTTTGCCGTTCAATGTTTTTTTCAAAAAAAAATATAATTACACAATTGGAATGGTGGTTCAAAAATCAAAAGTATGTTAGAACTATTTTAAGAAACAGACCGAGGTTTAAAATTATCCAGAAATTCTTTAGAATTTTTAAGAATCCACATATGGTTAATACCCCTACGCGATTAAAATAATTTTGTCGTTCAAAGTATTTTCAACTTTATAATAGAACAATAACACAATGACATATAATAGAACAATAACACACTGGCGGGATCTTTAAAAGTAAAGAGTCACGTCATATGAACCAAATAAACACAAAAAGTCGTACATACAAAACACACCTGCTAAAAAGAAAGATAATAAAAAGACATTGACGGGATGTATGAGTACCGAGCCACGTCAAATGGATATCCCAGAAAACAGACCAAACAGTGACAGTAATAAAACAAAGACAAATGAAAGAACAATATAACACGTTGTTAAAATGATAAACAACGTCAGTATGCAGAATCTATACATCAAGACCATCATGTATTATTTGTGAAGTTTATATGCAATATTTATCAACAAGGTCTTGGTACCTTCCGACGACGTTTACAAAGTCTGAGTAGGAGCTGCAAGCTCGTGAATATCGATTAAGTTGGGAAATGTATGTCCCGTATACAGGTGAAGTTGGTATATTGGTACTAAGGTGGTAGAAATTGATAATTTCAAAATTAAAATCGTCTCGTTTGTAATAGTAAAACAAGAAAAAATACTTCACTCTGTCACTAGTGCTCTTGTGAGTTCTGTCCTCGTTGGGTTCTTAACGCTTCTTAAGGATGTTTGCTCCTCTATTTTTTGAATTTTTGTCAGATTTTCGGAATCCTCTGGTTTTATCCATGTATTAACATTAAAATAAATTGCCCACTAACCCCTACTTTTCTTTTCATATTCTTATTACATATTGTTTAAAAAGTCATATTTCAAAATCATATGAAATCCTTGTTATTTTTTCATGGTTTTTACAACAAAAAAAGGTGCCAATGTTAAGTGAAAGAAAAATCTAGAGAGAATAATTTCCCGCCAAATTTTCAATGGCTTGTATCTCGAAAACAAGCACACGGACCCTCCATTTTTTCTGCTTTTTTAGTTTCTTTATTTATATACTATCAATTTATAACAGTCTTTTAAAAAGCTTGTTATTTTTAAACAGAGTAGCTAACATCCTTAAGTTCATTTGTTAGTTAATTGATGAATAATCATACAAAGAAGCTTTTGAACCGTATGTTGTCCCTAAAGATAAAAAAAAATCGTAGATGTATGGCTATTAATTTGCAAAATCAATCGTATTTGTTGCGAAATCAACATTTGCCCCGTTACATTTGGGATTGGCCTTGCAATTATATCATGAATATGGGAATATGGGTCACAAATATTGATAGAAACTTTGTACTCACATGGCTGTTGTGTTTTCTGTGCAAAGGTAAGACTATATCTGACAGACATTGCCATGCATGAGTTTGACCGAATCAAGACGGTATTTACGCTCCAGATGGCATTGTTTTAAAACACAAAAAAGGGGAGGGAGTGATAAAAGGTGCCGACAAATAAAGTCATCAACACGGAGACAATTGATAGTAATGAACGTTTCATTCTATGGCACGAGCAGTCAATTCACAATTGATTCCAGTTTGCGTCAAATGAAAGTGAAGAGCGACCAAGATAACACTTTTCAATAGACTGACAGTGGATCATCGTTTGCGGCCGTTTCATTATGCCAAAGGTAAGAGAGGTCATGTTCGCGTTCAGAATGCTTTCAAAAACATTTCAATTCGTGCTGAAAAAGAAGGAAAACACATCAGAGATTCCTTCGGTAATTTTGCGTTCCATGTCAAAATTATGTCGGAAATTTTCCTGTTTAGTCAGAAAACATGTGCCATCAAGTATATGGATATTTTTAGACATGACCCTTGACCAAAATTTCACAAAAATGTTACCACTCTGGATTTTTATGACCAGACCAAACTTTTCTTATTGTACACGTTTTCCTCTTTCCATCGATATATGATTTAGGTATGTGTTCTTCCGGAACATAAAATTTAAAAAAATGAACTCTGGTTGCAGTACTATAAGTCATATTTACAAATTAAGAAAATATGTGTCGAATTTTTGGGGAATTTTAAACTCACAATGTGGCTACGAATCTCTATTTCAGAAAATTCTTAAAGTGGTTTTCTTTACTGTTAGCCTTTATGCTAAGATAACTTAGTAGACTATTAAATTGGGACATTTTTGCTCTGTGAAAAAAATATTCAAACATACGTTTTTTCGAAAATAAAAAATAAAAAATAGGAGTCTTTGAAAGGAAATTGTACTTTGCGATTTGAAACAGTTTTCTTATTCAAAACATCCTTTTTTTCGAAATGTTGGTTGAATGGAGCAAAAATAAAACTTATAATGCCTTTGAAGACAATGACAATAATATTCATATAAAAAAAAGAAGGTAAAGTATTAAATTACCTTTCATTGTTTGAAGGAATAACAAAAACAAAACATTTAACATATGACATAATTCCTGGTTTTCTAAAATATATTGCAATACATGAAATTTTATGTGCGAAAGATCTTGATCTGACATACGATGAAGTCTGCAAATTTTATAAAAACCTGCTTGTTAGTATGCCTTCTGAATGGACACATTATACCAATGTAAGTGTCAATCCAGGTACAAAGAATTTTGAAATAACTGCAGATTGTCTTTCTTTTACTGTTGTAGATAAACAAGTTACTATGCCACAAAGTATATAAACATTTTATGATCACCTCTTAAACTTAGTAACATTAGGCAATCATGGTAATCATTTGGGCATCATAACGATTATACATTATATTAACCCTCAAACTTTTTATATAAACTCAATGTTACGACGAAACATGTTAGATTGATAGTGCACCTTATTAGCATACTACTATCTGCCTTCGACTCCTTATCAGTGCAGAATCACGCTGTCAAAACCTTTACCTTTGATTTTTTTAAAGCACATAAATAAAGGCAACAGTAGTATACCACTGTTCAAAAATCATTAATCCATGGACAAAAAACAAAATCGGGGTAACAAACTAAAACCGAGGGAAACGCATTAAATATAAGAGGAGAACAACGACATAACACTAAAATGTAACACACATAGACAAAATCCCACGATAATAACAAATATAACATATATATATAACATCAAAACCAAAAACATGAATTTGGGATAGACAAGTACAGTGACACGTCTTATCGCAATGTGAATTTACACTCAAAAATAAGAGAAAACAAACGACACAACGTTGTAATGTAATACACACAGAAACGAACTATAATATAACAATGACCATATTCCTGACTTGATACAGGGCATTTTTAAAGGAAAAAATGGTGGGTTGAACCTGGTTTTGTGGCATGCCAAACCTCGCACTTTTATGGCCATGTGAAATATAACATCAAAATGACAACACAGGACTACAATATAAATAAATTGGAGAACACAATTGACAAAGAATCACACGAACAACAGCCAACAAAAGGCAACAGGTTCAAAATTTTAATATGCCAGAAGTGTATTTTGTCCACACAAGACCTACGTGTGACGCCCAGATACAAAAGTTTGAAAGCCGAAACGAGTACAAAGTTGAACAGCATCGAGGACCAAAAGATCAAAAAGGTTGTGCCAAAAACAGCAAGGGTTTTCTGTGAGTAACCAGAAAATCCCTATAATTTAGAATAATTTATACTTTTGCAAACAGTAAATTTTATAAAATGAATATTCAAAAGATGTACATGATAAAACTGAAGTATTTAATTTAACTAATTACAGGAAACAATTGAAATACATTTACATAACCAGACATTTGAAACACAAAAGTAGACACATCCGAATAAGTTTAAACCTCTACGCCAAGTGACGTCCTATTTGAAACTGAAAAAATTACGAAAAAATGACGTCATTTGAATTTGTAAAACAGATCATCAAAAAATGAAAAATGACGTCACATGAATAAGACAGAATTAGGATTGATTTAAGATTATGTATTTGAACTATATACTGATATTGCATTTAATAACAAAGCACATTTTAATACTTATTAATATCAAACTAAGGTAGCAATTAACTATATTATAAAACTTTGTCTGGTTTGTTTTGAATCTAACTTCAATCGTAAAATATCGTACTGATTACGTTGACACGAAATCAAATCTGATAAATGAAGGCGGTGATTAATTTTCTTTACCATAACACATAAATATAATAGAAAAGACGTCAACACATTTGACAAAATCCGATGAGAATTACAAATATAACATTAAACATTTAAACTAAATACATGAATTTGGGATAGACAAGTACCGTACCACGTCTTATAGTAATGCGAGTTCACACTCGGCAAAACAGTCACAATCGGGAATAAGTCACGTTTGGTAATTAAAAGATTAGACGACATTATGACAAAACACAATCTACCATGCGGTAAAAATGTCCTTAGCTAGTTTGGTCAACGAAACATCGTATGGATCCACCCAATCGTGATGGTGTCCATAAAATTTACGGAGTGTCAATTTTAATCTGTCCTCCTCATAACTTTGTTGGAGCAGTTTCTGCGTAAGGAGCACACTCCTGTATATGAAGTTCGTATAGTGTGAACAAGCACGAGAATAACGTATCAATTGTGATATGTAAACACCATACGAAGGGGCAGAGGGTATGTTACTGCTGAGAAATGAGAAATTGATAATTGGGAAGTTGAAATCGTCCCGTTTATCATAGATTTTCGTGTGAAGTCGTCCATCTACGTCAATATTGAGGAAAAGATCAAGGTATGAAGCAGTCCTTCTAGTATCAGTTTTATCCTTAATTTCAAGTTCACTTGGATATATGAGATGTAAGTATTGGCTGAAATATGGGTTATTCAATGATAGAACATCATCAATATATCGGAAAGTAAAATTAAAGAATTTCGCAAGGTGCTTTTTCTTTTTGTCTTTTAGAAGGTTCTGAATGAATTTTGCTTCATACGAGTACAAAAACAAATCAGCCAGCAGGGGTGCACAATTAGTACCCATTGGAATACCGACTGTCTGTTGAAATATAAATCCTCCAAACTCAACAAATATATTGTCGATCAAAAAGTCCAGCATTTTGATAATATCATCTTTTGTATATTTTCTGGGAGATTCAGTGTGATTTTTCACAAAATATGAATTATTGTAACCCAAAACAAGAAATTTGTATTTACGATTTCCATTTTTATAGAAAAAGCTCTGTTTTATGAGATGGTGTAGTCGATCTTTCAACTGAGCATGGGGAATAGTAGTATATAGCGTAGAAAAATCAAAAGTTTTAATGTTGCTGCAAAATTGCAAAGATTGTGATTGAAGGTTAAGCAGTAGATCTTTCGAATTTTTGAGAATCCACATCTGGTTAACACCACTGGTAGAATATATCTCCTAACAATATTTTTGAAGCCCATCTTTAACTGTCGAAAGAATAGTAGTCAGTACTTTAGAAAGATGTTTGGTCGAACATTTTGAAGACCCAGCTATGTATCGTTCTTTATATGGAGTTTTGTGTAATTTAGGTATCCAGTATAATGAAGGCAAGTTTTCTTCGTTTTCTTTGATGTTGATACCAAAAGAAAGAAGGACAGATTTATGATTTTGTAAATTTCGTCCTTGGTAAATGATGTTAAAGAATATGTAGGATTACCAGTAGTTTTATCAATTCCAAGCTCTGTAGTGAGATATTGCAAACAATGTTTTTTTTACATATGAAGACAATATTATTGGAGGCTTTATCTGCTGGAACAACGACATATTTGTCATGCAAAGAGGATAAAGCATCCACAACCAAACTCCGGATTCTTGAAAGGGTTAGAAACTTTAGTACTCATATTACATCGTAGTTTTTGTATGCGCCTCTGAATGCATGATCGAATACTAAGTAGCTTTGATCCATTCAGACAAAGTGTCCAGTTCTGGTTCGTCTGGTTCGCGCTTTACCCATTTTCTTGCATAGTCCTCAACTGCATTCATCAGTAACTTGAAATTCTTTTTGCAGTTGATGGGCTGGGGGATTCTATATTTTGGTCCCTTGGCTAACAACTCTCTTAGTTGTTCATTGGTAACGATGCCAAGGTCTCCAGTAATAATATGACCAGCTGGACTGTAATTGTATTGTGACGATGCACATGAGCAATCCAGAGGCTTGGATTTTGTATCTTTGAGGTTAAAAGCCTCTAAAACTCTCTTGTGGTTGAAAATCTTGGATGCAATAGACTTGGTGTAAGTATAAGAAATAACAGGCGTAGCTTTATTTTTGAAGTAATCAGGTATAGTTTTTTGTACAGATTTTTGATGGAAAATATTGCTAATATTTACAGCATCTAAACCTTTATTGGCGAATTCTACCTTAAAAATAACGTTTTTCCTCACTATTGGATGTAGTCGATACGGGTTTGAATAGTCTATGGTTAGCAATGTCCATGATAATTGCAACTAATCTATACAAAACAGAACGAAAATCAGTAACGGAAGTATTTTGGGCATCTTGAAATAGTAAAGAAAGTTTTGACAATGGAATGGAGTATAATTTAGTTCTAATATGATGAATTCCTAAAGGTTTTTGAACAGACGTTAATAGACTATCAATTGTCACGGTGTGTACAGCAGGTGGTATATATTTTCTGTGACCATGACTTCTATTTCGTCGAGCAGAAGTATTAAACAATTGTAATGTATTGACGGTACTACATCTGGGACTAGACAAAATACATACACCATCAATTTTGTCATTGCATCCATAGGAAATGACTGTTCCCAACTCTCTTATCCAAAAGTCTTCTCTTTGTAAACGATATGGTGTACTCAATATGGGGTCATTTGTTGGATGATATATTTTCTCTATAATCCGGACTTTCATTGAAACAATAGAATGTTTGGGCTGATTGAAATGTTTATAGAGAAATTTGTTGTTACTAAGTATTAGGATCATTTACATTAGACCGATGATCATTCATCCTAAAATTGAGTCTTTGTCGAGTTTCCCCGACGTAGATCAATTCACAAAGAGTACATTCAATACCGTATACAATATTGGAAGCAGTGCAATTCAAATCCTCATGACTATGTGTATTGTAATTTTTGGTGGTTAAATTACTTTGAAAGTGGGTATCAGTTATAAGTATATCACAGGTTTTACAATTTTTACGGTTACATTTGGAAATAGAGCAATATTGATGGTTGTCATTGAAATCTAAAATATCTGAAAGTTGAACAGTACACGGCCGAATATAAAAGACTGGAACCTCCAAACTCTGGATGTTATCACCACTATGCAATTTGTGTAAGTTGTTTACAGAAATGGAAATGGTGTCCAAAGTTGTAAGTTAGTTGTTTAACTTAACACATGCAATGTAATAATGTCCAAAGATATGACAATGTTTCAAATAAAGATCAACATCAAATTTTCCTTTCAAATTGACTTGACATAACAGAAAGTAAACCATGTGATTTGACCATTTTATAAGTGACTTTGCAATTTGAATTAGAATTCAGTATTTTTTTATTTCATTTTTCACTAGATTAATTATAAATAATTTTAGATTTTGTTATGTTTTGGACCAATGTATTAAACATATTAGATATTTAATCAACTTACGGTTGTGGGATATTTGACCCAATATGTGTGCTCCTCTCTTTAAATTCTGCAATAGAAAATAATATATCTTATTTATCAAGCATGTTTAGTTCTGCAAGGTCATTTATGCAACTTCGAAAGAAGTGAATAAATATATTTTGAAATTATATAAGGATCAATACATTATTTGCCATTGAAGTCAAAGAGCTTGATAGCTCTGATCGGAAAACTAATGGTTAATAGTTCCACTGATAAAAGTGGTCTATCACGCCTCCCCTATCCAAATAGATAATCACATGTGCATATTCTAAATAAATATATTATTTTCAACTATGAAAAATAAATAGAAAATATCAGCCACCTTCTTATACAATATATATATTCACATACACATGTTCTTATCCATCCGTGAAAATTGAAAAAAAAAATGTCGTTACCTCTTTTATTTTCTGAAATATTCCTGATTGAATTTTTCAAATAGATGAATATTTGTATAGAAATTATTTGCAATCGGCAAAAGAATTTCTTAAATGTGTCTTAAAATCACCAAGTCTTCAATTTCAAATCCATATGTTTTTTTGTACATACATTTCCGTTTTTATGATGTAAAAAAATAATGTGTTCACCGATTTATGTTTGAAAGGTGTACATCCCTCAAATTGGTTTTCCAGGTGATGAAATACCCCCAAAACGTCGAAATAAGCATAACTTCCCTGCGTTTCGTCGCGTACTGCAAAGCATAGATTTTTTTATGGTGATGGGTTGTTGAGGAACTTGAATATTATTTACAAACAAGATAGTATAAGCAACAAATTGAAAATCATGTAAAACGACCCAATGGTTTCAGAGGAAAAGATTTTAATGATTTTTTAGATATCCTCAGGCTGATTTTGGTAATTTTTGTTTAGACTTTAACTAAATATCTGTGTTATCATAGAGAAGAGTAAATAAATAGTACTTGCCTTCTGATTCGGTAATGATTTTAGATATGTCTGAATTTTGAGTGGACTGATTGCCTGCTTCATCATTTAGCTGGACCTGGTCCTCACCAACTTCAGTCATTGTCAACTTTCACCTGTATGTGTTATCAAATGACTGGTATAGTGATAGGACAAACTATGCATGTGGCCCTGTGAGTAAAGGTTGTGACATATCCAGTTCTAATATCTAAATAAAAAGGCAAGTTAACTAATATTTTAACTCAATATTCTAAACTGTTATGATGATTTTATGGACTTCGGGTACATTTGCGAATAAAAAGGAGATGTAAGAATATCTATATGAGACAGTTACCCCAATAATACACATAATTAAAATACATCAAGAGAGCACAAACAGTCTTCAACAAAAGATAGATGTCTATACAATTTACAAGCTTAGAATTGTCATGGGCCTAAATCATGCTATAAATTTGTAAATAAAACAAACAAATGCTATCAAAGGTATGGATACATTTAAAATCTAATTAGTACGTAAACATAAAAAACAGTAGAGTATTTATATTAACTTAATTGATACTTTATCGAAAATAAATTATAGTCAGTTGAAGTGTGTGCCTGTAATGTATGATTTAAGAAATAAGAAATGACAGTCGTAGATTTGTTTTCATTCAACCATGGGTTGAGCATTTATATTCGATTATTTTACCCTGAGCGATAATGTTTTTGGCTGTTCCGTTTGACCACATATGAAAACATTATCTATATTATATAATTCAATAATAATTTTTTTAAATCGCATTATTAATCTAAATACTTTCTTCCAATTTAATTTATTGCATTCTGGGGCGTACAAGAAGCATTAAAACGTCTGGTATTTACATTTGATTTTTTGCTCACGGAAACATACATGTGAAGTCCCCTTGTTTCGTTGCCATGCCAAGACGATGACTGCATTTCACGGAATTTCCGTTTTATAAAATTTTACCACGAAAAAAATAATTGAAATTGACTGATTTGTTTATTTTGCTGTGAAATAGAGATAACTATATTGTATCTGAATCTTTGACTGCGTAAACTGGGGGTTTTGATGTAAAAAATTGAGAATACCTTGAAGTATAAATAAGTTGAGCGTAACGCGGAACAGCCGGTTTTGTGAATTTATGCGCTTGCGCTAAAAGTAGATATACTGTGATTATACTGGTTGACGATAATAGGTCGTCATATTAGAATACACAGTTTTAGCAGCTCGCTCCAATTATTGCACACAATTCTATTTAGGGGCCAGCTGATGGCCACCTTCGGGTACGGAATTTTCTCGCTGCGTTGAAGACCCATTGGTGGCCTTTGTCTATTGTCTGGTCTTTGGTCGGGTTGTTGTCTCTTTTACATATTCCCTATTTCAATTTTTAATTTTATTGTTACATTAACCATTATATCGGTTTTGGTTGCGCCCTAAATACTGTCAATATAACGAAACTATAAAAAAAACTATTATACAGACGGAGGTTGGGCTGCCTAAAATAGGTTTTGACCTACAATTTGTTTTTGAAAAGTGGTTGTACTAATTCACAAGTATGAAAGTGAGTTTCCATTTTTTCTGTTTGTTGATAAAGTATTACGCTTTCATTTGAATTTACCTTGAAGTTCTGTTTTTTGTTTATACTTTGACACATATTTTTTTATAAATTAACTGGTAAAGCTATGATAAAATGTGATAATGGTTATCAAATCTTGATTAGATAAATAAGCTAGACTCAGTGTTCATATACGGGCCTTATCGATGACACTATTGAAGAACATAAAACTTAACATCACAATCAATCATTGAATGACTTAAAAATTTCAAAGAGGTAAAGGATAATGATCATTTCATTTGTTTCAAATAAAGAACATTTAATTTGTTGTCTTTCAGAATTGATCATATTGACTTTGATTTGTTACTTAACAATGTCGTGTAATATAAAAACACCTTGCTATCTTGTTCGTCATCATTGTTTTGATAAATAGTTGGCTCAGGTAATTTCTAAAAACTGCAATTCACAAAGTACATGGATAAAACTTTGACCAAAATATATCTATAAATTCTTATTTCAATTTAAATTTTGCAGGGTGAAAATTGGGGGATAGGGGTATTTCATCTTAGTTTCTTAATAAATTTTAGTTTATACAATGAGAGTGAGATATAAAAAATTAAATGAATGTAATAGTTTCAGTAAATAAATGCGATTGAGAAGCAGTTTCCCGATTATCAATTAAACTCCACATGTAGATGGTTACGTGTGCTGTATGATATATCTTTCGTCACACTGATATCAATTTTAAAACAGTTTAACCGGCTTGCATTCGATTATCTCACAATACAAAGAGAATGTCTTCCGTGTTAAGCTTTTAACGAAAATGAGAACGTAATAAAATTAAAACCAATGGTTCAGAGAACAATTGAAGGTCTTTCCACCAAAAATCATGCATTTTGGTATAAAAGTATTAAAATTCGGTTTAAAATGTAATTTGCAGCGTCAAATGATAGCTTATTGAATGCTAATTTCAATCATATGTGGTTTCTATGAAATGTTTTTTTCTAATAAGGAAGATTTTTTGTTACTTCCGGTTTAAAAAATGTTACTTGTGTAATTATTTGAATGTTTACTTAACCCTAAATACAAACACAAGGTCACTCCCACTTGTCTTTTTCAAGGTTAAATGGCTTGAAACCTAATGCTAAAAGTCCCATGGCTTTATTATATATACATATGAGGTAAAAGCAAAGGTCAAAATCCAGAACATCAATTTAATCTATGACCTTGAGCTCAATTTCAAGGTCACCAACCACAGACCTCATGCGCAAATTAAAAGACCCTAGGTCCTGATAATATTTGGTTCATGAGTTATATCACCATATGCATTTTTTTAAATAAAAAAGGGGAGAAAACTCTTGACATGAAGTAAGCGTACCCTTTAAACCGATATGTATGTGTAACGACATGTCTCAACTAACAATGTAAGTAAATATATGTTATCGATATCTTATGTCATGTTTGAAAAGAGGTGATATCAGCCCAATCTCAAATAAAAAAATGACCTTGACCTTTGACCTTGGCCCTTTTTTCTTTTTCTTTTTTGTACCAAGGACCTCAAATTAAAAGACCTTAGGTCTCTATCACTTATGGTTTACCAATTAGATTTACATTTTACTAATTTTAAATACAGAAGGGGAAATAACTGTCATATGGAGTTTCCGTACCGCTTGGGTCAAAGTCATTTTAAGATCCTGAGGATATAACGAGCAAATTGGAGAAACTTTAACGTGTGCAAAAGAGATTTATACACAAGAAAAACAGTGTTTGGGGAGATACCTCCTTCAAAAAAAAGTGTTCGGTTTAACAAGGTCAGATTCAAAATTGTAATAACTCGATATCATACGCAAAAAATCTAAGCGACATCTTGCAAAACAAAAAAAGCACCGTAAAAAAAGTGACGGAAGAGGAAAATAATAATAATGATAATCAGAAGAAGAAAAACAATAGGACTTTCCACAGAAAAATTGAAAAACTTATACTTATGTGTGTTAGAACATCTGTGACATCGAAGTCCGCATAGGCGTTATTAACCCTTTTTAATGTCAAACGCATTTGTTTTCTCGGTCGTTTAATGGATTACGGATTGAAAGGAGTTGTGTTATTTGATGAAATCAGGCATTGATTAAAAAAGTACAGTTTTAATTGTTTTTCTAAATGGATTTTTACTACAATTCTGAATACTGATCAGTATTGTGGTGTTAAATGGGAAAACATTCACACTTACCGTCATACAGGTCAGAAAGCTCGTAGAATGACAAGCAAAAATATTTTCTCTTCTGATCACAAGTGCATTTGTTATCAAAGAGGTGTGTCTAATAGTAATGGATAAAAACACAAAAACTGTGTCATTAAGTCTTTTCCTTTAATTGGGTGATTTCTTAACATACTGATGACGATAGAAAGGGACGTTTTGGTCGCTTAATAAGTACGATAATTACAAAAATAAAATCTACTCCCTTCGTTGTACCCTACAACAGTCAAATCAATTTTAAGTATGGCTATGTTTGTTTATGGCATTTCAAATGTTTTTATCAGAGATATATTATTCAGACTGAAGAGGTGACGTAAAGGGAGGTTCAATTCATTTTGTGTAATTAAAATATATTTTCATGTAATTAATCCGATGTTTCATCCTAATTTTAAACAAAATAGAAAATTAAGCCTTTCACCTTATAATATTTTTTTAATTTATTTTCTATTCAGTTATTCTAACAATTTTTCCCAAAGGCAAAACCACGTATAGATTTTCCACATATTGTAACAATACATTTACAATATACGTGCACGCGATAAGCACATGTATTTGTAAAAAGAGTCACGTACTTGGATTGATTCAATTCATAACCAGATATATTATGATTTCTCAATTTCTGAATCTTCCTTTTACTTGTATTTTATAATAATTTGTGACTGGAATCCTTTAAGTCAAAATAAAACAAAGTGACGGTAAATCGGGTGTCTTTATTTTAGTGTCTCATCTGTTAAATAACAATTAACCAAGTATTATTCATTATACAACAGAACCATTAAAACCTTGAAATTTCTAGATTAAACAATACAAAAAGAAAGCATCGTTAACTTCCTCTTTTTTTTCATAAACTATCCTTTAAAGATCAAGATAGAACCTAATTTGTGTTTGTTTGAATTTTCAAGAAAAAAGGCCCATTAACCACTACTTTTATCTGATATTTCGAAAGTGATAACCAATAGCATTTTCCATTTATTTTAACCAATGCTATCGCTTAATGTTTCCTCAATAAAGAAAACTCAAGTTCCACTACAAAACCCGTATAATATAACTTTGATTTTTGTGAATTTCAATGTAATACGAAACGCGCGTCTGGCGTAAATACAAAATTTAATCCTGGTATCTATGATGAGTTTATTTAACGAAAAGAACAAGGTGCGTGCCACATTTTTATATTTAACTTTGAAAGTACATTAACCAAAACGTCTTTTACCGAAGTTAAGGAAAAACATTTATCGTCGAACATTAAGACCCCGCAACTACCACAATATCTGATCAAAACTTTATGATCATTTGATGCTTCATATTTGTAAGTATTTAAGGTGACGGTGTTATTTTGAAATACTTATTCTAAAATAATATCCTTATATAATGTTGAAAGAGGTTCAAAGTAGGTATAGTTTTCTGTTTGGTTAGTGCGATTTTTCATGAGTATTTTCATTTGTGGGATTTAATTAGATTATTGATAAACATAACTTCTTTAATTCTCGATGGTAAAGTGGAAGCGCTGCTTTTCTTTCTTCCTTTGTTAACTCCAGAACTTATTGTATTGAAATGCAAAATAATACAGAAGGGGATTAAATTTGTGGCTGTTGACACTGGTGTGATTGCTGCTATCCCAATTCCGTTGTTTGATTTCCCTGTGAACATTGCTATAGTTACTCAAGAGGTACCCAGATATATCAGAATTCTAAACCTTGACCAGCCATACGTCAAAAAAGTTCCAGGACTAAAATATCCGTCTTTAAAGGAAAAGACAAAATCGCACCAAAAAAGGCACAATTTATGAAATGTTTGCTGTTAGGAGCAGTTGCAGCAGTATCTCAACTTGACTGGGTATTGCCTGGTATTGGGTCTGCAATTGCCGGACTTGATTGCACATCATCGGAAGTCTGAATTGGAAGTGCTTGGAGCAGATGCAAAAGATGTATATGTCTATCTGTCAGAACATACACCAACGACGTAAGAGCTGGGAAAAGTGAAGGAACTTAGAGCGATAAAACTATACACCGAAACAACCAGAAAATTGTTTGTCTGTCATTAAGTATGATTATTTGTCAATAAAAAGTTGTCAATATTCTATCGTAGCACTTGCGTACCGCCAGCTTTCTCTTATTTTAGTTGAAAGTGTTTTGTGGATTTTTTCTCATTGTTTTCATTGTGTTTTGTATGTCCCATCGTTACATTTCGTCACTTTTATGAATGTTTACGCAACTATTTCCTTTATATGTTATATTAGTTTTACTAATTGTTGAACGTGCATCTGAGGAACGCCTACCGTACTAATTGACCGTTAAACTATTTTAAAAATACATAATTGTGTCTTGGCGATTTCTCACAGTTGTTTTAACCATGTATTGGAGTATATTATTTAAGTATTGGAACGTTAATGATTTTAGTCATCACTCATTAAGCTAATGATGAATATTTCATTATCTTGAAAACTGCCCCTTTGTATATGTCAAATTTTTACACGGGACGTATAATGATATACAAATGTCCGGCGTCCGTCTGTCTGTCTGTCCATCGTAAACATGTCGCACCGTAACTTCAGAACAACTTATTCAAATTTCATAAAACTATACAGAGTTGTTACTTATGATGGCCAAACCATCTTTATACTTTTTGGTGAAAATATGATACAAACTTTTTTGGTAACGGGACTTTGTAACTAAAACAGGGATGGGTTTTTTTTCTCACGTGTCGCGCTGTATCTCAAACACTGTTATTGCTTAAAACTTTACACACTTCTTAGTTATATTAATCTAAAGATCTGAATACTTTTTGGTGATGATTCAAAATTTATTATTATAGTCATTGAGTTTTTTTTAATACAAAAAAGGGGGGGTTCACACGTTGCGCCGTATCTATGAAACTATTTATGATTATTGCATAAAACATAATTACATTACTAAAAAGTGCAGGAAGTAATATTTTAATTTATAAAAACACTTCCACATTTCAGAGATAATAAGTTGAAATGAGTCAGCAGTTAAGAATCACTGTAATCTTGTCACTATGGAAGATAACAATTAATTGTTAGAACTATCCTAGCCATAATGTAAAACTAATCAATCATTTAAAGTTTCTTGCCAACGCCTTTGTTTCAGTTTATCAAAAGGTGTGGTATGATTGCAAATGGGACAACTCTCCACAAGAGACCAAATTACACAGAAATTAACAACTATAGGTCACCGTACGGCCTTCAACAATGAGCAAAGCCCATATCGCATAATCAGCTATAAAATGTCCCAAAACGACAAATGTAAAATAATTCAAACGAAAATGTTTGAGAATGTTTGCCGTTTGTTTTTTTAAATAGAAATTAGGTCCGAAATATTTGTATTGTTGGTACAACTTTTTTTTATTAAGATTTATTTTTGGCGCATGAGAACTGTTTTTACGAACTGTTTTTTTTTTAAACTACATAAAATTGAGAAAGGAAATGGTGAATATGTCAAAGCGACAACTACCCGACCATAGAGCAAACAACAGCCGAAGGCAACCAATGGGTCTTCAATGTAGCGAGAATTCCCGCACCCGTAGGTGTCCTTCAGCTGGCCCCTAAAATATGCATAATAGTACAGTGATAATGTATATCAAAATGTTAACAGAATCAGTTTTTGATATATTATCAATTCCCGTAACATAATCATAAAGACTGAGAGATGAACTGTCTGTAGTTTTTTTTATTCAATCTAATTCAATTATTTTCTATGATCGTAAAAACTTTGAATTTATGAGGTCTTTTAAACGATAAAGGTGTTTTGCGTGCATTTAGATAAATAGCGTCCAGTTTCACCTACTGAACACGGCATCCCGGTTTTTTTTATGTGAAAAACCAGTTGATAAAGTCCCGTTCGAGGAAAAGAGGGCAGGAAGACGGGTACCTTAGGTTGAACATATCCGTCGTCATCTGTGAAAGAGATGTTCTGTAACGTTCAACCAACTCAATGAGGACGTTTCAAAAAGATTATTTCAACTTTTACACGTGGAACTCTTTGAAGAAGGCATGATTGAAAATGAAAGTTCTGCAATATCGTATCAACCATGAAATGTAAATTGCATATGCAGGCAATGCTGGCATGTTTCTTTATCAAAATGAATAGGTCAAAACTTGGAAGTAAAAAAATCTCTATTATCGTATTCACAGCAGACCCCCCCCCCCCCCCCCCCCGCACGCATTGTTAAAGATCATAGCGGCTTACATCCACTTCACTTGAACTTTAGTCTCATTTGCAATCAACCATATGTCGTAATTTTTATATTAACTGTATCTATGCAAAGTAACGATAATCAAGTGGTTAAAAACAATAATTGTAATAAAATTAATATGTTATGTTCAGAAAGTAACAACAAATAGCTGAGAAATAAAACATTCATTTTTTAAGGAATCTGCAGATACGTAGCTATCTTCATTCTCGGCAAGCCTGGAATGGCGCAATCATATGTTTTGCATTTTCAATAGGTTATCAATGGTGGGCATCCTTCTGCGATAATTATTTGCAAACATAAAATTGGTAAGCTGTTCCCGGAGTTGATCCTAACCCTTTGCTAGCGAAGATGCCAGCGAAGATGCATTTTATGACATGTAGATTTGAAAGTCAAATGCTAGTCAAATTAGTATTTAACAATAAATCATAGCTGTTAACAGAAATATAGATAATTGAATCTTATCGTATTACATCCTCTTCACTTTTTCCTTGTGACAATTAGCAGAACAAATAATTTGTAATCAAAAAGTGTCGGAACATGAGTTGTAGTATAAATGTATGAGATGCGGAACATAATTTGAATATGAATAACAACATTAAAGGGGGACGAAAGATACAAGATGGACAGTCAAACTCATAGATCGAAATAAACTGGTATCGCCATGGCTAAAAAGAAAAAGAAAAACAGAAAAACAATAGTACAGATTTAAAAATGCCGATAGTTTGTAGAAAAACCCATCCCCCAAACTTAAAAGATATGCTGTGAATGAATATATCAAGCATCTTGATAATGTTCAGAGAATGTTTGTTTGAATCAGAGTGATTCTTTACAAAGTATGATTTATCACTCCCTGAGACAAGATACTTGTAGTTATGTTGGCCATTCTTTTTCTGAATTAATGCGATACCCACTCTTTCTATTTGTCTTTTAGTTTGGAATGGGGAATACTTGTGTAAAGTGAAGAAAAGTGCAATGTTTTAGTACTATTGCAAGATGAAAGAGTCTTAATCTGAATATACTCTAAAAGATCTTTGGATCTTTTCGTATCCGCACCTGATTCCCGCCATCTCTAGAATAGGCAGTTCCACAATAACTTTGAAACCCGGATTTGATTGCTGATAAATTGATGTAAATAACTTAGAAAGAGTTTTTGTGGAGCAATTGAAAGACCCAGCAATATAACGTTATTCGTACTTTAGGTATCCAATACAGTGATGAAAGATCCAGTTTTCATCTTTGGTTGATATTCCATTGGAACATAGAACAGACCAATGATTATCCAAGATTTCCTCGTTAGTAAATGTTGTTAGGATATATGTTGAGTTTCCAAGTGACTTATCAAGCAGTTTATGTAATGAGTTTAAAACACAAAAACGATGTTGTTTTGGGGCTTTATCTGAGGGGACAACAACATATTTGTCATGAAGGTAAGTGTTTTGCAAAATTTGGGTCTATAAAGATTGACGTACCATGGTTATTGATAGACTCATTCTTTTTAAAAGAGTAAAACATCACGGCTATTTCATTGCAAATTTGTCATGGATTATTAACAAACAATTGTCATATTTTCAAACGAAAACACACATTTATGTACAGGTAGTTTTAGGTATATTACATGAAGATGTCATGAACTAAAAGAGGGACGAAAGATACCAGAGGGACAGTCAAACTGTCAATAACTAGATTGGTTTAGGAATAGATTACAACATTTTCAGCTTTTTTTCTACAACACAAGAGATCATTCAAAAATATATAAGTATTCTCCATTCCTTACAAAAAGACAAGCTGAAAGAGTTGTTCATAAAAACAATGTCCAACGTAGATATTGGCTTACAAAAACAATTAGAATTCATAATATATCGAAACACAAGTGCAGCATGAGCAAACGATTCAAATGGGAAAAAATAAGGTTCATCATAACAGGTTATGTGTAAATACTGCTATTTTTGTCCCTTTGTTATGATGAACCTTCAGAAAAAAAACATTTTATGATCTCTTTAATCGTTTACAAAAAGGCACAGCATTTTTATTTTTAGATACACATTTTTGTATAGCATCATATATTATGTATATCACATGAGAATGTCATGAAGGAAATTATTGTTTCTCTATAAATAGACGACCTACATCTTAGTTATTTTCTGTAAATGTTTAACGTTTAACATTAATACCGAAATCCAAGATACGATAATAGAGGCAATGTGCATTTAAGTGACAAAATCAATCAATGGAACGAGATGGATAACAAAAACATCATACAGGTACGCAGTTTTTATCACCAAAACAGTGTGTCATTAACTTAACAATTTATTCATTTCAAAGTACTCAAGTTTATAATAACTAACTGAATTTGGAGTTTGATACAGATTGGTTCGTAGTTACATGTAAGTTAGTACTAAATTTTGCTTCAATTTTAAGGAGCTTGAAAATTTGAATGATATTCTGAATTTCTCGCAAGATTAAATATTTTGTTAAAGATTATTTGACATGAAATTACAATGACGCAATCATTTGTCAGAAGTGGGTACCTTTGTATGATAATAATTTGCAAACTACAAAATTGGTAGCTGTTCCCGAAACTGGAAACTCGAGTAAAAGTCAGATCATTATAGAATCATCCGATATTTTGCTTCTGAGCGATGAAAGGAGATGTTCTAAAACTAAGAAATTGTAGCATTTGATATTCAGATATAATTATAGATTATCGTTGGTCATCTCAACGAGATTGATTTTCTCGCTTGAGCCGGTACGGCGAAAGTGAGAAAAGCAATCGAGTTGAAATGACCAAAGATAATCTGTTTATCGCTATTTTACCTATGACGACGTGTCAATTTCATTGGCAACGCAAGTGCTCCTTAGTTTCTAGCGATAATTTTCATATCACCTCGACTTCGCTGAGAAAGGAAATTATCAGTCAGAAAGATCAAAGGAAAATTTCGTGAAATAGCGATAAGATGGCATAACATCAAAATCGTGCTGAATATGGTTAATATAAATATTAATGTTGCAACTAGTTGTGTTTATTCCTAAAATAAAGTAACACAGCTATATTTTGTACAATGTCAATTTCACCCTGGAACATTTTTTCGAGAATCAGGAGCTCATTAAGAGATACAAATAAGTTTGAAATTTGTGTTACACTTTGAATATCTATCAATGTATCAATTTAAGTTGCAGTATAAAAACAATATTAGATCAATGTCATAAAAATATAAACTTTTTGTATGCGGCACAAACTCGCCTTTCCCCAGTTTCTCAGCCTCATACAAAAAGTTGATATTTTCTGACATTAACCTAATATTGTATATCTATGTTTACAGATCAAATCATGAACTACAAAAGATAATTTCCTTATGAAGTCCAAACCAAATTAAACCGTCGCATAGAATTATATTACTTCTTCCTATTTGTGATGTCATTAAGATAAATGAAAATATGACACGAGCTGTCCTTTATATATTAGAAGTGTATAGTATTAATTCGATGATCAATGTAATGATCATTAATCATTTTCGTAACCAGTTAAAGTACTAACAATTTAAAAACTGAATGTTTATTTTAGTATCTCAAAACAATAAAATGAACTACTGTTACTAGGATCTATTTATAGATTATCGTCATTTCTATTTTAAATGTGTTCGGATTTTCTGTGAACTATATATTCGTGGTATTTTGATGTGTACAAGGAAGAAAATGTCAATTTCAAGTTATAAAACATGTTTTTTGAATATTGTATAATAATGTTGAGAATATTCAGTATGCTAACTTATTAATAAATGAACATGTAGTAAAAAAGGAAAACGGTTATAATACAGATTCATATTTATTTTTGAATACTATAATGAAAGTACTTCAGTTAATTATGTATGGCAGTTCTTCGCCATGATTAGAACTCATCAATATCCTTATGGTGCAGGAAATACCACGTGCAACCTTAACTGGTATATAAAAATGTACACTAATTATTAATTTGTGTATTTTTTATCTATTCATTTTGATTTTTTTTAGTAAGAAAATGATTTAGGCGACCCGCTCTTCAATTTCATCCCTAGTAGTGATTAATAATAATGTTAACTGATCTATTGTTAGGGTGATGAGTTTATTTACAACCACTTGGTCGATGCCAGTTATGGTGGAGGTTATCTCATCGCTGGCACCATTTAGCATATCTGCGTTGTCAATAATTATCCTGAATATGGTCTTACATACCTTAACGGAGTTATTTTCTTAAAGAACTATAGCTCTTTCTTTTGAAAAATTAACCCGGACGATACAAAATTATAATGAAATTTGCTATCACGCATGATATAATGATCTGTGTACCATGGTTATAATTCAATACAGCAGACGCGCGTTTCGTCTACATAAGACTCATCTGTGACACTCATATCAACAAGTTATAAAGCCAAACAAGTAAAAAGTTGACGAGCATTGAGGACTCAAAATTCCAAAAAGTTGGGCAAAATACGGCTTAGGTAAATAAAGGCAACATTAGTATACCAATGTTCGAAATTCATAAATCGATTGAGAAAAAACAAATCCGGGTTACAAACTAAAACTGAGGGAAACGCATCAAATACAAGAGGAGAACTACGACACAACAGCAACACAACATTAAAATGTAACACACACAGAAACGAACTATTGACTACTGGGCTTGTGATACCCTCGGGGACGAAACGTCCAACAGCAGTGACAAGCTTTAATTCATTTAAACATTTGATTTGTTTAGTAGTTATCGTGTATTGGTGCTAATTGGGTTTTAAGTTTTTTTTGGGGCCCTTTATATCTTGTTGTAAAATGACGATATTCAAATTAAGTGGAATTTTGATCTAAACTTTATCGAAAATCCAAGACTTCAGATTGTGCCAAATGTCAGCTACAATATGACAACCCCGAAAGTAAATGTTCTATAGTTTCTATAGGAACTTCTTAGGAAAAAAGATAAGAAGTTAGCAATATCCTTTAACTCTACTTTCCGCTATATAGATGATGTTCTTTCACTAAATAATTCAAAATTTGGTGACTATGTTGAACGCATCTATCTCATCAAACTAGAGATAAAGGATACTACAGATACAGTTAAGTCGGCCTGATATCTTGACTTACATCTAGAAATTGACAATGAGGGTCGGTTGAAAACAAACCTTTAGGACAAAAGAGATGATTTCAGCTTTCCAATTGTGAACTTTTCATTTCTAAGTAGCAACATTCCAGCAGCACCTGCATACGGGGTATATATCGCCCAATTGATACGATATTCCCGTGCTTGCATTTCCTATCATGATTTTCTTGATAGAGGGTCGCTGCTCACAAGGAAACTATAAAACCAAGAGTTCCAAATGGTGAAGTTGAAATCATCCCTCCGCAAATTTTACGGACGCCATCACGAGTTGGTTGACCGTTATGGAATAACCGTTTCACAAATGATATCGGCAGAACAAATAATTTGAAATCATACTATCAAAACAAAAGTGGTATTATGTGCAGAAAAAATTGAATTGTAAAAAGGTAAAATACAATAATAGTTATCAAAGGAACTAGGATTATAAATTAATACGCCAGACGTGCGTTTCGTCTACATAAGACTCATAAGTGACGCTCAGATCAAAATAGTTATACAGCCAAACAAGTACAAAGTTGAAGAGCATGGAGGAGTCAAAATTCCAAAAGGATGGGTCAAATACGGCTAAGATAATCTATTCCCTGGATAATAAAATTCTTATTTTTTCGAAAAATTCAAAGTTTTGTAAAAGGAAAATGATAAAAATGCCCACATAATTTATATTCATGTCAACACCGAAGTGTTGACTACTGAGCTGGAGATACCTTCCGGGACGAAACAATATCACACATAATAATATATTGTTAGTTTTATGGACTTTCCCTTTTTGAATTGACATTGGAATTCGGTATATTATACTTTTTGTTTTGGTTATTTTTTTTCTTCTATTGATGAATAATTGTAAATTTTAAAAACCAAAATCAGTTACAGTTCATATAGCACTCCATAACAGTATGTTGTTTCATTTCAGTAACATGAGTACATCACAAAGTGGCAATTGTCCGAATTGCAGACTAAATATCAATGAAGGTCAACGGTTTTGCGATCACTGTGGACTTAAAATAGAAGCTAGCAAATCGGCAGTGGTTTGCTTGGGCAGAATGGATGATGGAAATCAATGTAAAGGATTGCTGAAAAACGATGCAAGTTTTTGCCAAAACTGTGGAACGCGTAGCCATATTTCAGGTAAAATCAGAGTCAATGCGTTTGACCCCTTGATAAGGTTTAATTCAATAATACTAAAAGTGTTACAGACTTAGTCAGATGCCGCTTGTTCAGTGGTTGTTGTTTGTTGTTGTGGTTCAAAACTTTCAAGTGTTTCACGTTTTTCATTTTTATATATTTAAGACCGTTGGTTTTTTGTTTGAATTGTTTTACACTTGTCGTTTTGGGGCCCTGTATAGCTTATTGTTTGGTGTGAGCCAAGGTTCCAATGTTGAAGGCTGTACTTTGACCTTTAATGGTTTACTTTTTACAAATAGTATCAAACTTGGATGGATAGTTGTCTCATTTGCACTCATACCAATAAAATTGAGAAAGGAAATGGAGAATGTGTCAAAGCGACAACAACCCGACCATAGAGCAGACAACAGCCGAAGGCCACCAATGGGTCTTCAATGTAGCAAGAACTCCCGCACCCGTAGGTGTCCTTTAGCTGGCCCCTAAAAATATGTATACTAGTACAATGAAAATGGAAGTCATACTAAATCTTCTTATATATATCAACCATTAAGGCATATATTCTATTTGAGATTTTGAACATATTTACATTGAAAAAATATTCTCATATACCATGTTGAACTCACACCAAATAGTGTAGATGATTGGTACAATGCCGTAACATCTTTTGGGATCTTACAGATTTTATTTTATTATTGTTACATTACACGTGCTTTCCGTGACAATGTAATTATTATGATTTGAAAAACAAACAAAAGCTTGACCCTTAATTTCATGGTTGTAGCATCTATATGTAATTGAAAGAATTGTATACCTCGTTTTATAATTTAATGGGGTTGTTAAGCGTTGATCGTGCGCACATTATTGATATGAAATGTGCTTTGGTCAACACTTTAAAACCTCAATATAAGTGTAAAAGAAACTCTCCACTCTTAAAAAACGTTGGGAATTGTTTAGTCTATGTTCAAACTGTTCTTCAGTTATAGTTTTTCCCCACTACACATCAACAACATTCTAAATAGTCTTAAAAGTTTCTTAAGGGAGTACGCTGCTCAGGTTGATGTAATTAGAATGCTTCAAAATGGCATAGAAAATAAAGATATAACACTTTTTAACATGTTTTCATGTTTAATTAAGAAATCCATGTCAAAATTTTTTTTTATCATACAATCAGAAAAGGGAGGTAATTCTTCCCATTTTCAATAGAAAAAACACCTTTACCTTTAAATAAAAAAAATCTCATATAAGTAAAACATAAAACAATAAATCAATTACAATTCATAATATTTAGTATAAATTCTTGTCAAATTGCAAAGAATTTAATACTTGTTTTGCAGAATGGTGATAAATTTCAGCACCACCTATAACATGGATTTTTCCAAAAATCCACACTTCCTACAACTTTTTAGGTAGTAAAAAATAGGAAATTGTAATTAGAACCATATTTCAATAATTAATAGTTAAAAAGGAAGGTCTTATGATCTTAAAACCTGATACAAGAAAAAAATCCATGGTGGAATTAGAAAAAAATCTTCATTTCAATTTTCAAAAACTGAATTTTGCCCAAAATCTTCACTTTTTACGACCTTTAAAGGCTTAAAAAATAAGAAATTGTAATCAGAACCACATTTCAAAAATTAATATTTAAGAATGAAGGTCTAATGATTCTTAAAACTGATTAAAGAATAAAATCCATGTTGGAATTCCAAAAAAAATCTTCATTTGAATTTTTCAAAAACTGGATTTTACCCAAAATCTACACTTTTTACAACCTTTTAGGGCGTACAAAATAGGAAATTGCAATCATAACCACATTTCAAAGTTAAGGGTTAAAAAGAAAGGTCTAATGATCTTAAAAACTGATACAAGAAAAATATCCATGCTGGAATTCGAAAATTTATAAGCATAATTGAGATTTTCAAAAACTAGATTTTACTCAAAATCAAGACTTTCTATAACCTTTAAGGGATAAAACATTAAAAAAATAGTAATTAGAACCATATTTTAATAATTAATAGTTAATAAGGAAGGTATTGTGATCTTGAAAACTGATACAAGAAAAAAATCCATGTTGGAATTAGAAAATAAACTGAATTTGAATTTTCCAAAAACTGTGGTTTTGCCCATATTTTGTTCAATTTCAGTAGTATTACTGCCTCATTTTACTTTAAAAACTTCATAAACAAAAATTAGAGTATATTTATGGAGCAAATTATCATGTGATGTTAGCTAGTAAACATAGTTCTCCAACTTTTTCCTTTTGTCAATCTGTAACACACAGTCATATGTTGACCATCACAGGAAGTTTCTGGAAAATAGCCAAGTTCAAAAATCCAGAATTTTGTTAAAATTTAACCCTTTAACATCATAACTGGAACAATTAACAAACTTATCATGCATACCATAATATGATACAATTAGGAGATAACTGTATTGTATTTTAAGCTCCGACGGCATCAATTGGGGATTTGATGGTCGCAAATTAAGTTTACTGGCGACGCGTTAATTGATGCCATGTAAGAAAGTGACGTTATCCAATCAAAAGGAACGTTACAAACGTTGTTGCATTAGAATTGTTATTATACCTTGAAAATGAAAGGGAATTAAAACAATTACATGTAAGGCACCATTCAGATACCAACGTTCCCTTACAATGTAAATATTGACAAGTGCAGTAAGAGGTCCATGACAATACTCAAAATTATCCCCTTTATTTTTTCAGAATAAATCATTTGTAATAGCTGATATATTTTAAAATTATCACATAAATTCTTGCTCAATACAGTCCCTATGATCAATTTGAAATAAGTATTTTCCAAAATATCAATAGAATTAGATGACTCTCCACTCTTGCTTAGACCAGAACTGCATGCTTCAGATAATAAATGGATAGAAAAATTAACATTCTCAATAACAAAAAATACCTGAGCATTAATTTACATGCCAATTAGTTTTTTAAACAAAACAAATTTACACTCTGAAGACCATAGTCTATATAATAAATTTTGAATATGAAATAACCTAAAGCAAAATTGGAATGCTGTTCAAATTCGGATATACAAATATGAAAGATACATGCTAAAGTACATCACTCATCTGGTTTTAAACTTTTGAAAAAGTCAGATATGGCATCAACTATCTTCTTTGATTTGGTAACACGCACTTTTCCATTTACATCCTCCTCTTTCAGAACATCTTCTATTCCTTGGCGACCATCTCTTGCATATGAAATGCGTAGGTGAGAAAAAGACATGCCACTTGCTGCTATTACATTTGCAGTTCTTAATGTAATTACTTTCTTTTCTGTAAGAGGTGTCAAAGTAGGGAGAAGTAGTTTTGTTTTCTGGTTGTGGTCATATCTCCTTGCAGCTGAATCAAAGGAAAAAGATGACAATTGTTTTGCTTCTGTTGATGGAGCAAAGTGATGGAAAAGACGACTCAAAGCAACAACGTCCTCCATTGAATCATGACCGTCATATGTTTCATTTAATACTGTATTGTACAAATTTGATTGTGCATATGAGGTTAATCCAGGTAACAAAGATTTAAAAAGTTGTAGTGTGTCTAAAAATCCAAGAATGGAACATGAAAATTCATTCATAATTGAACAGTTATTTAAAGCACAAAACAGCACTGGTAAGTCATATGACTTGATGTTATGACCTATAATTACATTTTTCTTGTATTGTGCTAAAAATAATATTAACATCTTTAACGCCTCTTTTATGCTAACAGATTTCACTTCCTTATCATGGCAAAACATCTTGCTCCCTTCAACTTTGATCCCTGTTATTTCCTGTGCCTTAGGTGTTATTGGTTTCTTTGGAAGTACATATGTGTTGATAGAACCTTTGTCAGATGTTGCAGAAATCTGTGTTATGTGAGAGTTTCTTGCTGAAATATAAAAGGCATAACATTGGTAAATTACTTTCATGATAGGCATGTTGAACAAGCACTACTAGCCAACAGAATCATGCCAATAAGAATTGAAAAATGCATTTACTAGAAATTTTTTAAACTATACAAGCCCAAGCTTTTGAAGCCGGTCATTCATATTATCTATAATATTTGAATGCTCATTGATCCCCGTTTTTGTTTTCAAGAAAGTAGTAAACTGAAGCTAAAATTGTCAAATCAACGACTATAACATAACCTGGGTACTGAACAGTCCATTTTGAGAATAAACTTGTTTTGTAAATTTGAGACCTAACATTTGACCATACATTGTTCTTTGAGCAAAGAATCCATACATATTTGAGGCTTTTTATAGCTTACTAGGAAGTATGGGCTTTGCTCATTGTTGAAGGGAATACAGTGACCTATTGTTGTTAATTTCTATGCTATTTGGTCTCTTGTGAAGAGTTGTTTCAGGGGCAATCATACCACATATTTTTTAAATACACAATATATTGGAGGTATACAAGTATAACATATAGCACACACAGCTCACCCTTTTAGAGTACCTGCATATAATTTATGTTTTTAGTGTGGTTCATCGTTTTTGTAGTTGATCAATTTTATAATGAATTTGTCTGGTAATTTAGACACATGTATAAAGTTTCAATTTTTTTAATGAAAAATAGGGTTGCAATTTCAACACATGACCATATGAAAGCAATTCTGAAAACATATGTCAAATCAAAATTTCTATAGTAGAGATATATCTTTTTACTGCAATCATACCTAAGCCTGTTGCTTCAATGTCAAAGAAAATGTTATTCACTGTAGTGGACCATTCAATAGTTTGGTATGCAGGTTGAAGTGATGGACTTGGAATTTCTTCAATGTCATCTGAACTGAATGTACCGCAGTCGATATTTCTAAGAAATCGAATCAAAGACTGCACATGACTTAACAATTTAAGTTTCAGGCTTTTCAGATGTTGTAAAGATCAACATGACTACTTCAAACTAAATTTTAATAACTATTTCTTTGTCACTTGTCTACAATATTCATCAAATGTCACCACATTATGCTGAAAAGATGCAACTAAATATACAATGAGACACTAACTGATTATTTAACAAAAAGAACGTTTGTTGTAGAATACTAAATAAATTAAACATGTTGAGGATCTTGTAAAAGGTAAAATAACAAAAATACTGAACTCCAAGACTAAATCGAATCTGAAAATCCGTTTACAAATGGCAAAATCAAATTTTCTGGTTGACGATTGTTCCTATATATCATATTTGGTTTTTCCTTTATTGTTTTGTACATGAAATACGCTGTTTAATTTCGCGTTTTAATTGTTTAAATATTGTCATGTTAGCCCCTCTGTAGGCTAGCTGTGCGATATAGGCGATATATTTCGTGTATGGTGGAGACTTGTCTCATTGACCATGAATAATACCACATCTTTAAAATTTTATATCAATTGTAAATCTTACAGGAATTAGTATGCAAGAAAAAAGGAACCTGATGTTCAGTAGTTGTCGTTTGTTGATGTGGTTAATAAATGTTTCTTGTTTTTTATATAGATATATATCAAATCTTTTCATATCTTTTAAACAAATAATCTGTTATGTATGCTTTAATTGCCTTCAGTTTTGTTTAACGTAGCACAAGCATCAGCATCAAATATGGTTACCGAAGGAGCTAACAGTGAATTATTATATACAAGATCTACTGACGATGAAGGTGGAGATATTAGGAATATGAGTGACGCAGTGCTTGAAGATGAAGGTGATTTTTTTTACAAAATTAGCAAGAATGTCTTCTGTTTTTTAAAGGGTTCACCGATTTGACTCAAATTCTCATATTTGATTTATAAAAGTGTAAAAACATTCATCCAAATTATAAAAGTCTAAAATAAACAATTTACAGGGCATAGGCTCGATAATATGTAACTTTGTTTCGTGTCTATTTGAGTATAGATGCCATATAATCAACTATCGAGTTGAATTCGAATGCCTCCGATGGGCATATAAGGAATATAAACATAAATATAAAAATATAAATAAGATAGCGAAATCGTGCAATTGGAATTTTCTAAGTCTGTTTAATTTTGTATTATAGATTAAAACCAGATTTAAGTCGTTATTACCTGTATAAGAATGCCTTTTGTGGATCGAATCAGTCAATCAAATGATTTACCTTTAAATAACTGGACACGCACAATTCATGTATTATCCATCTCTAGCGATGGGGTTAAATTGAAGTTTACATGAATACGGATTCAATGAGGTCAAATTATTCACTTGCGAGTGAATAATTCATCACCACCGTTTCTTACCTCATTTTGACAAAATTTAACTATAGGGGTTGCTTAAAGCGAAATATGTCAGTTTCATTAATTATTGAACAAAAAACAATCATATTTTAGATTTTTCATATATCTCGTAGATAGTGCTCCTTTAAATGCAAAATGTTAAAATATATTTATAAAAAAAATCAAAAGTTAGTACGGAAACATGGATTGATTTGGATATTGCTGAGTTATAAAATTGCATAAACCAAGAAAATCAAAATAGTTTTGAATTGGCAGATATTTTAATTTATTACTGTTTGATTAATTCACAAATTATAACTCGTGTGTATTTTCTAATTCTTGTTTGGTAAGTGGTTGAGGAAAGAACGCCATGTACTAAAAAGGATGCATTACTGCAACTACGTTTATAAATTTTCAGATATTATATATTATCAAAATGATTTGAAACCTCTATTACATTACTGTGCAAAACACAAACCTATATTCACTGTAACCGATTTTTTGACATTTTTACCTATTATGTCTGTTTGTTTTGCTGACACATGGTTGACAATGTAATGAAATTCTATGCAAGTGTCATACAAGTATCAGGTTTAGCTAGCTAAAACGCTAGGTTTGATCCACCACTTACTACGGATGGAAATACCGGTTCCAGGTTAGGAATATGACAGTTATTTTACATTCGTTTGATGTGTTTGAGCTTTTGATTTTGAAATTTGATAAAGGACATTTCGTTTTGAATTTTCCTTGGAGTTCGGTAGTTTTGTTATTATACTTTTCCATCTTGGTACTAAGTACTTATTAATATTTTCAAAAAATAGGGCGGCGTATATTATGACGAAAGAATAAATAAGAAAATACAGTATGATATGTTAACACAATTATATCACATCTTCATATTTTATGTCAATCCTGAATCTTAAAGTTATGGATAAGCAAGAAAATAATGATTAAACAAATAACACGTTATACATGTTTTAATTGTCGTATGTTTCTATTTTCGTGTAGCACAGGCCTCAGTATCAAATATGGTAGTAGCTGACAGTGAATCTTCAGGTACAAGATCCACTGACGATGAAGGTGGAGATATTTCGAATATGAGTGACGCAGTGCTTGAAGATGAAGGTGATTGTTTTTTTCCAAAATTAGCCAGAATGTCTTCCGTTCTTTAATGCTTAAGGTTAATATTTGTTCAAATAAAACAACAAATGTTAGAAAATTAAATGAAAACAGAAAATCAAGACAGCTTTAAATGAATTATATTTGAATTTTATACTGTTAGATTATTTATAAATTGATGGACTTGTATGTATTTGCTAATTTTTTTGTTTGAACAACTGTTTATTGTTGACGACAATATGTAGGTTACGATGATTTATGTACTCATTTGTGAAACATGATTCTAACACATTTGATATACCTTTTAAAATTTAAAGTATATCAGAGTTTCTGTTAATCTCTTGCTTTACAATTTTATTTTATTTCATTATTCAATGTTTGTTGTCGTTTCCCAGGATAAATCATGATAAATTTTTCGAAATAAAATATACATATACATTTATTAAAGATCATGCGGTTTAATAGATTAGGTTTCAGGTTTACTTTGACATCGCACATCTTATTCTAATAGTTTAATTAAAAAAAGTCTCTCTTTTCTCTTGAGCGGGCATTTAAGTACCTACAGTATATATTTGTGCATGCAAATCTCGTAGATTGTACGACTATAGTATTGCCTTACTTTTTACAATCGGGTTAAAATGTGGCGTTTAGTTATTTATCGACCAATTTTTATATTTAGTGTAAACACTCAAAAAGATTAGCTGTTTTTCGTTATTCGATGTTGTGTAATAATGTGATGTTGATAACAGAATTTTGGTAGTCTGAATTCTTTTGGTCAGAGCTAGTGCAGTATTTTGCTTATTCATTAGCGCTCGACAAACTAAAGCTTAACAAACATTAAATAAAAAAGCAAATACTTGTTAAAAAAAACGTTGTCTGATTGATTTATAAAAACCTAAAATTGTGCCGATTTTATTTTACCAGATGCGATTTCGACATGTCGTGTCTTCCATGAGATTTAATACACACATATTTGAATAGAACTAATATTTACAAACGTTGAACAGCTACATATGTCATTAAAAAAAGGACCAAAAGCATTGACAAACCAGGTCAAGGAATGAAAACCAATCAAAGGGATATATATTCCTTTCAAAAACTAAATTTTGATTACATTATCAATATTTTATATATTTTGATACCATGACATTTTGTTTGCAATTAAAACTAATGAAAAATAGCAATCAAACAATAAAAATACCAATGCATTTCGACTTTGTTGGAGATAAAAGATAACTCATATGTTCCTTATGTCGTAACTGCAATTCCCTTCCCTTTTCATGAATGTGACCTACCGAACTTAACTATTTACCGGGTTTGTAATAACATTAGCAACACGACGGGTGCCAAATGTGGAGCAGGATCTGCTTAACTTTTAGGAGCACCTGAGATCACTCCCAAGTTTTTGGTGGGTTCGTGTTACTTTGTCTTTATTCCATCTTGTGTCTTGTGTACTTTTATTTGTCTGTTTGTCCTTATCTTTTTTGGCCATGGCGTTGTCAGTTTATTTTCGATCTATGAGATTGACTGTCCCTCTGGTATCTTTCGCCCTTTTTCCATAGAAAGCGTAATTGTGAAAGAACTCAACCAATTAGATTAATGAGACATTAAAGACACTTCAAATAAATAAGAGTTGATATAGACATACGCTTAATAATGATGAAGAAATTATTAAGAAAAACAAACAACTAGTTCATCATGAAAAGAAAAGAAGGGTAACTGGACATCTTACACCATGTAATTTCATGTATGATCATACCAAAATAAGCAAAAGAAATCATACGTACACACTTTACATTGGACAAACAGGAATTTACCTTGGAGTCCAGTATTTTTGTTAGATATTCATAACAAATTAACCCAGCGCTATTCTAAAGCATGCTTGTTCGAAATATACTTGGGGGTTCGATGTCAGCATGTTAACATTAGCATCGTTATGTACCCAAAAAAATGCGTATAGGCAACTTCTTTTACTAGTTTTCAGGTATAATAAAAAAGATTTGAGCCCTTCATATTAGTGCGCATAGCCCAAAGATATTAAAACATGGTCTTAATAAGTTTGTATTCATATTCTCCTTTTCAACACTCATTTCTTTATACGTTTCTTAAATATTGATAAATTACGAATTTGGCACAACGTTTTGAAATTTTGGGTCATCAATGCTCTTAAACTTTGTACTTGTTTGGTTTTCTTTACTATTTTGATCTGAGCGTCACTGGGGAGTCTTATGTAGACGAAACGCACTTATGGTTTATTATATTATAAGCCTGGTACCTTACTATTAGCATGTCGAAATGTCCTATTGTAATTTTTATTTCTCTGTCCTGAATGTTTGCATTTATTTGTACTGTTGTCCTGTCATGTAATGTCATTTAAGTGTTAAATTTAACATTGACATATAAGCGCGAGGTTTCGCTTAGTTTGGCTAGCCACAAAACCAGATTCAACCAACATTTTTTCTTAAAATGTCCTAGACCCAGTCAGAAAAATTGCAGGTGTAATCCTAAAGTTCTTTTCTGTGTGTGTTGCATTGTCGTTTTGGTTTTCTGTTGCACTGTTTTTGTGTTTCGTTGTTTTCCTCTTATAGTTGATTTGTTTACCTCAATTAATTTTAGTTTGTTACCCGGATTTGTCTTCTCTCAATCGATTGATGACGGTATACTACTGTTGCCTTTATTTACCTCCTGGACATACATAAAAAAAATATCATTTGTAATTGTAGAGTCAAACAAATGAGCACAGGGTTCGTACATCATGAAGGAAGTATAAAGAGGAAATAAATAAATACATTATGATATTTTGACACAATTAATGTTATAATTATCTTTTCTCATAGCTTTCGATAATCCAACTCTGTACGCTGAACTTTACAGTCAGCTGGAATCCGAAGGAGCTACCAGAACAGAAGCCTCATTAGAAGAAAGATTGAACAGATGGGAAACAGAAGAAGTACAATTTGGAATTGTCGGTCGGTCTGCAATGGGGAAGTCAACATTTATCAATTTACTGCTAAATCTTAGTCCAACAGATCCTGGGTATGCCGAAGTTGGAGAAGGAGATTGTACAACATTGATAAAGATATATCATCACCCTATGTTTTATTCTTTCAAGCTTGTAGACTTCCCTGGATTTGGGACGCTCAACATGACGAAAGATCAATTTCTTATCAAATTTAATTCTGTGAACCTAGACTATTTCTTTGTTTTTATTGACACCGTACTTATGGAAGAAGATAAATGGCTAGTTAAAAAACTGAAGGAAAGAGACATCGCATATTCGTTCGTGAGATCCAAGATTGATGTAATTGTTGATAAAGCGAGGAAGAATGGAACTAACGAACAAGAAGCGATCGCTCAAAAAAGGAGGAAATTAGAAGATACAATGGCACGTGACGGTACTCTAAGAGGTTCAAAGTTATTTCTTATTTCAAACTTCAGAGAGTATTTTCATTATGGGGATTTGATTAGATTACTGAAACATATAACTTCTCTAATTCCCGATTGTAAAGAGGAAGCGCTGCTTTTCTTTCTTCCTTTGTTAACTCCAGAACTTATTGTATTGAAATGCAAAACATTAAAGAAGAGGATTAAATTTGCGGCTTTTGCAGCAGGGGTGGTTGCTGCTATCCCAATTCCGTTTGTTGATTTACCTGTGAACATTGCAATAGTTACAAGAGAGGTGCGCAGATATATCAGAATTCTAAACCTTGACCAGCAATACGTCAAAAAAGTTCCAGGATTAAAACATCCGTCTTTAAAGGAAAAGAACAAATTAGAATCAATAAAGGCACAATTTGTGAAATGTTTAAAGCTAGGAGCAGTTGCAGCAGTATCTCAACTTGACTGGGTATTGCCTGGTATTGGATCTGCCATTGCCGGACCTGCAGCAATCGTTTTGGTTGCACATCATTTGAACTCTGAATTGAAAGTGCTTCGAGCAGATGCAGAAGTTGTATATGTCTATCTGTCAGAACAAACATCAACGACGTAAGAGCTGGGAAAGTGAAGGAACTTAGAGCGATAAATCTATACACCGAAACTACCAGCAAATTGTTTGTCTGATTATTTGTCAATAAAAACTTATAAAAATATTCCATCGTAGCACTTGCGTACAGCCAGCTGTTTTTATTTTAGTTGAAAGTGTTTTGTAAATTTGTTCGCATTTTTGCATTGTGATTTGAATGTCCCATCGGTACATTCCGCCACTTTTATAAATGTTTACGCAACGAGTTCCTTTATGTATCATATTTTCGTTTTACTAATTGTTGAACGTGCATCTATTCTTAGGAACGCCTACCGTACTGAGTGACCGTTAAACTGTTAAATACATAATTGTGTCTTGGGGATTTCTCACAGTTGTTTTAACCATGTCTTGGAGTATTCATTGAAGTATTGACACGTTAATGGATTTTCAAAATTTTCACGGTATACAAATGTCCGGCGTCCGTCTGTCTGTCTGTCCGTCTGTCTGTCCGTGATAAACATGTCGCATCGTAACTTGAGAACAACTTATCCAAATTTCATGAAACTTAACATTGTTGTTTCTTCTGATAGTCAAACGATCTGTATACGTTTTGGTGAAAATAGGATACAAACGTTTTGAGTTACGGGACTTTGTAACTAAAACAGGGGTGTGTTTTTTTCACATGTCGCGCCGTATCTCAAAAACGATTATTGCTTAAAACTTTACACACTTCTAAGTTATATTAATCTAAAGATCTATATACTTTTTGGTGATTATTCAAAATTTTATTTTAGAGTTATTGAGTTTTTTGTTTAAAAAAAAAGGGGGGGTCACATGTCGCGCCGTATCTCAGAAACGATTTATGATTATTGCTTGAAACTTTACACACTTCTAAGTTATAATAATCTAAAGATCTGTATACTTTCTGGTGATGATTCAAAAAAATTTATTATAGTTATTGAGTTTTTTGTAAAAAAAAAAAAAAGGTCGTTTTCAAACGTTGCGCCGTATCTATGAAACTATTTATGATTATTGCATAAAACTTCACACACAAAACGAAGGGTGTATCATGCGCTCGTGGCGCAACTGTTCATTTAGATTCGTATAAGCTTTATTTGAATCTTGAAATACGAAAAATTCCCTGGAATAAGTAAAAAATTTCGCTGCTACAAACTGTATAGCGAAATCGAAAATTACTCACATATCAATTGTTGCATATATTTAGAATTGGGTCTTCCCTGATAAAAAAAAAATACATCAAGAAATGGTAAACAAAATAACAAAATTAAATATCCATAAATTGCCTTATTACTTTATGTTATTTCATTAGCTAGAAAGATAATTGAACTTAAGACATTATTTATTTTATGATATCATACACAAGGGTTACCTAATGAACATCACTCTAAAACATAATTACAATACTAAAAAGGGAATGAAGTAAAATTTCATTTTATAGAAACATTTCTACATTTCAGAGATGATAAGCTGAAATAAGTCAACAGTACAAACTCACTGTAATCATGTCACTATGGAAGATAACAATTAATTGTTAGAATTATCCTAGCCATAATGTAAAAATAATCAATTATTCAAAGTTTCTTGCCAACGCCTTCGTTTCCATAAAAAAAGGTGTGGTATGATTGCTAATAAGACAATAGTTAACAAGAGACCAAATGACACAGAAATAAACAACTATAGGTCACCGTTCTGTTTTCAACAAAAGCCCAGACCGCATAGTCAGATTCCCCGAAACGACAAATGTTAAACAACTTAAACGACAACCACTGAATAACATAACTTCGGACAGGCACATACATTCAGAATGTGGTGGGGTTAAACATGTACGCGAGATCCCAATCCTCCCTCTAACATGGGACAGTGATGGTACAGTACAATATAAGAACTAACTATAAAAATCAGTTAAAAAAGGCTTAACTCATCGATGGATACAAATAGAAATAAATCTAACAAGAACACAGAATGAATGTGTCCTAATACTTGTACATCCCAGCAATAAAAAGACACCAAGCACAGAAGTGAGAGTTCTCGCAAGTTCAAGCAAATACCAACTAAAATAACATGCATCTAAGACTAAATTGTAAATCATTACACATTCAACATCCAATGGATTTAGTGTAAAGACGTGATAAACAGTCATGACCTTGTGCAGTATTATATCAGTTGAAATTTCAGTATTGGATGCAGACAGGCAGACAAATATTAACTTCACAATTTTACTTAAATCATGTAAAATCTTGTTTCATATATGATTGATGTATTTTCATCATCTATCAGTCTAAAAATTGACATTGGAAATGCATACTGAATTTATGTTTGTGATAATATGTAAGATTGGAGATTCAACACGACTTATATGACTAAATACATTTCTCCACAAGTAACCTGTCATCTTTTATATGAACATCCTTCATAAAAAATTCTTATTCAGAAAGTTAATGCATTGTGATGAAATCGCTACAGTTTAACTGTGTCCGAGCAAAACCTTCCCAAATGGGAAACAACTCTTAAAGAATGTCTAAATACCTTGCAATCTAAACGTTTGGTTACATTTTGCGAGAGTGATAAATATGAGTCAAATATTGTCTTGGTATTATCATGGAAAAAAACAGAGGAAGGTAAAATGAGTAACATATTTAAAATAAAAAGGTTGTGGTAATTCATTGGTAATACCCACAAAAGGTAGAAATTTTACTGATGTATTAAAAGTACTAATTCTTTATTTAGGCTTTTGTTGCCAATTTTTGTATATAAACAATATATTATAGAACATATATTGTTGTGGACGACTTTTACCTATATATCAGTTATGCGGTCGACTTTTCAAAATCTATCGTTTCTGGTGGTTAAAACTTCGTGCAATCAGTCGAAACATTTGATCACACAGCCGAAAAAGTAAACTTCCGCTTCTTTTTTGAGAGAAGTTCTAAAGCAGTTCTATTTTATATCAATTTAAAAAAAATGATTAATGAAAAATTATGTCTTTTGTGGAAGAACGTGTGTTGATAAGTATTACTCTTTTCGTGTGTAATCAGGTTGCTGTCTTTTGAATGTCATATCTCCGAACTTTATCAATATATACTAGTATAATAGTAATATACCAATTAAGTCCCCATTAAAGATCAGTCAATGTGCATAGCTTACTTCATCAAATAACTTCATCCTCCTCTGGACCAAATTCCAGTATATGTCATCTCTTTTACAATTTCATACAATAGTATTTTATCTTACCCCCAATATCTCTAGGAATATGATTGGTTAAAGGCGGCCTCGTGGTGACCGTGTATATTCCATATTAGGTTAGTAGGGAGGCGGGGCTTATTTCAATGCACGGTTAGTAGTGGATTTACGACTTGGACACTGTTTGATTATTTAAAAGTATTGAAAGTTCTGTTTAATATTGTAATATCAAGGTTGTTGATAATAGATATTTATCGTTGACATTATTTTTTTAGTGCAGACCAATTGAAGAAGGTTCTTAAAATTGAAAACTTGAACACTTTAATACAGAAATAAGAAGATGTGTTATGATAGCAAATAAGACAACTTTAGTCTAAGTTAAACAAATAAAGATAGTCGGTAAGATAAATTCGTTACATAGTGTGCTAGTGACTTAATATGATATATACAGGATAGGTAAATTCCATATAGGATTCGAGCTTCGCTCTCACCCCATATGGAATTTACTGACCTTGTATATATCACATTAGGTCACTAACACACTATGTAACTAATAATATTCCCTAGAGTTATCTCTTGCTACTTGACATGAAATATTCATGTGTGAAGATATGCATTCTATAATAGTAAATACATTTTTCAATTTTATAGATCAATTAAGATGATGCGTCATTATCACTTTGGTAATGTAAAATTGAACCGTGTATGACATATTACAGGATACATAGCATTCATTGTGAAGAAGACATAATGTGATAATTTCTTATATTTGGCTAGAAAAGAAAACTATTCCTAAGTAATACTTTAACAAATAAATAGTTGTGTTTTGTATCATACTCAAATGCGTGTAGGCAGATGATATAAATATTAGATCATTTATTGGTTCACACTATATTATATCATGATGCGGCTTGATTTGGATTTACTAGTAAGTAGAATAGATAGTTTAGTAGTGGAACAATTGTTTGAAGACTGGAAAAATATTTGTAAGGAATTTTGTCCTGCCTCGGGAACCAGTACATAGTTGTAACTTTCTTTGTATTTGGTTCTGGTAAAGAGGTAGCTGTCAATTTATATTTCTTACAGATATCATTTCCCGAAAATGGAATCAGTTGGAATGTTGTTGGATTCATGATTTCTTTTTTTCAGAACCTCAACATCAAACAATAATGATATTATTAGCAGCTTAATCAACTGGAACACAAACAAATTCCTTGGCGAGGTTTTTTTAGCTTATATTTGATACGTGAAATAGGGCTATTATGGTTGTTGTTAGAGTAAAATGTTCTTTAAAATGTTTCTCGTTTTATCCTTTCAGAGCAGTAAGTACACAGTAAGTCGTGGATGATGTTGCGACACTCATTCAGATTGATAATTGGCGGAGAGGATATTTAGGTCCTTTACTGAGAAATGATTTCAACAATTGGTCACAAACGATGTTAATGTCCTCTGTTATAATATGGGAGCTGGGACCATAAGTATATTCGAAATTACTGTAATTCAATGACTTAGGTGTATTGTCACTGATATTAACATCTTTACACACTTGTCTGTAATAACAAATTTGCGAGTAGATTTTTGCAATCTTCTAAAATTGAATGTACTTTACTAATAGTTTAAAACATAGCTTTGTTAATAAATAAAAAAAAAACAGAAGATGTGGTATAATTGCCAATGAAACAACTCTCCACAATAGACCAACTTACACAGAAATTAACAACTATAGATCACCGTACGTCCTTCAACAATGAGCAAAGCCCATATCGCATAATCAGCTTTAAAATGTCCCGAAATTACAAATGTAAAATAATTCAAATGAAGATTGAGAATGTCTGTCGTTGTTTTTTGAAATAGATATTAGGTCCGAAATATTTGTATTGTTGGTACAATTTTTTTTTTTATTGAGATTTATTTTTCGAGCATGAGAACTGTTTTTACGAACTGTTTTTTTTAAAACTATATCCAAAATGTTAACAGAATCGTTTTTTAATATATTATCAATTCCCGTAACATAAACATTAAGACTGAGAGACGGACTGTCTTCAGTTTTTTTTAATTCAATTTAATTCAATTATATTCTATGATCTTAAAAACTTTAAATAAGATTCCATAGGCTGCTCATTAACAATTTCTAAAGGTTGAACTGTTAAATATTTAATAGGATAATTGTGCTTCTATATGTGCTGATCAATTATACTTTTGAATTTATGATGTCTTTTAAAACGATAAAGGTGTTTTTCGTGCATTTAGATAAATAGCGTCCAGTTTCACCTACTGAATACTGCATCCCGTTTTTTTTATGTGAAAACCCCGGTTATAAAGTCCCGTTCGAGAAAAAGAGGTCAGGAAGGCAGATACCTTAGTTTGAACATATCCGTCGTCATCTGTGAAAGAGATGTTCTGTAACGTTCAACCAACTCAATGATGGCGTTGTCAATTGTTCAAAAGGATTATTTCAACTTTTACACATGGAACTCTTTGTCCAATAGCTTCCTTGTAAGCTGCAACCTTCTTTTAAAGAAGGCATGATATAAAATGAAAGTTCTGCAATATCGTATCAACTTGGAAATGTAAATTTCCTATGCAGGCGATGCTGGCATGTTCCTTTATTACATTGAATAGTTCAAAACTTGGAAGTAGAAAAATCTCTTTTATCGTGTTCACAGCAGACCCCTCCCCCGCACGCATTGTTTAAGATCGTAATGGCTTACATCCACTTCACTTGAACTTTAGTCTCATTTGCGATCTTCCATATGTCATTATTTTTATACTAACTGTATCTATATTAAGTAACGATAAGCCAGTGGTTAAAAGCAATTGTAATAAAATTAATATGTTGTGTTCAAAAAGTGACAAAAAAAATGCTGAGAAATAAAACATTAATTTTTAAGGAATCTGCAGATATGTAGCTATCTTCATTCTCGGCAAGCCTGGCATGGTGCAATCATATATTATGCATTTGCAATAAGTTATAAGTGGTGGGTATCCTTCTGCGATAATTATTGCAAACTACAAAATGGGTAGCTGTTCCCGGAGTTGATCCTAACCCTTTGCTAGCGAAGATGTGAGCGAAGATGCATTTCACTGACACTGTAAATATGAAAGTCAAATGCTAGTATTAGTATTTAACAATAAATCTTATCGTATTACCTCCACTTCACTTTTTCCTTGTGACAATTAGCAGAACAAATAATTTGTATTCAAAAAGTATCGAAACATTAGTTGTAGTATGAATGTATGAAATGCGGAACATAATTTGAATATGATTAACAACATTAAGGAGGCTCGCGGGTATAAGATTTTCAGAAAAAATTTAACATTAATTTTTCATTACAAATTTTAGTTATGACCTTAAGTAGTTGTTACTTTATCATGTGGTACAAAAATCATTCAAAAAAATCAGTTCGTGTTGGCCCCAGCGGACTTTTAAAATGTAGATATCACTTAAAAAGCTCCAAATTATCTCCCTTTGGTGCAAAAATGCCATTTTTTGGCATTAAAATTGAAAAATCTTTTTTAACTCATCGGTGACCTATATTTTTTATTGTTGTTTTCGAATAAGCTGTACATAAATTAAATAATTGTAAACTTTTAGCGATTTCTGTAACGGTGACCCCATTTGTTATTTCATTTTTCTATTAAGTATAAGATAAAGTTCATTTATAGAAAAATATAGAGATATCCTATATTAAATTAAAAAAAATCATTTAGACCCGCGAGCCCCCTTAAAGGGGAACGAAAGATACAAGAGGGATAGTTAAACTAATAGATCGAAATAAACTGGCATCGCCATGCCTAAAAATAAAAACAAACACACAAACAATAGTACCGATGCAAAATTGCCGAAAGTTTGTAGAAAAAAACGTCCTTCAAACTTAAAAGATATGCCGTGAATGAATATATCAAGCATCTTGATAATGTTAGTTTCAGAGAATTTTTCTTTGAATCAGAGTGATTCTTTACAAAGTATGATATACCCTTCCCTAAGACAAGATACTATGTAGTTAGTTTCTGAATCAATACGATACCCACTCTTTCTATTTGTCTTTTAGTTTGGAATGGGGAATACTTGTGTAAAGTGAAGAAAAGTGCAATGTTTTAGTACTATTGCAAGATGAAAGAGTCTTATTCTGAATGCACTCTAAAACATCTTGGAATTTTTTCGTATCCACATCTGATACCCTCCATCTCTAGAATAGACAGTTTCACAATAACTTTGAAAAAGCCCGGATTTGATTGCTGATAAATTGATGTTTATAACTAAGAAAGAGATTTCGTGGAGCAATTGAAAGACCCAGCAATGTAACGTTATTCGTAGTTTTGGTATCCATTAGATACAGTGGTCACACTCGAAAAAGACCAATCAAATCACTCGAAAAACCACGATCCTAGGCGGCCACTATACTTACCGCGTATTGGCTAACAAAAACAATTTTGTATTCATCATATATCGAAACACTAGTGCAGCATGAGCAAACGATTCAAATGGGAAAAATTAAGGTTCATCATAACAGGTAAGTCTCCACTCAGAGTAGTTTATTATGTGTAAATAAAAAAAAATTGTCCATTTGTTATGATGAACCTTAAGAAAAAAACACTTTATGATCTTTTTAATCGTTTACAAAAAAGCACAGCATTTTTATTCTAGATACACATTTTTGTATGGCATCATATGTTATGTATATCACGTGACGATGTCATGAACGAAATAATACTTTCTCTATGAATAGACGACCTACATATAAGTTATTTTCTGTAAATGTTCAACGTTTAACACTTATACCGACATTAAAGATCCGGTAAGAGTAGCGATGTGCATCTTATTGACAAAATCAACCAATGGAATGAGATGAAGAAGAAACATCATTCGTAAAGCAGTTTTTATCACCAAAACAGTGTTCAGTAATTTAGAATTTCATTCATTTAAAAGTACTCAAATTTGCAATAACTAACTGAATTTGGAGATCGATACAGATTGGTTCGTAGTTCACATGTAAGTTAAGTTAGTACTAAATTTTGCTTCGATTTTCAGGAACTTTGAAATTTAAATGATATTCTGAATTTCTTGCAATATTACATATTTTGTTAAAGATTATTTGACATGAAATTACAATGGTGTAATCATTTGTTTTGCATTTTCAATAGGTTATCAGTGGTGGCTATTTTTCTGCAATAATTATTTCAAAACTACAAAATGGGTCGTTGTTCCCGGAACTGGAAAAACTCATGCAAAAGTCATCATAGAATCGTCTGAGATTTTACTTCTGAGCGATCTTAGGAGTTGCTCTGAGGCTAGGAAATTGTTACATTTGATGTTCAGTCATAAGTTGGCATTACATCAAGATCATGCTGAATATGGTTGAAATATAATGTATATATATATATTACAGATCAAAACAATGAATAACGAAAGATAAATTCCTTTTGAAGTCCAAACCAAGTTGGTACCGTCGCATAATATTATACTATTACTTCCTAAAGATGATGTTATTATGCATTATTATTTAAATTATTACATGAGCTGTCTTTTATATATTGGAAGTGTATTAATTCGATGATTAATGAAATGATAACTTACAATCATTAATCATGTTTGCAACCGGTGAATGTACTAAAAATTTAAAAACTGAATGTTTATTTTAGTATCTCAAAACAATAAATTGAGATACTGTTACTAGGATCTATTTATAGATTATCGTCATTTCTATTTTAAATTTATTCGGATTTTCTGTAAATTATGTATTCATGGTATTTTGATGTGTACAAGGAAGAAAATTTCAAGTTATACTAGGATAACTAACTTATTAATGAATGAACATGTTCTAAAAAATGTAAACGGTTATAATACGTATTCATGTTTATTTTTTAATATTAAAATGAAAGTACTTCAGTTTATTATGCATGTTATGTATGTCAGCAACATAAATCCTTTTGATTTTTCTACGCTTTACACTACTATTCCCCATGCTCAATTGAAAATCGACTTCACCATCTCATTTAACAGAGCTTTTCTATAAAAATGGGTATTGTAATTAGAAATTTCTTGTTTATGGTTACAATAATTCATATTTTTTAAGAGCCACACTGAATCTACCAGATAATATACTTAAGATGTATAGAGACACACACACGTTAAATTTTATCTCTAAAAAGTTCGCTCCTTTATATCCTACTACCTGTCGATACATTTTTTTTTTGGCATTGCACAAGTCATATCTTCTCTGACTGTTCATGACGTTAAAATACTAAATCCCTGGGATGTGTTTTAGTTGATTTTAGCCTCTGACGCATGATTTTTAATTGTTAATTGTTTTGGGTTTTAACTAGCTGTCAGTAACTGCGAGTACTCTCAAATCGTGCTTTCTTGTTAATTTGCTAGTATTGTCAATGTAATGTTGTTGGGTTTTTTTGGGTTTTTTTTATATTAATATTGATCTTGTCTATATACCAGCTTAAGTTTGATTATTTTGAATATCTACTAGTTTTCACTTTTTCGTACTATGAACATCAAAATTATTCTCCTTAAATCTGTAAGGGAAGTTTGATCTAATCCCAGATCATTCACTATTACTTTGTGATCTAATTTATCGGATGCAAATATGACTCTAATACGACAAATTACGATATTAACTCGGATGATCAAAACAAGAAATTTAAAGTGACAAATTACCAAACGATTTTATGAATATAGATGAAAAAGATACCAAGTCAATGAAGTTATCATGAATATTGAAAATTCAATTCGAATTACTAAACATGTTCAAACTGCGTATGAGTTGTAAAATAAGTAATAGTAAATGAACGGAAAACATGCGTGTCATGGGCAGTCGTTGATGAAAATGGAAACGTGAAAACGGACAAAGAAAGCGTTCTGAACAAATTGAAAAACGATTTTCATACATTATTTTAAAGTGAATCTACAGAAAACCAACGAGCAAATGACACTTTTGATTGAAAGGACAAGGTACGATAAGGCCTGTTTTTGGCCTCTCTTTTTCCCATTTTTCAAATTATGTTTCGGTAATCTACTTATTATGTTCAAATATTCCCTGAGGTTTGAAGTTTGTTTGGGTGAATTTCAAAACCACAAAGTAGAACTGTATATGATATTTGGAGTTGGATCTCACGTCGACGGAAAGGCTGGAATACGGAGGTGAACAAGATGGTGAACTTATTGGAAATTAGGAACTTTGTTAGTGATGTATCATTAAGTACAAAAGTAGTCATGACAAAAGTCACTGAACAAGTTAACATCTAAAATATTAGAATGGCAGAGAGAATTATTTAACGATCGCGGAAAAGAAAATGGAAATAAACTTATAACATACAGGCAATACAAAAGCAACTGTTCTGTAGAACCGTATGTGTCAAAAACTTTTCCACGGTCGTACCGCCGTGTAATGGCCCTGTTTTGTGCAGGCTTAATCCCGTTAGCCATCGAGACTGGAAGATACACCAAGCCGCTAATACCTGTTGAAGACCGTTTATGTGTTTATTGCTCTGACAATAGTGTTAAAACTGAGAAACATTTTTTATTGAACTGTTATATAATGACTTAATATTTGACCTTTAATCAAAATGTTCACAAAATATTAATAGTTTTGGAAATTTGAATGACAATTTAAAATTTATACAAATCATGAATTGGTCCGAGATTCAGCCATTTTTATGTAAAAGTATTCAGAAGTTTTTTTTGTTTTTTTTTGCGACGTAAATTATTTACATATTTTTTAACTATTTTTCATGCGACATAAATTGTTTACTTAAATTTTTAACCTTGAAAAATTATTTTATTTCATTCTGTTTATTTAAATTATGCATATCAGTTGTTTTTTTCCCGAAGTGGAAATTGTTAAAATGTAAACTTTAGTTATTTATTGAAAAGAAGAATGCTTCTGCTACATAAATATGGTCTGTTTTTGACAATCATTTACATATATCGAGAACTAGCATCATTGAGTCATGCTCAATTACTGAAATATTGACAATTTTAGCATTTTAGTTAAATTTTAGACGGTTTCCGTCTTAAACAAAAGTGGCCGCATTTGGGTTCATTCTTAAAATTCAAATGTAAGTTGTATTTGATGATAATGCATGACATATATAAAGGTTGAGGGTGAACACGGATGCGTGTTATTTTTGACAAAAAAACATCTAAAAAGTGACATTTTGGGCATATTTGATAGATTTTTCATATTTTAGCTTGAATCGGAGCACTTTTGATGACTAATTCAATTAAACCACAGAAATAGACACTTGAGTGTTTAAAAAATGTCCATAATCTTTTGTCTATGAACCTGAAATTTGAGGCCAAAATCAGCCCTTACTGGACCTACTCCCTTATTCGTTCATAGTGTGTTAATTTACGTTTTTTGATTGAGTTAAGCCTTCCAATTGATATTTTATCGTGTGTTTTTCTATTTTGTGATGTTATACTATATTTCAGAAAAAGGGAGAATGTTTGGTACCATTAAACCGTTTAATCCCGCTGCAAATGTTTGCACCTGTTCTGAGTCAGGAATCTGATGTACAGTAGTTGTCGTTTGTTTAATATGTCATTTATACGTGTTTCTCGTTACTTGTTTTTTTAATTTAGATTAGATGGTTGGTTTTTCCGTTTGAATGGTTTTACACTAGTAATTTTGGGGACCTTTACAGCTTGTTGTTCGGTGTGGGTCAATGCTCAGTGTTGAAGGCCGTACCTTGACCTATAATGGTTTATTTTTAAAAATTGTTATTTGGATGGTGAGTTGTCTCATTGGCACTCATACCACATCTTTCTTTATCTTTTATGATGATATTATCAAAATATACTGGACTTTTTGATCGACAATATATTTCAGATAGTCTGTATTCCAATGGCTACTTATTGTGCATAAGTAGGGGTTACTGGCCGATTTGTTTTTGTATTCGTATGAAGCAGAATTCATTCAAAATCTTCTGACAGACAAAAAGAAAAAACACCTTGCGAAATTGCTAAAGAGCATGTGTATACAATGAACATGTAATTTATAGTCACCGTTGATAAGTAATAAAATTTCTTTAACGTGGAAATATACAGATGAAAAGATAATTCTTAATATTAACTGGCTTGCTTTATTCGATTATGCTTTTTTTCAAAATTTTTAAGGTATAAAGATTATACTTAATTTCCTCAACCATTTCAGTCTTTCTACTGTGGTGCCAAAATCTAACTAATTGCTCAGTTTTGTTATTTTAAGCATCTTAAAGTCTATACCCATCCATATGCATTTCATTGAAATTTTGACTTATTTCGGAGAAGACCAAACTTTAAGGGACCATATTTATATTCCACTGTTACCCTTGGCGTTATCGGTAAATTATGCAGTTGAGCAAAGCATCAATCATCAAGACTACCTTACCTTAGACATTTGCTTTGTTGCATCTTGCATGCCTTTATAGTTATCAATAAAAATGAAACGTTTCAAAGTTGGTACGGAACAATTTCTAGACCCCTTTATTTGTTAATGACACGCGTACGTAATGGCTGATTCTTGGTTGCTTAACGTTCACTTGCAAATATTCCATGCATGTTCAGGATAAGCACAAAGCAGCAACACATACTTCATGTAGGTCCAGGAAGGAGGCCCTCTGGAATTACGTCAGGGACGTTTGGACTGCCACTGGATAAAATGAGGTATATTGAATAAGCACACAAATTTTGCCTTGCAACAGGCCTTTTAAGGACCCCTCATAAAGTTTTCGCAAGGTTCGTACAGTGTAGTGAGCGTAGTTCTCTGTCTATACGATACATTGGATCTTATATTCCCATTCGGACTGGACGTGACTGCGTACTTTTACATCCCACACATCTAAACGGGTTATCAACTTCGGGCAGGTTTTACTGCCGGTCGGAAAAGACCAAAGTGATCATATCTACTAGTAGATCTCTCAGTCACCCTTTACCAAATTCTTACATACATGAACAAAAATAATTTGGCTACAATGTAGAAAGTTTTGCTGTACCTGTTAAATCAAAACATCACTTAACATGATTACAATTTATCCTGCAATTGGGTGTTCTACTATACAGATAAAGTCCTACAGATATCGCTACGCTGTATCTGTATACTTATAGAGTATCGTTGATCATCTCAACGAGATTGTTTTTCTCGCTTGAGCCGGTACGGCGAAAGCGAGAAAGGCAATCGAGTTGAGATGACCAATGATAATCTGTTTATCGCTATTTTACCTATGACGACGTTGTCAATTTCATGTCAATTTCGTTAGCAACGCCACGTGCCTGTTTATTTTCTAGCGATAATTTTTCATCTCAAGCGAGAAGCGTGATATGAAAAATTATCACAAAAAAAATCAAAGGAAAAATGCACAAAATAGCGATAATATACAGATAATGTTTAAAGCTCCGCCCAATGTCGGACTGAGTATTGTATGAACCCGCGTGACCTCAGAATGTGTATTGCAACGACGTATCAATTGCGAATTAACAATTTCTTTTATACGTTCTGTTTCTTTTCCAACATTTCTTTAGAGCAATAGGAATTGATAACATACACTAATAAACAGCAGCCTTTTTACGATGAAAACTATCGATATCAAAACTTAAATACGTATGATTGTGTAACAAAAGAAACCATGTCAATTTCAGTATGCATGTTAAGTGAATGTCTGAAGCGTAGGACAACTCGTGCACTCCTGTTTCAAATTGAATAATGTTTTGTTATTTGTTTTTACTGTTGAAATTAGTTGTTATGTTAAAATTGATAATTATTCACTTTGAGCGATGTATTATTGTTGACCATTCGAGATTCTTTTTTTGCGAACCCGTCTTCAGCTGAATGTTTGATTCATGTACATCGTATTACTACACTGGCCTCAAGGGATTTCAAATCAAAAATAAATGCGAAATATGTGTTTCAAAACATAAATAATATACAGAATTAATTGCAGAATAACGACAATAACTGTTTAGTGTCTTGAAATATCAGCTGTATTTGTACTCGGTTCGAAACAGGTGTAATAGCTCGCTAAAAGCTCGCATACACCTTGTTTCCTAGCCTCGTACAAATACAGCTGATCTTTAAAGACACTAAACAGTTATTGTCTATATATGCACACTTATGAGAACTCATAAGATCGTATATACTCTCGATACTGTTTATTTATATTTGGCATTGCACGTCAAGTTTTAATTAAAATGCGTGTTATTACGTCTTTAACTGTTTGCGTTGGACATATACTGATAAACTCATCATAAATACCAGAACTTAATTTTATACATACACCAGACGCGCGTTTCGTCTACAAAAGACACATCAGGGACGCTCGAATCCAAAAAAGTTAAAAACCCAAACAAGTATGAAGTCGAAGAGCATTGAGATCACTGACTGATACTTTAGTAACATGATTTACCTTTTAGTTGTAATTTGCTTTGAAATAACTTTAAGTTACTACAATAACACTTTTGTCGCATACGGTAACGTTTTACTTCATTGTTGACTTTTGTATGTTGAACTATAATAATTGCTTTATACACCTACATGTACTTCATTTAAACTTTGGTGGAAAGTTGTCTCACTTGCCAACACAAACATCTAAAGGTATATGTAAAAAAAACACTGTTGGAATGCCATCTAAGGCACTCAGCAAACTAAGTTCAGCGAGTTCATATGGCTGCTTTCGTTAAGGCGAATTTGGACCAACATCGGCATTTGAAAGAGCCTCAAATTGTGAACAAAAATGGTCATTAAAGTTTTGTTTGGCAGTACTATACTTTTTGAAACTTAATTTCCTCTGGAATATATTTATTAACAGTTAATTTCATCTGGAATAACGTTGAACGTCCCAATTTTCAACTTAAACATTCCTTATTAGAATTTAGGTTATCATTAGATATACACTGGTTAAATATTGTAATTTTGGCTTTAAATGACAGATATTTTAAGTTAAACGTCTTTGACTAAAGTTAACAGATAAACATTTACAATAAAATACAGAAAAAGGGTCGCCGACACCATTTCGAATAACTTGACAAGAAAGTGATTTGTGACGGTTTTTGTAAACGAACTGTACAGTGATTATTTAAAAACGCACAACGAACGCGACACATTTGATTGAACGAACAATACAGTAAGAGAAAATTTATTTAGTATGATATTGCGTTTATTCCAAGTTCTAGGGAACATTTGAAGAAACGTAGTAATTCAACGTATACACATGTAGTTATTTATTATTGCTTAAGGTATTAATACGCAAAAGTGTATGCAAGAAAAGATATTCAGCATTGTTTATCTCATGAAACGTATGAAATTGCACCATGTATGTGCGTTTTGCATCTAGCAGTTTTATCAAACGTTTTATGCAATATCTAAAATTTACAACAACTGTGAAATTGAATGCATCAACTAACTTGCACATTGACATATCTATATATACTCAAATATATTCTAGAGAGGCATTCGAAATTGTTGTCATCCATATGTTGTCCTGATTATCGCTTCGAACGCGTCAACGTCCGGATTCATTTGTATCGGGGTCATACGGGGTGATATTTGCCAAGTAGAAATATTCAAGACAGAAATCAATGATTTTATAACAAAGTAGTTTATGGGGTATAACAAATGATATTGATTGATAACATTTGATTTTGTAAGTTTGTATGGACTTCCCCTTTTTTATTTAAGGAATGACTGTAATATTTTTTCTGTCTATGAAGAAATAACATAAAAAATTTGGTGCACACTGTATAACGCGCGTAGCGGGTTATTTAACAGTGTGCACAACATTTTTTTATGTCACATGACTAAATTATGTCTATGGGCTCATAACAAAATAACGTTAGCCAATCAGAAGACGCGTTAAATCCAAAATTAAATTATTTCATCGTTTCTTAGATGGATTTTTGTACATCCAATTTTACAAATAATCGTAAATTTAAAAGAAACAAAATTAGTTAATTCATATAACACTCCATAACGATATGTTGTTATATTTCAGTAACCATGAGTATATCACATCATAGTGGAAATTGTCCAAATTGCAGACAAAATATCAATGAAGGTCAACGGTTTTGCGAACACTGTGGATATAAAATTGAAGCGAGTAGATCGACAATGATTTGCCTTGGAAAAATGGAGGATGGCAATCAATGTAACGGATTGCTGAGAAACGATGCAAGTTTTTGCCCAAACTGTGGGACGCGAAACCATATTTTAGGTAAAATCAGAGTCAATGCATTTGACCATTTGATAATCTTTAATACAATGATACTAAAAGTGTTACACACTTACTCAGATGCCTGTTGTGTGGTTATTTTTTGTTGATTCAAAACTTTAAAGTGTTTCTCATTTTTCATAATTTATATACATTAGACCGTTGGTTTTCTTGTTTGAATTGGTCTACACTTGTCATTTTGGGGCTGTGTATAGCTTCCTGTTTGGTGTGAACTAAGGCTCTACGTTGAAGATCGTACATTGACCTATTATGGTTTACTTTTTGCATACATTGACTTGGATGGATAGCTATCTAATTTGCACTCATACCGCATCTTCTTATTTATATCAATTATTAAGGCATATATTCGATTTAAGATTTTAAACGAATTTACATTGAGAAAAATATTTGCATATAACATTTTGAAGTCATACCAAAATAGTGTAGATGATTGGTAGAATGCCGCAACAGATATTTTGCTGCTAACATCTTTTGGGATCGTACAGATTTTATGTTAATATTGTAACATTACACGTGCTTTCCCTGACATTGTAAATATTATGATTTAAAAAACAAACAAAAGCTTGACTTCTAATTTTATGGCTGTACAGCGTTGATCGTGCACACTTTAAAACATCAATATATAATATAAGTGTAAAAGAAACTCTCAGCTTTTAAAAACATTTGGATATGTTCAGTCTATGTTCAAACTGTTCAGTAATAAACACATTTATTCTAAAACCAGTTGTTGGCTTAACATGGGTTATGTTCTTCTCATATATTTCATGATTGTATAATACTAAACCCCTAAAAGGATGGATTGTACCTGATATGCATATGATGAAGACATAATCTTTCAATCCGTTTAATTGAGGTCAGAGCTGGCATGTCAGTAACTGCTAGTAGTCATTCATTTGTTATTCATGTATTATTGTCATTTTTTGTTTGTTTGTTTGTTTCATATTCTGACATTGGACTCGGACTTCTCTTTAACTTAGTTTTACTTTGCGTATTGTTGTGCGTTTGGTTTTTTTGTACATTGCCTAGAGGTAAAGGAGTTGGGTTCAGATCTAAAAAAAAACATGTTTAACCCCGTTGCAATTTTGCGCCTGTCCCAAGTCTGGACTTTTGTAAGTCTTGTATGATTTTTAATTTTAGTTTCTTGTGTATAATTCGGAGTTTAGTATGACGACCACTATCACTGAACTAGTATACATATTTGTTTAGGGGCCAACTAAAGGATGCCTTCGGGTGCGGGAGTTTCTCGCTACACTGGTGGCCTCTGCCTGTTGTCTGCTCTATGGAGGGTTGTTGTCGCTTTGAAACATTCCCCATTTCCATTCTCAATTTTATTATTGTCCCCCTGTACACATCATCATCATTCTAGATAGTCTTAAAAGTTTCTCTACATTATTTTATAGACTAAAAGCGAATCGTCTGAACAAAACTGAATGTACCGCAGTCGATAATTCTGAAAAATCGAATAAAACATGACTTAACAATTTAAATTTCAGGCTTTTATTAAGATGTTGTAAAGATCAATATTACTACTTCAAACTAAATTTGTATTACTATTTTGTCGACACTTGTCTACAATATTTATCAAATGTAATTATAGTATGCCGAAAAGTTGTAACTAAATATGCAATGAGACACAAACTCACTGTTTAAAACAAGAACAACGTTTATTGTAGAATACTGAATAAATCAAACAGGTTGTATAAAAAAAATACTGAACTCCAAGACCAAATCGAATCTGCAAGTCCCTTTACAAATGGCAAAATCAAAACATTCTGGTTGACGATAGTTCCTATATATCGTATTTGGTTTTCCCTTCATTGTTTTGTACATGAAACATGCTGTCTAATTTTGCGTTTTAACTGTTTAATTATTGTCACGTTAGACCCCATTGTAGGCTAGCTGTATGTTTTTGTGTATGATAGAGAGTTGTCTCATTGACCATGAATAATACCACATCTTTATAATCTTATATCAATTGTAATCTTACATTTATGAGTATGCTAGAAAAAAGGAACCTGATGTTCAGTAGTTGTCGTCTATTGATATTGTTAATAAAATGTTTCTCTTTTTTACTATTTACACCACTGGGTCGATGCCACTGCTGGTTGACGTTTCGTCCCCGAGGGTATCACCAGCCCAGTAGTCAGCACTTCGGTGTTGACATGAATATCAATTATGTGATCATTTTTATAAATTTCCTGATACAAAACTTTGAATTTTTCGAAAAACTAAGGATTTTCTTGTCCCAGGAATAGATTACCTTAGCCGTATTTGGCACAACATTTTGAAATTTTTGATCCTCTATGCTCTTCAACTTTATATCGTTTGGCTTTTATAACTATTTTGATATGAGCGTCACTGATGAGTCTTATGTAGACGAAACGCGCGTCTGGCGTACTAAATTATAATCCTGGTACTTTTGATAACTATTTACACCACTGGGTCGATGCCACTGCTGGTGGACGTTTCGTCCCCGAGGGTATCACCAGCCCAGTAGTCAGCACTTCGGTGTTGACATGAATATCAATTATGTGATCATTTTTATAAATTTCCTAATACAAAACTTTGAATTTTTCGAAAAACTAAGGATTTTCTTGTCCCAGGAATAGATTACCTTAGCCGTATTTGGCACAACTTTTATGAATTTTGGATCCTCTATGCTCTTCAACTTTATATTGTTTGGCTTTTATAACTATTTTGATATAAGCGTCACTGATGAGTCTTATGTAGACGAAACGCGCCTCTGGTGTACTAAATTATAATACTGGAACTTTTGATAACTATTTTATATAGATATATACCAAATCTTCTTATATCTTCTAAACAATTAAGCTGTTATTAATGCTTTAATTGCATTCAGTTTTGTTTAACGTAGCACAAGCATCAGCATCAAATATGGTTACCGATGGAGCTCACAGTGAATTATTATATACAAGATCTACTGACGATGAAGGTGGAGATATTTGGGAAATCAGTGGCGCAGTACTTGAAAATGAAGGTATTTTTTTTTCCAAAATTAGCAAGAACGTATTCCGCTTTAAAAGGGGTCTCATATTCGATTAAGAAGAATGTAAAAAACATTCATCAAAATTATAAATAGAATAAAAATAAACAAATTACAAGGTATGGGCTCAATAATATGTAACTTCTTTCACCGTCTATTTGAGTAAAGACGCCATCTATTGAACTATCGAGTTGAAATCCGAATACCTCCTAAGAGATATAAACATAAAGATAAATATAAATATGACAGCGAAATCGTGCTGTTGGATTTTTCTAGGTCTGTTTAAATCGTATTATAGATTAAAACCAGATGTTAATCGTAGTTATGACCTGTATTAGAATGTATTTTGTGAATCGAATCAGTCAATCAAACTATTTACCTTTGTGTCTCTTTTAATTTTCTTTTGAATAACAAGACACGTACAATTCATGCGTTATACATCTGTAGCATAGGGGTTTAATTTAAGTTTACACGAGTACGGATTCAATGAGGTCAAATTATTAATTGCGAGTAAATAATGCACCAAGACCGTTTTATTCACTATTTTGACAAAATTTAACTATACTGGTTGCTAAAATCGCAATATTTATCTTTCATTAATGATTGAACGAAAAACAATCATATTTTAGATTTATTTTATATATCTGGTAGATAGTGCTCCCTTAAAAGCAAAATGTTTGAATATATTTATAAAAAAATTCAAAATTTAGTACAGAAACATGGATTGATTAGGATATTGCTGAGTTATAAAATTGCATAAACGAAGAAAATCAAAATAGTTTTGAATTGACCGAAATTTTAATTTATTACTGTTTGATTAATTCAAACATTAGAACTCGTGTGTATTTTCTAATTCTTGTTTGGCTAGTGATTGAGGAAAAACATCATGTACTAAAAAGGATGTGTTACGGCAACTACGTTAATAAATACTGTAAAAGGTCACTAGCACACTATGTAACTGATAATGCATGTTTTAATTGTCGTATTTTCGTATTTTTGTGTAGCACAGGCCTCAGTATCAAATAAGGTGGTAGCTGACAATGAATCTTTAAGTTCAAGATCTACTGACGATGAGGCTGGAGATATTTGGAATACGAGTGACGCAGTGCTTAAAGATGAAGGTGATTATTTTTTCCAAAATTATCAAGAATATCTTCCGTTTTCATAAAACGTCCTGTACCAAGTCAGAAAATGGCATTTGCTATCTAATAGTTTGTTTCTGTGTGTGTTGCATTGTCTTTGCATTTTATTTTATTTTTGGGGGGAGGGTATTTTGTTGCACTTCAGTGTATCTGTTGTTTCGTAGTTCTTTTTAAAAGTTCATGTGTTTACCTCAGTTTAAGATTGTTTCCTCTCAATCGATTTATGACTTTCGAACAGCAGTATACTGCTGTTGCCTTTATTTGAATGAATAAGGTTAATATTTGTTCATATAAAACAAAAACGTTATGAAATTTCATGGACCAAGAAAAAACAAGACAGCTTTAAATGATGTAAAATGGAATTTTAATATAAAAAAGAAGATGTGGTATGATTGCCAATGAGACAACTATCCATAAAAGACCAAAATGACACAGACATTAACAACTATAGGTCATCGTACGGCCTTCAACAATGAGCAAAGCCCATACCGCATAGTCAGCTATAAAAGGCCCGATAAGACAATGTAAAACAATTCAAACGAGAAAACTAACGGCCTTATTTACGTAAAAAAATGAACGAAAAACAAATATGTAACACATGCACAAACGACAACCACTGAACTACAGGCTCCTGACTTGGGACAGGAAAGACTGTTGGAATATTTATAAATTGATGGACTTGTGTCTATTTGCAATATTTTGTTTGGACAACTGTTTATTGTTGAAGACAATATGTAGATTACGATTATTTATGTACTCATTTGTAAAACACTATTCTAACACATTTGATATACCTTTTATAACTTAAAGTAAATCAGAGTTTTTTCATCTCTTGTTTTACAATTCTATTTTTTGTCGTTATATTATAGATAATGCATAGTTTAAGGTTTTTCTTGTCTTAGAACACACCGAGAGGTGTCGGATTGATCAAATGAAAGACTGACCGTAGGGAGGTCTTTCTTTCGGCAATTCTGACACCCGTGGTCGTGTGGTCTAGCGCGCCGGATACAGTGCAGGCGATTATCACGATATCTCAAAAGCATGGGTTCGAATCCCGGCGATGGAAGAACTAAATATTTGCGAAAGCAAATTTACAGATCTGACATTGTTGCGGACAGTTTAGTACCTACACTATATATCTGAGCATGCAAATCTTGTAGATTCTTTTTTTAATCTTTATAAAACGTTTTGTTATTCATCAATCAATTTTTATATTCAGTGTAAACCCTCAAAACGTTCATGGGGCCTTGGTGGCCGAGTCGTCTATTTAGTTACTAATGTAATCACTAGCCAGTCAACACTGATGTTGTGATTTCGAATCTTACTCGTGCCTAAACCTAAATTGATTAGGATTGTCAGTTTTTCTATGGAGGGTCGGTCTTTTTTTACGGCCACTCCGGCTTCCTTCACCAAAAAAATTGACCGCCACGAAATAGCCTAAACGCGGTGCTTAAAAGTGGCGTAAAAACAACAAAAACAAAATCAAAAGATTTATCTGTTTTTTTCTTTATTTGATATCGTGTAATAATATGATGTTGATCACATAATTTTGGTAGTCTGGGTTCTTTTGGTCAGAGCTAGTTCAGTTTTTAGTTATTAGCGCTCAATAAACTAAAGCTAAACAAACATTAAATAAAAAAGCAAGTACATGTTTAAAAAAACGTTGATTGATTAATAAACACCTAAAATTGTTCAAATTTTACTTTACCAGATGCGGTTCCGACATGTCGTGTCTTCAAGGAGAATCAATACAAACATATTTGGATAGAATTAATATTTACAAACGTTGAACAGATACATATGTCATTAAAAAAGGGACCTAAAGGATTGACCAACTCGGTCTAGGAATGAAAATCAAGCAGATTTATTTCCAATAGCCAATTATGGAAACTATAACATTTTGTTTGCGATTAAAACTAATCAAAAAGTAAAATCACAAAAAAAATAACTCCGAGGAAAATTCAAAACGGAAAGTTCCTAATCAAATGGTAAAGTAAATGATAAAATACATCAAACTAATGGACAAATAGCAATCGAACAATAAAAGAACCTATTCATTTTCTCTTTGTTGGGGATGAAAAATAACTTATATGTTCCTTATGTCGTAACTACAATCCGCTTCTCTTTTCGCGAAATACACTATTTATAAGGTGTGTAATTATACCAGCAACACGACGGGTGACAAATGTTTCGTGTCTGTTTGTCCTTTTCTTCTTTTTTTTTTTTTTTTTTTTGTGGTCATTGCGTTGTCAATTTGTTTTCGATCAATGGGGTTGACTGTCCCTCTGATATCTTTTGGCACTCTTAAATATAGATGGTATTGTGAAAGAACTCAACCAATAAACTTAATGAGACACTTAAGACACTTCAAATAAAACGAAATAATAGACATTTGCTTAATAATGAAGAAGCAATTATTAAGAAAAACGAACAAGTAGTTCATTATGAAAAGAAAAGAAGGATAACTCGACATCTTACATCATGTCATTTCATATATGATCATACCAAAAATAAGCAAAAGAAATCATACATACTCACTTTACATTGGACAAACAAGAACTTGCCTTGGAGTCTGGTATTTTTGTTAGATAATTATTACAAATTAACACAGCGATATTTTAAAGCATGCTTGTTTTAAATATACTTGGGGTCCGATGTCAACATATTAACGTTAGCATCGATATATACCCAAAATATGCGTATAGGCGATTCAACTTCTAGTTTTCGTGTATAATCAAAATAATTTGAGCCCTTTACATTACTATGGACAGCGAAAAAGCTATATTCACACTTGGTCTTAATAAGTACTTATGAATATTCTCTTTGTCAAAGGAAAGAGGGAAGAAAGATACCAGAGGAACACTCAGACTCATAAATCGAAAATAAACTGACAACGCCTGGCTAAAAATGTAAGAAGACAAACAGACAAACAAAAGAACACATAACACAACATAGAAAACTAAAGATAAAACAAGACAAATCCCACCAAAAACTAGGGGTGATCTCAGGTACTCCGGAAAGGTAAGCAGATCCTGCTCCACATGTGGCACCCTTAGACTTGCTTATGTTATAACAAATCCGTCTTATTCGGAAGGTCCCATTCGTGAAAGGGAAGGGGATTATAGTAAGAACGTAAGGAACATATCTGATATCATTTGTTTGTCGGTTATTCCATAGCGGTCAACCAACTCGTGATGGCGTCCGTAAAATTTAAGAAGTAATGATTTTAACTTCCCCATTTGGAACTCCTGGTTTAATAGCTTTCTTGTGAGTAGCAACCCTCTATCAAGAAAATAATGATAGGAAACGCAAACATGCGAATATCGTATCAATGAGGAGATATATAACCCGTATACAGGTGCTGCTGGAATGTTGCTACTTAGAAATGGAAGTTCACAATTTGAATCTTTACTCTCTTTTTGTCGTAAAGTTTTGTTTTCAACCGACCCTCATTGTCAATTTCTAGATGTTAGTCAAGATATGAGGCTGACTTAACTGTATCTGTTGTATCCTTTATCTCTAGTTCGATTGTATAGATGCGTGCAACACTGATGTCTTTATACGTTTCTTAAATATTGATTAATAACGTATTTACGTCCTGGACATATATACAAATAAAATCTCATCTGAACTGGTATAGTCAAACAAATGGCAGCGGGTTCGAAATCACGACGGAAGTATAGAGAGCAAATAAATAAATACATTATGATATTTAAACACAATTAGTTCTATAGCTGTCATTTTCTTTCTTATAGCTTTCAATAATCCAGCTCTGTACGATGAATTTTATAGTGACCTGGAATCCGGAGGCGCTACCACAACAGAGGCCTCGATAGAAGAAATATTGAACAGGTGGGAAACAGAAGAAGTACAATTTGGAATTGTCGGTCGGTCTGCAATGGGAAAGTCAACATTTATCAATTTACTGCTAAATCTTAGTCCAACAGATCCTGGGCATGCCAAAGTTGGAGAAGGAGATTGCACAACATTGATAAAGACATATGAACATCCAAAGTTTGGTTCATTCAAGCTTGTAGACTTCCCTGGATTTGGGACGCTCAACATGACGAAAGATCAATTCCTTGTCAAATTTAATTCTGTGAACCTAGATTATTTCTTTGTTTTCATTGACACCGTACTTATGGAAGAAGATATATGGCTAGTTAAAAAACTGAAGGAACGAAAAATCGCATATTCGTTCGTGAGAACCAAGATTGATGTTATTGTTGATAAAGCGAGAAAGATCGGAACTAACGAACAAGAAGCGATCGCTCAAATAAGGAGTAAATTAGAAGATACAATGGCACGTAACGATACTCTGAGAGGTTCAAAGTTATTTCTTATTTCAAACTTCAGAGAGTATTTTCATTATGCGGATTTGATTAGATTACTGATACACATAACTTCTTTAATTCCCGATGGTAAAGTGGAAGCGCTGCTTTTCTTTCTTCCTTTGTTAACTCCAGAACTTATTGAATTGAAATGCAAAACATTAAAGAAGAGGATTAAATTTGTGGCTGTTGCGACTGGTGTGATTGCTGCTATCCCAATTCCGTTGGTTGATTTCCCTGTGAACATGGCTATAGTTACTCGAGAGGTACGCAGATATATCAGAATTCTAAACCTTGACCAGCCATATGTCAAAAAAGTTCCAGGACTAAAACATCCGTCTTTAAAGGAAAAGACCAAAATCGAATCAATAAAGGCACAATTTATGAAATGCTTGAAGCTAGGAGCAGTCGCAGCAGTATCTCAACTTGACTGGGTATTGCCTGGTATTGGATCTGCCATTGCCGGACCTGCAGCAATTGCTTTGATTGCTCATCATTTGAAGTCTGAATTGGAAGTGCTTCGAGTAGATGCAGAAGTGGTATATGTCTATATGTTAGAACATACATAAACGACGTAAGAGCTGGGAAAAGTGAAGGAACTAACAGCGATAAAACTCTACACCGCAACAACCATTAAAATGTTTGTCTGTCATTAAGTCTGATTATTTGTCAATAAAAACTTATCAATATTCTATCGTAGCACTTGCATGTAATTTCACATTGCGATAAGACGTGTCACGGTACTTGTCTATCCCAAATTCATGTATTTGGTTTTGATGTTATATTTGTTATTCTCGTGGGATTTTGTCTGATGCTTGGTCCGTTTCTGTGTGTGTTACATTTTAGTGTTGTGTCGTTGTTCTCCTCTTATATTTAATGCGTTTCCCTCGGTTTTAGTTTGTTACCCCGATTTTGTTTTTTGTCCATGAATTTATGAGTTTTGAACAGCGGTATACTACTGTTACCTTTATTGCGTACCGTCAGCTTTTTTTATTTTAGTTTAGAGTATTTTGTGGAGTTGTTCGCATTTTGTTTTGTATGTCCCATCGGTACATTTCGCCACTTTTATAAATATTTACGCAACGAGTTCTTTTATATATCATATTTTCGTTTTACTAATTGTTGAACGTGCATCTGAGGAACGCCTACCGTAATGAGTGACCGTTAAACTATTAAATACATAATTGTGTCTTGGTGATTTCTCATAATTGTTTTAACCATGTCTTGGAGTATTTTATATTTTGGTGTTCGTGTTGTTTATTCTTTAGTTTTCTATGTTGTGTCATGTGTACTATTGTTTTTCTATTTGTCTTTTTCATTTTTAGCCATGGCGTTGTCGGTTTGTTTCAGATTTATGAGTTTGACTGTCCCTTTGGTATCTTTCGTCCCTCTTTTATTAAGTATTGGAACGTTACTGGATTTTAGTCATCACTCATTGAGCTAATGATGAATATATCATTATCTTGAAAATTGCCCCTTTTTATACGCCCGTCTAAATTTTCACAAGACGTATTATGGTATGCAATTGTCCGGCGTCCGTCTGTCTTTCTGTCTGTCGTAAACATGTCTTACCGTAACTTGAGAACAACTTATTCAAATTTCATGAAAATATGATACAAACTTTTTGAGTAACGGGACTTTGTATTTAAAACAGGGGTGCGTTTTTTCACATGTCGCGCCGTATTTCAAAAACGATTATTGATTAAAACATTGCACACTTCGTAATTTTATAACTCTAAAGATCTGAATACTTTTTGATGATGATTCACAATTTATTATTATAGTTTGTTGGGTTTTTTGTAAAACAAAAAAGGGGGTTCACACGTTGCGCCGTATCTCAGAAACTATTTATGATTTTTGCATAAAACGTCACACATAGGACGACGGGCGTATCATGCGCTAGTGCAAAGTTGTTTATTTATATTAGTACATTTTATTTGAATCTTAAAAATTTAATACGAAAAATTCTCTGGAATAAGTAATAATTTTCGCTGCTACAGAATGTATAGCGAAATCGAAAATTACTCACATATCAATTGTTGCCTATATTTAGAATTGGGTCTTCCCTGATAAAAAAAAAAACATCAAGAAATGGTAAACAAAATAACAAAATTAAATATCCATAAATTGCCTTATAACTTTATGTTATTAAATTAGCTAGAAAGATAATTGAACTTAAGACATTATTTATTTCATGATATCATACACATGGGTTACCTAATGAATATCACTCTCAAAACATAATTACATTACTAAAAAGGGCATGAAGTAACATTCCATTTTATAGAAACATTTCTACATTTCAGAGATGATAAGCTGAAAGGAGTCAACAGAAAAAAACTCACTGTAATCATGTCACTATGAAATAACAATAATTGTTAGAACTGTCCTAGCCATAATGTAAAAATAATCAACTATTCAGAGTTTCTTGCCAACGCCAACATTAGTGTAAACTCTTTGGATCAGTTTAAAATACTCATCCACCCTGTTTGTACATGTATGTAAATGAGTTAATTTTGTTTTTTATTTTTGTACAAATTTAATTTTTGATTAATGCACTCATTAGATTGTTACTTTTTATTAAGTGTCTAATTGCGATGCGCCGACGTATAGTCATCAATGTACTGATAGATCGTCGACCAATGTAAATGTAGATGTATATGTAGCTAGTTAAAAGCCAAAAACAATTAATAATAAAAAAAATCATGCATCAGAGACTAAAATCAACTAAAACACATCCCAGGGAATTAGTATTTTAACGTCATGAACAGTCAGAGAAGACATGACTTGTGCAATGCCAAAAATAAATGTATCGACAGGTAGTAGGATAGTGACGAGCGATTTCTATAGAGATAAAAATTAACGTGTCTGTGCCTCTATACATCCCGCCTCAAAAGAATATACAGTTTAATTATGTTTTAATTTGCTATGACAAAATCGATATTAGTTCCAATGTAAACTATATTCAGAGATCTAATTACAATATTGGTACGATAACCCTTACTTATAAGTTTGTTTAAAGGTTAGATGAGTTTACACGGATCACACAGTGATTTCCTCGCTTTAAGTACAATATTACCATAAAATTTAGGGTGTGAAATATTATTTTTAATAAGTTTTCTTCAGGTATGGCCAAATTTACTAATCAAATCTTTGTATCTATGAAAAAATTAGGTAAAAATTCTAAGTAATTACGGTATCAAAATCCCTGACACAGCAATTTCCCAATGATGCATTGATTGCGTTCGTTAAAATCTATGTCATCCGAACACACACGGACAAACCGAACGAGTTGGGATATATAAACACCGTATGATGGAGCCAAAGGCTGCTGTCTAAAAAAGGAAAATTAACAATAGGAAATGAAAAATTTAGATTTAGTTAAAGAAAGTTCTTTTTGGTAAATTTCTGAAGTATATTTAGAGAACTCTGGATTATTCAATGAAAAAATGTCATCCAAATAACGGTTGGTATTTTTGAATGTATCATTTAAATATAACAATGATGGGTCTTTACTGATTTGGTCATAAACTGGGATTCATAGCAATAAAGAAATAAATCTGCTATTAAAGGGACACAGTTGGTGCCCATAGGAATACCTAATACCTGACAATACACTTTATCGCCGAAACGTACATAAATGTTATCTAGCACAAAATTTAAAGCTTCAAATATATCCTCACATTTCCAGTAAGTGTATCCAATATACTTTCCTTTTTCGTTTTTAAAAGACTTACAGCAAATAACAGTAGAAAAATCATAACTGTCAACAGAATTGTAAGGACCATTGAAAGCATGTATTTTATTTAAAACCTCTAAAGAATTTAACACTTCAAAAATAATTAATACCAGTATTTTCATAAGCTTAATTACAGAAGTTAATAACCCGTTCTTTGATAGTAGTAAGGGAGGTAGTTAGAAGCACTGATACATTAGTAGTAGAACACTTAATCGAAGCGGAGATGAAACGGCATTTAAATGGATTTGTGTAATTTCGGTAACCAGTACATGGTAGGGACTTTCAAATGTTCGGAAGATGATTTAAGCAGCTTGGTAGTGGCAGTGGTATGCTTGTTAACGATTTGACTCTGTTGTGCGCACTGACTTGAATGTAGAAGAATTGATAATTTCGTTTTGAAGAACTTCCGTGTAGTATATGCGTCACACCACCACTACATTATTGGCTGCCTTGTCTGCCGGTACGAACACAAACCGCTCTGTGAGTACCTTGAGTTTGTTTTTTTTTATTCTAGAAATGGTAATATCATGGTTCCTATTATTAATTTCGGAATTGTTTTCTAAATGAGATATTCGACTATTAACAGTATTCATAATTTAATCAAATAACTGTCTAAAGATTTTTTATCAGATTTTTCACGTTTGCACCAATTTTTACAGTAGGCAGACAGAGCGTCTTTAATGATCTGACGACACTGTTTCCAATCTATTGTAGATGGAGGACGGTATTTCGGTCCTTTCTTTAGAAAAGTTATGACCTCACGGTCTTCGACGATGTTGAGGTCTCCTGTAATAATATGACCATATGGAACATATTCAAAACTAGATGTTTCGAAATCTCAAGTGGAAGGAACATTATTTTCTATATTGACGTCTGTTGTAATTGACGTATAATTAAAAATCAAATTTCTGCTCGGTTTTTTATAAGAATACGAAATAATGGGTTGTTCTATATTATCAAAATATGGAGGTATTAAGCTATAGACAGAAGAGTCATTGAATATGCTAGACAAATTAATAACATCAATACCTCTATTTATATATTTTAATTTAAGAAAATGTCGTTTATGATTTTCAGGTTTATTAATACTAGGAAATAGCCTGTGATGACAAAAGGCTGTAATAATACGGTGTATTCATAAAACGGGCTAAAAAAAGAAATTTTATCACACTCCAGAAAAATAGCATACAATTACTTATAGGTATCTGACCCAGATTGCACAATACTTGATGTCTGCCATTATTCTTTATTAAAGATAACAGATCAGCAAGTGAATAATTTATACGATGTTTAATACGTTGATTACGGTTTTTGCGTTTACCATGAGACCTATTATTTCTAAGTCGTTTATCAACAATATTAATGACATCTATAGAAGTTTTAGATATGTTCCCTTGTCCTAATATTTTATCATTTAGACCGAGAGGATAAGCTGTTTGAAGTCTTTTTATCCAAAACAATTCGCGAACTTCGCGTGAATTTTTCAAATTGCTTGTGCGATTCTCCTGGTTGTTTCTGAACGGTTTCGAGGGGTTGGAATGTTATATATTTATTATGCTTATCTAAACGGTGATATACTAAACTTTTGAATTTTTTGAGTCTACGAAAGCGGTAGATATGTTCTTGATTTCTTCTGTGATACTCCTGCATATTGAATACCACACTTAGGTTGGGTTCATGTTACCACATATATTAGGTTTTGAGTTTTTCATGTAATATCACAGGAAAAGGAGAGCGAAGAGGTTCTCCCGTTCACTGTTGACCTTATAGTATTTAGAGAAGTCAATCTAAAACAGGTTAGTCATTTTTTTTTGGCATTGCACGGGAACATTTGTTGATATCCACGTACATTTTTGTTAAATAATCTGGCTGTAGTGGCATTACCAATACGTTTATTTATGCACGTAGATAACTTAGAAGTTGTGTTGTTAATAATATTTTTTTCATTCCGTAAACTCATGATTATTGAATATGGGTATAGGAACAATACAAAAGACCGGAGGTTGTAATATTGAAGGAGGATCACAGTTACGGAATAGGAAGTTTTAAGGAGTGCAATGAAGAACTCTTACAAAAACTGTCATAAAAGGCCGGAAATCTTAGTAAAACCATAGCAGGGGGCAATAATAAAAAATAGCAGGCGTGGATGAGTATCAATACATCCAAACGTCGTAATATTGAATAAACAATAAAGATATAAACATGTGAAAGCTCTCTCACAGGCAAACAACCAATAACTGAAAAATATAAGGGCATACACTACAAGCACGGGGATACATTCTACTGCATCCAAACAGCACGAGTAACAAACCCTGCAGTAAATAGATATAGGAAGATGTGGTGTGAGTGCCAATGAGACAACTCTCCACCCAAATAACAATTTAAAAAAAATATACCATTATAGGTCAATGTACGGCCTTCAACATGGAGCCTTGGCTCACACCAAAAAAAAGCTATAATGGACCCAAAAATTACCAGTGTAAAATCATTCAACAAAACAACGTTCTATATAATCTATATAATAAAAAAAAAAACAGAAACGAGAAACACGTATAAATTACATAAACAAACGACAACTACTGTACATCAGATTCCTGACTTAGGACAGGTGCGAACATTTGCAGCGGGATTAAACGTTTTAATGGATCCAAACCTTCTCCCTTTTTCTGAAACAATAGCACAACATCACAACATAGAAAAACGCACGATAAAATATCAATTGGCAGGCTTAACTCAATCAAAAAACGTACATTAATACACTAAAAACGAATAAATTTGATCTGCGATATCTGAATGCAAATGCACAGTTAATAAAATATTAGGGACAAACATTCAAGGCCAAAAAGCAAACAAACAAGTCCAAACAAGGCCTTGTCAAGACATCACTGCGAAATATTTAACTCTTCGAAAATATTCACTTTAGAAAAAAAACCGGTAAAAAATACAGGTAAATCTTGAAGTTTATACAAACTAATAAGAAGAAGGGATATTCCAAATAATCAAAGCTGGTTTATAGACAAGATCCATATAAATATAAAATAACAAAAAAAGCATTATAAACATTATCAACAGGTCGAATTAGCAAGAAATACGATTTGAGATTACTCACAGTTACTGAAGAACATTTCTCCACAAGTAACCTGTCATCTATTATATGAACATCCTTCATAAAAAATCTTATTAAGAAAGTTAGTGCATTGTGATGAAATCGCTACTGTTCAACTGTGTCCGAGCAAAACCTTCCCAAATGGGAAACAACTCTTAAAGAATGTTCAAATACCTTGCAGTCTAGACTCTTGATTACATTTTGCGAGAGTGAAAAATATGAGTCATATATTGTTATTTTCATTGGAAAGATCAGAATAAGGAAGAATGAGTTACATACGATAAATTTAAAACAAAAAGGTTGTGGTAATTCATTTGAAACACAAGCCATACCAACAAAAGGTAGAAATTTTTCTGATGTATTAATAGCACTATTTTTTTATTTACACTTGTGTTGCCACGCTTTCGATATAAACAATATAATATAAAAAGTCTATTGATGCGTACGACTTTTATCTATATATCATTTATACGGTCTTATTTTCGTGTAAAATGTATCGTGCCCTGTGGTTAACACTTCGTGTAATCAGTCGATACATTTAACCACACAGCCGAAAAATGTAAAAACTTTAGACAAGATCAAAAGCAGTTTTATTTTCTATCACTTTCTAAAAAAAACGGAATGTGTCTATATTACACTGATGCCCCACTCGCACTATTAGTTATCGAAGGTACCAGGATTATAATTTAATACACCAGACGCGCGTTTCGTCTACATACGACTCATCAGTGACGCTCAGATCAAAATAGTTATAAGGCCAAACAAGTACAAAGTCGAAGAGAATTGATGACCCAAAATTCCCAAAATATAAACTAAAACTGAGAGAAACGCATCAAACACAAGAGGAGAACCACGACACAACAGAAACACAACAGCAAAATGTAACACACACAGAAATGAACTACAATATAACAATGGCCATTTTCCTGACTTGATACAGGACATTTTAAGAAAAAATGGTAGGTTGAACCTGGTTTTGTGGCATGACAAACCTCCCGCTTTAATGGCAATGTTAAACATAACATTAAAATGACAACATTACATAACAGGACTACAATACAAATAAAAAGTAGAAAATATAGGACAGAGAAACAAACGAATAAAAGCTAACAAAAGGTGTCAGGTTTAAAAAAAAATTAAAATTCAAAAATTAGAAAGATAATATCACAGGGAACATGTGTACTAAGTTTTAAGTTGATTGGACTTCAACTTCATCAAAAACTACCAATAAAGTCCCCATTAAATATCAGCCAAGGTGCATCGCTTTTTTCATCAAATAACTCCATCGTCCCTTGGACCAAATATACCAAGATATGTCATCTCTTATACAATTTCAAACAATAGTATAATATTCCCTAGAGTTACCTACTGCTACATTCTATAATAGCTTATACTTTGTTTCAATTGTATGGAACAATTTAGATGATGCTTCGTTATCACTTTGGTAATATCAAATTGAACCTTGTATTACATATTAGAGGATACATACCATTCATAGTGAAGAAGACATAATGTTCTTATTCCTTATATTTGGCTAGAAAAGAAAACTTTTTCCTAAGCAATACTTTAATAAATAAATAGTCATGTTTTGTATCATATTTACCTGATTGTAAGCAGATAAGATAAATATATGATAATTTATTGGGTCACACTATACTATATCATGATGCGGCTTCATCTGGATTTTTCGAAGAAAGTTTGCTCAAATCGCTGAATGTCGTCTTACATTGTACTAGGTTTTTTTCTCAACTATTGAACTGACAGTTATGTTTGAAATAACTAGTATTATAAAGGGGGAAATCACATTCAGTTTATTGAAAAAAAGTCTTCTTTAATAAAAGTCATATATTTTTTTATTCTACAGCCATTTCCATATTCATTACAGCAAATCTTAATAAAATTACATCCTGCTCTCGATGTCAAAAACGACGAAAAGTTTTGTTCTGATCTTTTCACATTCTATTACCTGTATTGTTAAATTGTCAAATTAGATATCCAAATGACAGTTATTAGAAACCAACGAATGCAACTATTTGTAGTGATATATTATGGACCAGCGCAACGCATTTATGTTTACGCTGATAATTGATACTGTTATTTTCCTTTTAAGTATATTGCTGACGGAGTTCGTTTATGTTTTTGCTAGACGTTCATAGGAGGATCGTGTTATTGTGTATTGGCATCGTGAACGGCTAATCTTCTTTGTTTAATACAGATAGGAATAAATTGAAAACGTTTTAGATTTATTTTTTTAAAAAGACAAATAGTTATATCATTTTTATTAAATTAGCACTTTGGGGCAGGAGGTGGTGGAAGCTGGTTATTGATAGCAAAATGGTAAAGACCTGAAAAATAAATCGTAGTTTTATTAAATTGTAAATATTATAAAGACATAGAAAAAAGATCAATTATTATGCAACCATCCAACATTTTAACATTTTACTGAGTGTATATTTTAGAAGATTTAATAAGTGTTGGATACAAGTCATTAGATCTGTTTACCTCTCCCTATGCAAAAGTATACAAATATTAAACATATTTCTTCCTTTGTACATGAATTTCTTATTCTAAATTAAGAAGAAACTAAAAGCATTACTTTATTTCATACCAAATGCATTACATTAAACAAATAATTTGTTTACGGACAAAGGAAGGAATTTTTTTTTTTTAATTCAATCTACTGTAAAAAAAAATCTTAGTCAATATAATATTCCAGGGCTTGCGTCCATATCAATAATTTCCTGACGGATGTTCAAGTTTATTAACCAAGCTTTCTAATGGTACAGCTATAGCTTTTTGGATCCTCAATGCTCTTCAACTTTGTACTTGTTTGGCTTTATAAAATTTTTGATATGAGCGTCACTGATGAGTCTTATGTAGACGAAACGCGCGTCTGGCGTACTAAATTATAATCCTTACTAAATTATAATCCTGGTACCTTTGATAACTTTTGAAAACAATTAGCACGACAAGATCACGTTTGGAAATATGAACAATTAATTGTATGCAAAATATTTCGATGAAAAAATATTTACATAGCATAACGTTCCTTATTCACCAAGTAACTAAATCTAAGTGCTTTACCTGCGACGGCTGTCTGAAATACACCGTTACTAATAACGGACACCTCATTTTTGATGTAATCATCTCTCTTATCTTCATAATCATCATTGCGCCCAGGACCACCCACTAAAGCACCATTTATTTGATTTGGACTATCCTGTCCTGCATTTGCACAATACCCAGGTGCGCAACTTCTGTAAAAACACATGCTTGAATTGTAACATCATACTATCATGTCAACACTGAATCTTTTATACAATGCACCAGGTATTGATCTAAATAGTCTTCAGGTAACGGTGATGAATTAAAAAAAAACTCATAAAAAGATTTTTTCAAGATAACTATATCTGAATATTGTTTCCGTATCATAAATGACTCCCGTATCTTTTGCATTTTTAAACGATTAGTTAACAATATCAATTGCATCTGTCATATTGACAATCCATTTTACATAAGCATCGTCAGAGTAATAGGCTGTACTAACTTTGATTACCATAGCTATGAGCCCCTACAGATGAGTGGACTATCACGTCGTCAATATGTTATTGTTTACGAATAATGTGTAGTAAACTTAACCACCCTCTTTGTAAAAGAAAAGTTAGGCATCAACAATTACTTACGCTGCTCTGTGATGAGGTTTCTTTGGAAAGTTACTTCCAAAGCCTATAACATAACTGAAATGCTGCCGATTTTCACCTAGCATGTAATCAATATTCCGCAAAGCCAACTTCTTGAATTTATCACCACCAATACCGTCAGCAGCAGCTAACACAGCTATCGTCGATGCACCAGCTACAAAACCACAGTACTAGTAATCGATATGTAGATTGGTATTGTGATGCAGATACATTTTGTTCAAGAATATAACAACACAAAGCAGGATATTAATGGACAATGTGATCGGCACTATTTATCGAATTTATTTCTAGCGGTTTCTGGATATTTAAAGCGGTATTCCTTTTAAACTTCAATGTATATGGTGAATTTGGCACCAGGTTTAATAAGCAACATTATGAACGGTATACTCTCCATAGTCACCACGAATTGAAAGTTAAGTCGATAAGTAGTAAAAACATATAGTAACATGGCAACTAGATCTACCTTGAATCAAAATTCTAAAATGGTATGGTTCTTCTGAAAAAAAAATATTAATACCGATTCAGGCCTTTCTCTTTTTCCAAATGGAAATCCCTTCGAATGTTTGATAACGCCATCGTGACCCTAGATAGTTGAACTTTTAATATACAAAATTGAAAACCTGTCATTTTCACGTCGATTGTGTCGTAACCGATGCAACTTATGACAGTGTTTTGACTTTCATATGCAATCGAGCAGAAATAAGTCACTCTCTCATGGGAATTACGTTTAATACCGGCTTCTGCTGTAGTTTGTATTGCTCAATATTTTTTTTTTCTCTGACTAACCGGATAGTTTAATTAGATATAAGAAGATGTGGTATGAGTGCCAATGAGACAACTCGTCAATCCACGCCACAATTTGTAAAAGTAAACCATTGAAAGTCGGAGTATGGCATTCAACAGAGAGCATTGGCTTGCACCGCAGTCAGAAAAAATGTAGGGTGTAAAACAATTCAAACAAAAAACCACAGTCTCATCTTTATTGAAAAAACGAGAAACGATAAACACTGATGAACAACATCAACAAACAACAACCACTGAACATGAGGTTAATTCTTTTTGTTGTTATTCTTTTTGTTCTCGTGTTGTCTGTCTAACTTTTAGTTGGCTTATGGTTTTTAAATAGCATCCCTATGTAATGCTTTTTTTCGTAAATGTGAAATAACAAATACATACCAGCGTAACCATTTGATCCCCATTTATCTCTCCATGATAATCCACATGGTGTGATCGGAACACTTCCTCCATAATCATAGCTGTTTACAAATTCTTCTACTTTCCCTTTGTATTTTCCTTCGTGAGTCGCCTCCCAAAGTAATAACTGAAAATTCAATAAAGTCAAGGTATTTACTATTATGAAAATTAACCTGCAGAAGACAAATTTGAAAAGAGGTAAAAATATGTCCAATTATTTACTGTACTATCCAATTGATGCTATGTCGGTCTTTTGGCAAATAAACACAGTTGAAAATTCTGGCGGGAGTAAAATGATCAAATGAGCTAAAACATTTCTGTGACATTTGTGTATAACAGATCACACTTCACAGGAATATGCTATCAAATCTAAAATTACTTAACAATACGTACTTTGGAATATTTCCTTAATTGTATCTCTTCTCACTCTTGCTTGACGATAAAAGGAATAACAGTGATCTTTCATATCGCAATTTACCAAAATGAGAGGTTTAGCTAGCTTCAAAACCAGGTTTAATCCAACATTTTCGTCATAAGATAATGCCTGTACCAAACCAGGCAGGATTATAACTGTTGTTAATATTAAAATCATCATAGAAACCAGGATTGAAATTTTGTATTTGCGCCAGACGCGCGTTTTGTTTAGAATAAACTCATCATAGATACCAGGACTAAATTTTATATATACACCAGACGTGCGTTTCGTCTACAAAAGACTCATCAGTGACGCTCGAATCCAAAAAAGGTATAAAAAAAGCCAAATAAAGTACGAAGTTGAAGAGCATTGCGATCCAAAATTCCTAAAAGTGTTGCCAAATACAGCTAAGGTAATCTATGCCTGAGGTAGAAAAGCCTTAGTATTTCAAAAAATTCAAAATTTTGTAAACAGTTAATTTATAAATATAACAATATCAATGATAATTCATGTCAGCACAAAAAGTGCTGACTACTGGGCTTGTGATACCCTAGAAAAGACTTATCAGGGAGGTTCGAACAAAAAAATAAGAAAGAGGCTCTCAAGAGCCTGAATCGCTCACCTGTATTTCAGAGGAGATGATTTTTAAATGTTAGCAAACTTGATGAACAAATTTTGTAAAATTGTTTTTAAAGGGCAATAACTCCTTAAGGGTTCAATTGACAATTTTGGTCATATTAACTTTTTTGTAGATCTTACTTTGCTGAGCATTACTGTTGCTTACAGTTTATATCTTATCTATAATAATATTCAAGATAATAACAAAAAACTGCAAAATTTTTATAAAACTACCAATTCATCTGCGAAATAGACCAAAACATCAAAATTTAACTTTGACCACTGAACCATGAAAATGAAGTCAAGGTCAGATGACACCTGCCAGTTGGACATGTACACCTTACAATCATTCCACACACCAAATATAGAAGACCTATTGCTTATAGTTTCTGTGACATGGACTTAACCCTGTAAACTTAACTTTGTTCACTGATCCATGGAATGAGGTCAAGGTCATGTGAAAACTGACTGACAGACACGAGGACCTTGCAAGGTACGCACATACCAAATATAGTTACTTATTATTACCTATTTATACTTATAATAAGTGAGAAATTAACATTGCAAAATATTTGAACTTTTTTTTCTAGTGGTCACTGAACCATGAAAATGAGGTCAAGGCCAATGGTCATATGACAGTTGGACAGTTCGTAACATAAGGCATCTATATACAAAGTATGAAGTATCCAAGTCGTCTACCTTCTGAAATATTAAGCTTTTAAGTCAAGAGTTAACGCCGCCGCCGGATCACTATCCCTAAGTCTCGGCTTTTTGCGACAAAAGTCGCAGGCGAGACAAAAAAAAAACATTTTTCCCCTTTGTTCTGTTTTACCCCTAGCAGTTGTTTCTTGACGTACAAGGAAATAAAATATAAAATTTATACTAGATACTCTGAAACTCATTCAGCCTAAGTTGGGCTGAAATTGATACAGCAGTTTCAAAGGAAGATTTTCTAAAAGTAAGCCAACATATAGCCGACAATGCTGTTTGATCTTTGTTCATTGATGAAGGCCGTATGGCAACCTATAATTGTTGATTTCTATGTCATTTGGTTTCTTGTGAAAAGTTGTCTCATTACACATACATAAAGGAGTTGTTCTTACAAAAAATATGGACAGATAGACAGAAAAATTCTTATATACCTCCTACACCCAAAAAAAAAATCCTTTGGTTTTATGGGGGTGGGAGGTTTACATTATAAATCATAAATATTGGTCTGGAACAATTTCTTTGTTTTTTTGCAAAATGAAAGGATGAGATATAAGCCCAAAACTGCATTTTACCCCTATGCTCTATTTTTAGCTATGGCAACCATATTTTTTGACAAAACAAAAAATAAAACACAAACTTTATTCTAGACACCTTAATGATAATTCAGCTTAAGTTTGGTGAAAATTGCTTCAGTAGTTTCAGAGGAGAAGATTTTTTAAAGTTAACAAATATGATGAACAAATTGTGTAAAATTGTCATTAAAGGACAATAACTCCTTAAGGGCTCAATTGACAATTTTGATCATATGAACTTATTTGTAGATCTTACTTTGCTGAACATTTTTGCTGTTTACTGTTTCTCATTATCTATAATAATATTTAAGATAATGACCAAAAACTGCAAAATTTCCTTAAAATTACCAATTAAGTGACAGTAACCCAACAATGGGTTGTTTGATTCTTCTGAAAATTTCAGTGATGATAGATCTTGACCTATTGAACATTTTTATCCATGTCAGATTTGCTCTAAATGCTTTAGTTTTTGAGATATAATCCAAAAACTGCATTTTACACCTATGTTCTATTTTTAGCCATGGCGGCCATGTTTTTTGATGAAATGGGAATTAAAACTTTATTCTAGATACTCTAGGAATCAATCAGATGAAGTTTGGTTTGAATTGGTTCAGTAGTTTCAGAGGAGAAGATCTTTGAAATAGTTTACGACGACGACGGACGGACGACCACGACGGACGGACGACCACGACGGACGGACGACCACGACGGACGACGACGGACGACGACGGACGCCAAGTGATGGCAAAAGCTCACATTTCCTTTTAGGAAAGGTGAGCTAAAAACGAAGTTGAAGAGCGTTGAGGACCAACATTTCCTCAAAGTTTGGTACACAGTGGTTTCCCGTTTGTTTGATGTGATTGAGCTTTTGATTTTGCAATTTGATTTGGGACTGTCTATTTTTAATTTTTCTAAAGATTTGGTTTTGTCTTTTTTGTAATACTATTTTTCATAGTACGCTAATCAAGTAGTTATAAGTATTACTTATTTCTTATGAAGAAATAATCTTGCAATCTGATTAGTTATTTACCCAGGTGTAAATAAAACTCGATTCCAGTCTTTCCTTTCGTTAGAAAAACATATACCATCGATAATTGATAAGTCATGATTTTTATCGTAGTGGTCAAGATGTGATGATTACTGTCATTGCAACAAGTCTCTTTTTTGTTATTTTGTAAAATACCTGACAACCAGCATTCTTTGCATCCCAAGAATATGCCCATCCGGCACTGCCTTTGTCATATCCTTTGGCATCGTTCAAATATTGCTGGTCTTTTGTCACTTTATACATTGCACCTGCAGCTTCACACATTTCATCTTCCCATCCAGATGATCTAATCATTGACAAATAAAATAAAATTTTCGACAACAGTTCTTTTACAATTTTAAAACAAACAAACATCAGAAAATATTTTGACATTATTTATAACTATTTTTTATGCTGTTTTCAGTAATCAATATTTGAAAACGTATGTCACCGGTTTAAGACAAAAGTTGAAAAATGTCCAATCGTGAACGCGCATCGGTAGGCGTTTGTATCTTAATGTTTTAAAGTGTGATATAGTCTTACCCATAAAAGTTTTTTGCTTCCGGAACGCTGTTTGAATATATACCAGGATGTGCTTTTGCAAATGCATAAAGAGATTTTGCTGCGGCAAGTAATTTTGCACTGTAAGACGCATCTGAAAAGAAAACGTTCAGATAAACCTTTTAGCATTCCATAGTTGTTTAATAAGAATAGAAGAAATGTGGTGTGATTGTTCAAAAAACCAAAGACCGTATGAAAACATGAAGGTTACTGAGTAAAATCAATATCGTATAGTAAGCTATTCAGGACCCCGGAATGACAAGATATAAATCATTTCAAACGAAAAAGGCAACGACCAGCCCACATTTCGTTTTACGCATGAGTGAAAACGATATTTTCCAATTTACTTTGTTAAACATATTAATGCAATGTTCTTTAAAGAAGGTTAATTGAAAAACAACTATTTCTGCTGATAATAATGTCAAATATTTGTCAATAGTCCTTGAAGAGGTAAGATTATACAGTAGTGAATATGTTAAATACGTTATTATTACCCATTGGCCAACATCGGAGAGATGAACAACCAATTTTAGAAATTTTACAACAGTCATAGAGCATCAAATACAGATCAAGTTCGATTTTGATTTTTTGAAATTTACCGTTCCTGAAATTCTGTTTAAACCTCTTGATTTTTTGTTTTATTTTTGCTGTGTGAATTTGTTTTTACAATTATTACGAGGAATTTCTCCATACGAGGTATCCGTGTAGCATTTAACATTATGCTATCATATTACCTTTATCCTTGTATACAAGAGACCCAACTGCTAATGCAGCGGCGGTGTTGCCTGCTACATCACTGCCTGGAGATCCTGCAGTTACTTTGTAGGCCGGTCGTGACATGTGCATGTCTTCAGGTCGACCCCAATACCCGTGGTCAATCTCACCGTTACCAACCTATATAACGTAATTTCCAGTATCTAAATTCGTGACCGGAATTCGGTATTCATGTACATTTTTCTAGCTATATATATATATATAGTGAGTTCGAAACCAGGCTTATTCTATTTTCGTAATTTCGTTTTTCGGCACCTTACTGTTTGGTTTTATAGAGAATGCCTCTATCATTGATTGTTATTGTGTTTTACCAGTATTTCGATACATTTAACTTAAAATTTCTGTTATCCTTTTTTTAACAATCTGTCAATCGAATTGAAATTTCGCAGATATGGAAAGATTTACAAATGCATCAATATGTATCAATATGTATCAATTCAGTGAAACTTAGTGTGTTTATGTTAAACGATCTGTAATTCAATGGTTCAAATATGCTTTTCTGGAATTAAGGAATTTCCTTTTGAGTTCATTGTCATGGTTGGAAATTCACTCAAACAACTAATTTATAGACAATGTTCATAAAACCAGCAAAATAACTAAAACTGATAATTGTCAATGAGACAACAATTTAAAGATTACAATTTTCGTCGCAAAATAAAGATGTAAACAAACCTGAACCCAATAAACTTGTCTGTCAGGTTGCCAGCATTTAAGAAAATAATCCAGTGGCGTTCTCAACATATCATACATCATATCGAGTTGTCCTGAAGCTTGATATGCGTCTTTGAACTTCTCTAATCCCCATGCCAGAACATGTGTTGCTGTAGCTTGAGGTAGGTTAAATTTTACATGGTCTCCAGCTGCAGGAAAAATATGTGAATTTATTTTACACTTCAGTCAAATTATTCTAGGGGAATATAGCATGGCTAATCGTCCAAGTTGGCTAGTTACTTTTACAGCGGATATTTATGAGCTAGAATCTTTGAATATAAACGAAGATCAGTATGGTAGTTGATGTCAAAACATGACACTCCAGCGTACATAACTGTTATTCTGGCTTCACTGGAGATATTATTCAAATCGGGTTTTTTTTCTATACAATTAGCTTAAAGTGATCATGAACTACGTTTTCAACCGACGTTTACAAATATATATTGGTGTCATATAATAATAATGTCACATAAACGGGGAAAATGATACATCAAACGGGATTTGTAGTAATTGCTAAAAATATAGTACACAAGGTCATATTAAACCGGTAATGTTAACCATATACAACCGATGCCTGCAAGCCATACAGACAAATAAAAGCAACAACGAGCAACGACTCCTGCAAGACATACAGACAAATAGAAGCAACAACCAGCAACATAATTTCCAAAGTTTTGGGTTTAAAATTGATTTACATTTTATAACAAATTGATTAATTGTGATTTTAAGATCACTTGTTGTAATAAAAAGTTCTCATAAAATATTCTGCACAGTCTAGGTAAAACAGGATTTACAAGACATCACATTATTACGAAAGTGGGACACATATGTGCTTGCAGACTCAGAAAGATGGCTTATGTTTTCATTGCTAATGTTTGAATGTAACTTTGTTGTCCAAGAAAAATAAATAATACACAAAAGTCCAAAGCTAATCCCAGGGGTTATCAATCTTCTTAAATCTAAGCAGGATAAAATTGGATTTTCCCCAGTATTTGATCACAAAAAGTAGGCTCATGGATATTTATAGAAAACCATAGTAGATATGTAGGACTTCAATCTAATTTTGTAATTTCGTAATCTATGGCGGATTTTTGGTGTTTCCAAATCTATGGTAAACTTTGTTCAAATGTGAAACTATGCAGTACACATACGACCAATGACTTGTCTAAAACAGGTGGAAATGTAAGACCACGGGGACATGTCTATAAACATATGTGAAAAAACCCATTCCATAACGGTCAACCAAATCGTGATGGCAACTTAAAAATTTCGTAAATGATGAATTTACATACGTTAATAGTTATCAAAAGTTCCATAATTATAATTTAGTACGCTAGACGCGCGTTTCGTCTACATAAGACTCATCAGTGACGCTCATATCAAAATATTTATAAAGCCAAACAAGTAAAAAGTTGAAGAGCATTGAGGATCCTAATACAGACTTTAAGATCAAGTTTAAATGATGTGCCTCGTTCAAATGTTAAACACATACGACCAATGACTTGTCTAAAACAGGAGGAGGGGACATTTTCTAATCTGTGCATGACACGGGTTATGTTCTTCTCATATATGTTATGATGGTATGATACTAAACCCCTAACGGGAAGGATTGTGCCTGATGTTCATATGATGAAATCATAATCTTTCAGTCAGTTTAGTTGAAGTCTGGAGCTGGCATGTCAGTTAACTGCTAGTAGTCTGTTGTTATTTATGTATTATTGTCATTTTGTTTATTTTCTTTGGTTACATCTTCTGACATCAGACTCGGATTTCTCTTGAACTGAATTTTAATGTGCGTATTGTTATGCGTTTACTTTACTACATTGGTTAGAGGTATAGGGGGAGGGTTGAGATCTCACAAACATGTTTAACCCCGCCGCATTTTTGCGCCTGTCCCAAGTCAGGAGCCTCTGGCCTTTGTTAGTCTTGTATTATTTTAATTTTAGTTTCTTGTGTACAATTTGGAAATTAGTATGGTGTTCATTATCACTGGACTAGTATATATTTGTTTAGGGGCCAGCTGAAGGACGCCTCCGGGTGCGGAAATTTCTCGCTACATTGAAGACCTGTTGGTGACCCTCTGCTGTTGTTTTTTATTTGGGCGGGTTGTTGTCTCTTTGACACATTCCCCATTTCCATTCTCAATTTTATGGTACCTGTTTAACCCCTCTATTAAACCAACTGTAAGTCCATCAAACAAGAAGGTTGCTTTTTTTATAAAAAAGTAAAAATAAAAATAAAAAAGTTTGAATTTTCACATGATATTTATTTAATCGTTAATTCGTCTTTTTCATTTACTGACGATTTTAATCAAATTGGTATCCGGTAATTTTATCTTTCACTGTATAAAATTTGCCAGCCGTAGACAATAAATTATCAACCATAATTCCTTTGCTAAAAAATATTGAAAACACCGGTGCCCATCTTCAGCGCCGGCGTCGACTGGTACAGCACATTGTGTCCTTCTTCTGGATAATAGGGCACATCTTCCATCACACCATCCGCAAATTGTTGTAGAAGGAAATACTTTAATCTGGAATGGTGTTCAAATCTATGGGTTCCACCATCGTTATCGGAAGCGACAATGTAATACGTAGTTACTCATTTGTGACGTTCTATGTTACTCCTTTTCCCAGAAATTACGCAATTTCAAGATCTGCCAAAAATGTGTAGAAAACAAAAAATTCCCACAGATTTCATTTGTAACGTATATAACGTCATATTTGCCATAGATTAGAAATCGTCCATAGATTTTGAAACCGCCATAGATTTGAGTTCTTCAGATATCTTAGTTTTAATACCGATTGTGTGTAACATTTTCCGTGTGCTATACGAAACATGTTTCTTCAATATGAAATGTATAACACTACAATACTCGTCGTGCTTGTGATAACATTTAACCATTTGTGAGGAGTAATTAATCTACCATGACTATCTTACTGAATGGGAGTAATTATAGACTGCACACACAATGCAGTATTGTCACGTAGTATACGATACAAACATTACAGTCGACATGTGTTTACATGATATTTGAATACATAATATTCCCTATTGTTCTTATACAGTGTAACCTGCCTTATCGAACATCCTGCTTTAACCGACACATGCTCATGGTCCAAAAATATGCATATCATTGCAGAAAAACCATGAGTATTCCGACACCCTGCTCAATCCGACATTTTTTTTTCTGGTCCCCTAGTTGGATTAGACAAGTTACACTGTAATATCAGTTATGAAACCTACCGTCATACCATCCTCCAGAGAGATCATGACCGTCTCCATTATCATTTACTGCTGAGTCACTACGCCATGGAATTGGATTATTGCTTGGTAATCGTCCAGATCTTTGGGCGTCGAAGAATAAAATTGACAGCTTCAAGGCCTTGGCATAATCAAACTTCGTGCTAGGATGAGAGTTAAGGTTAGAAGAACCTCCTGAAAATAAAAGCAGTTCAGTGTTTGAGATTGAAATCAATAACTTGGCATGTGGGATATGGTTTATCTCCTCATTGCAAAAAAGTGTGGTAAATCATTCTATGAATAATCCATTTGATTGACTATCAGAAATCCCCTTTTTTAAGAAAAAATACCACATTGAAGATAATTTCTGCAGGAAGTTGATGAGTGATGTAAAGTTTAAGGTAATAGTTAATGTGCATTCAAATAAAAGTAAATTGTTTGATAAAGGCAACAAGAGTACTGGTGTTCAAAAGTCATAAATCATAATTGGCAATTCAATTTAGTGTTACAGAAATTTTTACACTTGACCGTTCAACGATTACCTGTCTGGGGAGCAGATGTTGCTGGAGCCTGTGTAGCAGGCGCCTTTGTAGCTGACCCACCACCTCCTGAGGGTGCTGATGTTTGAGATGATCCTCCGCCACTACTTAATGTAGCTGTAGGAGCCGTATCCCCTGACATGTGACCATTAAAATCAATTTGCAGTTCACTTCCTCCATGTATATCCCGATCGTAATCTTTGTTTGTTAAGGTATATTCCGTCTTATCAGAACTTACAGCTGAAACTTTAGCTGTCCAAACCTAAATAACAAAGATAAAGGAAGATAGTGTTGTATGCGTATATATACTTGTGTATATCTGATTATAAGAAATGTAGAACCCAATCTAGCTTGTTTGTATTAATTTACGGGACTGTATACTATGATTATTGTGTTTTGGCGGCACACAATTGTATCGTCTGCATTGACGTGTGGTTTTTAATGGTTTCAACTATGAGTCATCTCAGCCCGCTTCCAAGAAATAGAGATTGAAGCACACGTTACTAGCAAGTTCATAGTTGTACAATTACGATCAAAAGCAGTTGCATGACTATTTTTAAGTTTTCGTTATATGTTAATCTATAAGTTAAAGAATATGTCGTAGTTGGTCAAAAGTATGATGTTTCTCTACGCTGCTGTTTTTATCTATTTTCGCCAGAAACATCATTGATTTTAGAATATGAACTTTAATTTTGCAGGTATTTGAAGAGTGAATTACCATTTTACTTGGAAATGGACAAGGTATGCTTTAATTTTCAATCTGATTTTTTTTCGTACAACAAAAAGTATACTCCTCTAACCCTTGTAGTGTTCAATGGTCTTTACTTTAATTTATCATGTTGATATACATCTAAAATGATCTAGAATAGCTTATCACGTTTTAATTTTACACGTATTAAATAACTGTTTATAGATTCAATATCCAGAATAGCTCAAATGAAAAGAAACAAGTATTATAAGAAGGAATATCTTTAATGAATCTGTCCGTTTTCATACAAACAAATATATTGTATTTATATGTTCAGTAAAATTTCACTTATGAATCTACCTGTTGACCGGCATGCCTCGGAAGTATTTATAGGTTTACTGACACACATGTAATATATCTTCTGGTTCTCTGACATACTTCTAAAATATCTATCGGTTTACTGACATATAAACCTCGTATGTAGATACCACATTAATGATATACATTTGATATTTATGTAAACACGTTTACTGACATACCTCTAATGAGTCAATCGGTTTACTGAATTTGACATGAACTTCCCATCCATGTAAATCCTGACTTGGAGATAGCGTTACATGTCCATGGAAACCACCAGACCAGGCCTGTGAGATGTAAACACCCTGTGATTCGGCGCTCGTCGATGTCAGTGATGCCAGTAACAACCAGCTGATGAATTCCTGCATGTTGCCACCAACTTGGGAAATCCTAAATGAGATCCTAAAACAATCATTTTTATCTATATGTTGTCGAACGCTATGTATAGTTCTGACGATAGTTATAGCAAAATTACACTATATTTGGGAAATCAATTTGATAGTATCAGAACCTATTCATGTGTTTTGACATTGAGAGAACTGGAGGTTCTCATGTTCATTGGTATGTAATACGGTTTTTATGTTGTCTCTGTCTGTTTGTAAACGGTTGGTCGGAATCTTTTTTAAAAATCCGACCAACCTTTTCACTAGAGACGATTTACTAATCTCCACCAGTTTCTAACAGGATTTGTAAGTTTTTCATTAGAATAACACGGTGTTTTTATTAGAGGAGCAGTAACTACTGATGGGGGTCTCCTCTAGTTTGTTATCGGTTCATCGGAATTAATCAAGAATAACAGGAGAGTTCCTCTAGCAGAGCAGGAACTACTGACTCAGTTCTCCACATGGTTAGTTTGTTTGATGGATGTTAATAATTAGTTAGCGACTATGGTGTAATCAGCCTCTAAATTTCTTCTTCTTAAGCAGAGCAAATGTGCAGTATTAAATGTCATTAAAATATACAACCGTAGTTTGTAATAAGAAATTATTTGTAATATAGAATATTGTGCTGAACATTTTAATGTCTATGTTTCTAAAGATGTTTAAATACTATGAATATTTATTTTTAACATTTGTTTTAACTTTTATTCATTCGTCTTTTCCTTCCAGTTATTATATATAGTACCTAACATTATTCAGGTAGTATGCATAATTCCTAATTTAGCTTTAGCTGTTAAAATTGATATGCCGTGTAATCGAATTAAGACATGCGCGTTACATTGACCTGTGCATGAACTGTCGCAAGTCTTGCCTTCCTCTGATAACGCGATTTAACGGTCAAGCCCTTTAAATCGAAATATAGTACCTAACATTATTCAGGTAGTATGCATAATTCCTAATTATAAAACTTATCGTGATCTATCGTATGTTATGATGTAATTCAGAAATTATTGCGTGCTTTTATTATCTAGACTTATATGAAAAGCTGTATACAGATATTATGCGTCAGATTTCAAAATGCGAGTTTTTATTATTGTGATACTCAACTTGCCGCATTATTCGCAATGATAAAAACCTCGAAATTATCTCTGAATTTATAGAATGTAATGTGACAACAGCCTTAACAATATCTTCTCTATGTTTACTAAGATCTACTGATAATAAAATATGCACATAACTTTCGATTTCAATTTTTCAATAAAATTAAGACGATTATGACCTTACCTTTTGATCTGTGGAACAACAATGCTGCACCGTTCTAGTATTTGTTCTATATACAGGATCTTATCAGTACTACAATGTGTCTACTTTACGACCTTTATTTTTGACTACTGTATTCAACATTGATTTTGAACTACCAAAACTTGAGTGCATCAACTGCTTATTAGCCAGTGCTCAGTGATGGAAACTGCCGGTCCTTGAGGGTATAGTACGCCTACTATCAACCTATATTCAGTGATGTGAATTTCCAGTCCTTGAACGTACCATGCACTTTATAGTCAGTGTTATTTTCATAGTTTCAGTAATAACTATTCTCCGTCAATCTATAGTTTATGATTTATAGAAAAATAACATAAATAATACATCCCTCTTGAATATAATTGCGTTTTATGCATTCCCATCAGGAACCCCTTTGTTTTAATCTCGACTCGGAGTACGAGTTATACAATGTATTATTGTTTAGCTTTCACAACTTTTAATATGAAGCGTCTCAGATGAAGGTTATTCAAAATGGATATCTTACATACTGAAAGCAGTGCTCAATCATTTCTGACTACCTCTGATCATTACCTCATTTGCTGTCGGACTAGCAGTCTCAAGGGATATCACTGCTATATCTAGTCGTTGACTCTACTGGGATATTATGTATATCCGTGGGATCGGTGCTATACCTTTTCTCACTTCCTCTTGATCTGTACCTCTACTCGAGTACTACCAGTCTCCGGTGGTATCGGTGCTATAATTTGTCTCACTACCTCTAGTCGTTACCCCTGGCTGCCAACGGATTGTTAGTCTCCAAGGGTTTCGGTGCTTTTCCTTTTCTCATTACTCATTCTTGGTGATAAGCTCTACTCGGAGGGTATCTGTGGCACCGTGCTATACCTTTTTCATTACATCTTGCTCGTTGCCTTTACTAGAGGACTATAATCCTCAAGGGTATTGAAACTTTACCTTCTCTTACCTCCTTTTGGCAGTAACTTCTGCTCGAAGACTATGAGTATACCAGGATATGGTTGCTATATCTTTTTTCATTACCTCCTGGTCGTTATCTCTATTAGAGGAATATGAGTTTCCGATGGTATTAGTTCTATATATTTTCTACCACCAATTCATCGATACATCTGCTGGAGGAATATCAATCTCCCTGTATACAGGTTCTCACTTGTTTCTCGTTCGTTTGATGTGTTTGAGCTTCTTCTTTTGTCATTTGATTAGGGACTTTCATTTTTTAAATTTCCTTGGAGTTCAGTTAACTTACGATCTACCTTTTCTCATAACTCGCAACCGTTTGGTCATTACCTCTCCTTGCGTACCATGTGTCTAGAATAGTATCAGTGCTATACCTTTTTTACAACCTCTTTTGGTCATTACATCTACCCGAGTCTTATGAGTTTTCGAGGTTATCCATTCTTTATATTTTCTCACAAAATCTCGGTCGAAATTTCTATTTGAAGATTATTAGTCTATGTGGTTATTTGTGATATATCTTCCTCACTACCACTTGATTGTAATCTGATCTATTGGAGGACTATGAATATTCCCGGATATCGGTGCTATACCTTTCTCAAAACTATGAATTATCAGTTGTTTTCCATTCGTTCAATGTATTTGAGCATTTGATTTTGCAATTCTTTTAGGGACTTTTCGATTTGAATTTTCCTTGCAGAGTGGCATTTTATTATATTTTTTTCCGCATTAACTATACTGCAGGACCAGGAAGGTATCGGTGCTACACATTTTCTTACTACCTCTTGGTCGTTAAATCTACCGGAAGACTATGAGTTTCCGGGAGTTATTGGTGATATATATTGTCTCACAACCTTTTGGTAGTAACCTTTACTTGATTTTTATAAGTCTTTATGATTAACGGTGATATATCTTTTCTCGTTTCCTCTTTTCCTCTACTGGAGGACTATTCGTCTCCGCTGGTATTTGTGTAATACCTTTTTTTACTACCTCTTGTTTGCTTCCTCTACTTGAAGAATACCATTGGGTCATCAGTCGTCGAGGGTATTTACCTATCAGAAGCCAATGTTTCTGTTCTTTTCATGATTTAGGTGAAATACCACCAAATCATGATACGTCACATCCGGTTGTATACGACGTAGGTCGAAAAAAAAATCTCTTGAATTTGATAGTTGTAGGTAATTAATCCTACATTGTATTGCAGTAAAAACATTTCTGTGTCATAAACATATGTCTTGGGTATTTATAAACACCATTATTTTTTATTTCGGATTTCTATAGAAAATTTTGTAATCTTGAGATTACATGGTGACTAAATCCTTGTACACAGATAAAATAAGGGGATAAATAAGATTGGTTAACTTCCAATGATTGTTATTTTATTATATGCAAAGAAATGTTATGTGAAATTTTTTCTGTAGTACTGGACAGGATAAAACTTTACTCATGTCAAGTATTTCTTTATTAATTTTGAGACAAAGATAAATTCTGCACATTTTTTTTGAAAAGTGCAAATTTAACAAAGAGTTATAGGGGAAAGTCAATGGTGGTATTACACCTAATAAGTCATTATTTACCACACCAATGTTTTTTGTGTATTGTTACTATTGTTTTATTCGTTTGGTTTGGGTTTGTTTGTGTTTTGGCTGGATACAGCACATAAACATGATTGCTCACCCTTTTCCAGATTCGACACATTTCACGTTCAATCAATAGAAGAATTAAAGCTTTAAAAAAACAAGAATATTATATTGATTTTAAATGTGTTTAACAAAATGACAAAGAGTTACAAAATGTATCGCAGCCTTTTGGATCCTCAGTGCTTTTTAACTTCGATATTTATTTAGCGTTTTTTAATTGTTGTATTCGAGAGTCACTGGTGAGTCTTTTGTGAAAGAAACTGGTGAGTCTTTTGTGAAAGAAACTGGTGTAGAAAATTTTATACCTGGTGTCAATGGTGAGCTTTTTTATAATACCTATCAAAGATTTTTCAGAAAAAGAGATGACAAGATTTCAGCCATTTTTTGCAACTTAGATTTGAAGATAGTAAAATGTAAATACAAAGTAATAACATAAGTTTATGAATAAACATGATGATAATAATGTAGTCAATAGAGAAAATGTCATTGTTAGTGTCCCAATCATTCCATGATGAAGATTATCCATGTTTTGGATATTTTGCATATAAATATATATACTAGTATATATATTTGTCAAATGTAATACTTGTATCTCCAAAATTGTTGCCTTAGTTTTTGTGGCACTTCAGTGTTTCTGTTGTTCCTTTATTTTCCTCTTATAGTTGATGTGTTTCCATCGGTTTTATAGTGTAACCCGGATTTATTTTCTCTCAATCGATTTATGACTTTTAAACAGCGGTAAACTATTGTAGCCTTTATTTGTTTCACAGTTCATTGCAGATTTTGATAAACGGAAAAAGAAAGAATGGGTATCATCAAGTTTGACATTTATTGCACTTCTTCGTTAATCTCATGTACAAAATGTTATTTTTAATCAAATGCAAATACGAACACAACACGTTAATGAATATCTTATTTCTTATTTCTCACAACAACATTCATTGACAGATATTTGAAAAATTTAAAAACGTTACGTTTGAATCGAGAATCCAATCATGATAAAGAAACTACAGTGATGGAATAATGTCTACATTACTATATTTGACCAAATATAAGCAATATTACACATTACATATTAATATCCTTGATATTTTTGCAATAATTGGTTTAACTTCGTTAAGTTTTGTAACCGCATGTTACATGGGCTGTAAACCAATCACATCTACAAGCTTCAAATCTTTTTACACAAATCATTAATAATTTAATGCATTATCTAAACATTTCGTTAAAAATTTTGATTTGTAAAAAACATATATGCTTGTATTGTTAAAAAAAAATCACCAATTTGAATTGATATTAACATTAGAAGATATGATATGATCGATTGCCAATGAAACGGCTCTCCAACAAGAGACATAATAACACAGAAATTGACAACTATAGGTCACCGTACCGACTTCAACAATGAACAAATATCATAGTCAGCTTTAAAAGACCTTTAAATGAGTGTACTTTCAGTTTTGAATATTTGTCAATTTGAAAGTCCATGCCCATTGACATGGCAATTTATTCCAGGATATATTTGGTATCGTTATATTCAGTCCTTGTGCACCAGTCGTTGTAGTCCATTGGAATTTCTCTGGATATCCAAGCATAGTAACTATTGTATTTGTAGAAGTAATAGGTGCCCCAAGTGTTAGGGTGTTATTTTGTGGCCATGACAACACTACAGCATAAACAAATTTCTCATCAGTTTTCTTCATTGTGTACCTGTTTCAATTAAATAGTCGGTTTAAATTATTCGAAATATGTCAGATAATAATGAAATACAAGCATTTTAGAGCAGCGGTATACTACTGTTGCCTTAGTTTTGCATTTCAACAATTGGTTTTCCCTCTCAAAAATATACCGACAAAAGTCTTTTAATAATTATCTTTGCAAGTCTTGATGAATTTTAGAACATAACAGTTTTCGTTATTTATGGTAAAAATATTTTTGACATGTTTACCTATTATGTCTGTTTGTTTTGTTCACACATCGTTGTCTATATTATGGAATTTGATGCGATAATCATACATTGAGAGGTTTAGCTAGCTTTAAACCAGGTTTAATCAACCATGTTCTACATATGAAAATGCCTGTATCAAGTCAGGAATATGACAGTTGTTATCCATTTGTTTGGTTTGTTTGAGCTTTTGATGTTGTCATTTGATTAGGTACATTCAATTTTGAATTTTCCTCAGTGAGCAGTGTTTTTGTGATTTTACTTTTTGCATGTTATAGGAATTATAAACTATAGTTAATTTATGGAGTTAATTCATATAATAATAACTCTGATTTTCATTGTTATGATTATATTCAGTTGGCAAATAAATAAACAAAATAAAAAATAACTTTAAGACTTTAAGAAACTGGCCAGTGTTATAAAATTATTATTTTAGACTATGCGTTTGTTTTCAATTCGTTTGATGTGTAAAAATTGAGCTTTTTGTTATTTGATAAGGCTTTCCGATTAGAATTTTCCGTGGATTTAAATGTTTTTTTTTATTTATGCATTTATTTTTATGCATGGTAGATATACTATAGGTTTATGGTTTGAACATAGGTTAACCACTGTCGTCTTAATTTAAATAAATAATACCAGACATATCGAGTTGTTGTATCCTTTTGATGGCTCCATGGCACAGTACTGTATATCCCCTCACCATTACACCGAAGCCATTGCCCAAGCTGTCGAAGTCTCTCTTCAAATATAGGTGTAATTTTACCTTCCTTTGTAGGACCAACATCTAATATCATATTCCCACCACAACTTTTAATACAAATAATTCTTAGTAAGAATAGTAAACAAAAAGGTCCAAAATACTGAGTGCAATGCATGACTGTTGTTAACAGAAAAATAGGAAATATAGTATTTAAAGAATGTGAACTTTATAAAGATCTGTGCAGGATTCTAGTAATATTCCCTTCAAATGTTATTTGTATACTAGAAATGACATTATACGAAATACATTGGTTTGTATGTTAAGAGCCAATGTAACTTGAGCTTGAGTTATAAAGTAATGAACAACAGGATCCTAAGTAGCTTATTTGATAAACTGTTTAAAAAATGCCATCTGATATTTATTTAAGTCTTTATTGCAATATTATAAGGCCTATCGTTTTTGCTATTGATAGTTTCTACTGATCTATTATAGTTTTCAAAATAATTGGCATAAACACAAAAATAAGTTTATAAGTAATAAACTCTTTGTTGTCTGATTCAATTGTCTCGGTCATGTTGGCATTTTTGTAGAGTTTGTATGCTTATCATTTTTACTGTTTTAAAAATAAAATCACAAAAATACTGAAATCAGAGGAAAATCTAATCGGAAAGTCCATAATCACATGGCAAAATCAAATGACAAAACACTTCAAAAACGAATGGACAAGAACTGTCATATTCCTGACTTGGTACAGGCATTTTCAAATGTAGAAAATGGTGGATTGAGCCTGGTTTTATAGCGCTAAACCTCTCACTTCTACGACAGCTGCATCAAAGATTCTCCTTGGTTTGAAACAGGTAAAAATATCATCATTTATGGGTAATAAATATGTACATATCCAATCGTTTCGGGTATTTGGAATTTTTGTAGAACTTATTCAACTTTTCTATTAACAGTTTCGAACTACAAATTTATATAGTTTTTCGATTAAATCAAAAAGAAACTTTTTGCAGGAAACTGGAAATCCTAGTACATCATTTGGAGTCGGACAAACCTTCCAAGGGTGTGATTCAAATTCACAACCTCGGTGCTGACATGCTGGTGGTACGGTAGATGAACAACTTAAGACCACTAGGCTTCTTATAATTTTCGAGATAACAGACAAAACAAGAACATGAAGAAAGAAAATAAATCAAGAAATTGTCCATTAATTGCAATAACTTCTCAAAGGTGTTATCCGATAGTTTTGATGAAAAAAAGCAGAATTGAGCATAGAATAAAAGACAAAACATGCATTTTACCCGTATGTTCTACTTTTGACATTGGTCGTTATGTTTGCTAATTGTCCGGAAGTAAATTACAATGAACATCACGAAATTCAGTCAAACAGTGCTACGCGTATGTGTCTCAACTGATAAGAGACATATTTTCTCTGTCTAAAATCTTTAGACACAAGAATTAATTCTTAGTTTAACTATCGATTGTACCCCTTCCCCTTTTGGGAATTTTTACAGTCTGAATTTGAATAGTCGTGAGTAATATATTAAAGGAGCAAAAATTGTGTAGCAGGACCCGGTCTCGATGTGTGGAGTTCAAATAATTTCCTGTGACCTTTTCCGTCAGAGAACTCAACAGTGTTTTGAAAATTAAATTGAAGGTGAGATAGTATATACTAGTACTACCGGTTTGATGGAAACCATATTTTACGTACGTGTTTATACAAACAAAACAATTGTATAGAAAATGTATAACTTACTGTAGGCTTTTATTTATAATTCAAAATACCAAATGTACACGTACCTGACTATGGAAACGAGGTTTGAAATTATATCATGAGGACTAAGAAAATTACTGAGTTGCACATTACGTCGGTAGGCCCATGCATCTCTGTCTATTGTCAAGCCTCCTTCAAACTTATGCTTTTGTACAACACCTGTTTAAAACATCAAAAATTAAAATCACAAAAATACTGAACTCAGAGGAAAATCAATTCGGAAAGTCTACAATCACATGGCAAAATCATTTAATAAAACGCATCAAAAACGAATGGAGAAGAACTGTCATATTCCTTACTTAGTACAGGCATTTTCAAATGTAGAAAATGGTGGATTGAACCTGGTTTTATAGCCAGCTAAACCTCTCACTTGTATGACAGTCGCATCAAATTCCAAAATACAATAGAAAAACATTAAAAATGAAATTTTGGAAACTATATGTAATATGAGACTACAATGATATAAATGAACATTTAGGATTGCCTTGTATCATAATGAAAATAATTTGTCATAGAAGAATGTTTTGCCTTTGAAGTTTGCTATATCGTGCAAGGATATTTCATCCTTATTAACAATGACAAAAGGTTGAAGGTTTGATAGTTGACATATCTACGTACCAGGATTAAATTTATCTGCACAAGTAAAGTATCCACCATGTTTACAAAAACAAGTTTCACACCATCTGTCGTTCGTAACAACCGTATCCTTCACTGGACTGCAAAATAATACTGAAGAGGTCATACATGAAAATTATATTCCTGATAACTCGGCTGAGACTCTATCAGTCCCCGAGGATATCACCAGCCCAGTTCATAGTTCTTCGGATCTGGCTAGAAACTACGGATATTGTGTTATAAATGTTTGTCGTAACACAATTTTGAAATTATTTTAAATTAAGGAATATCGCTCATCATGCAAAAAAATCTGTTTCAGGTATAGAGGTGTGATTTTTTTCTATGACAAGTGGTTTTAGCAATCCACAAGAACTTTCGGTCATCCGATGTTCAGTACTTCAGTACTTTGATTTGGTTTACCAGCTCTTCATGAGGTTTGTAATTTCAAATATCGATCCATCATCACTGAAGCGAAATTAGCTGTTGAAATGCGCACTGGTGAGTTTAAACTGGTACTTTTCGTTTAGAATGTGTCCTCCACTACATGGGATATATATAATCTCCTGCTAATTGTGTAGCGTCACATAAGAAAACATTAAATAACTATTGTAAACCTCGGGAGGCTACTCAGACAAAAATTCAAGTTAGTCATAGTTAAGTCCTATATCTCGCAATTATATATAAATGCAAGAAACTTCATCACGTGTCTGTAGTATTGGACATACGGTGGAATTTTTAAGATCTTAACCTTGATAATATGAAACTAGATAATTGTATTGAAGTGAAGTGATACAAGTAATTAAAATTTTAATAATCGTATCTTTAACCAAGACAATAGGTCTAACTTGTTTAACCAAGACAATAGGTCAAACGTATTTAATTTTGCCTCCAACTGTTTGAATTCGAGGTCCACTGATGAAACTATTGTAGACGAAACGCACGTCTGGTGTAACCAATTATAAGCCTGGTATCTTTGAAGAGTTTTATCTTTGTTGAGACAAAGGTTATTAACATCAGAAAAAAAAAGAGGTATTCTTACAAGGCCTGGTGCAAGGCAAACTAGTTGTACATATTCTAAATCATCCCTTCGTAAATTTTACGGGCGCCATCACGAGTTGGTTGACCGTTATTGAATACACAGATGATATCGGATATGTTCCTTACGTCGAAACTTCAATCCCCTTCCCTTTCATGAATGTGACCTACTGAATTAGACTATTTACCGGATTTTTTATCACATAAGCAACACGACGGGTGCCACATGTGGAGCAGGATCTACTTACCCTTCCTGAGCACCTGAGATCTTCTCTAGTGTTTAGTGGGGTTCGTGTTGCTTATTCTTTAGTTTTTTATGTTGTGTCATGTGAACTATTGTTTGTCTGTTTGTCTTTTTTTCACTTTTGTCAGTTTATTTTCTATTTATGAGTTTGACTGTCCCTCTGGTATCTTTCGTCCCTTTTTTCTGGTAAGACAATCAAGGACTCGACGCACGCAAATAATTTTAATTAATACCAAGCTGTTTCATGCGTCTGTCATACCAGTGAGATGTTTAGCTAGATATAAAACCAGGTAAAATCCACCATTTTCAACATAAGGAAATGTCTGTACCAGGTCAGGAGTATATGACAATTGTTTGCCATTCGTTTCATGTGTTCGAGCAAAATTAATATTAAAAGAACGGGATGTGGTATAATTGCCAACTATCCGCCAAGAACCACATCACGTTGAAGAAAGCAACCAACGGTTATCATAAAACTTGCAACAATGAGTATATGATACTGTATAGTAAGCTTTAAAGGGTCTTGCAAAGTCCATGCTTCGATAAGGGAACCCGTATCATTAACATAAAAAGATATCAAATTCTGATTTAGGGGTTATGAGGAGATTGATATGTAAATGTGAACTGTAGTGTGTACCTTATTTGTTGAAGAATACCGCGAGTACACAAAATAATTGTATGGTTAAAACTGGGAGAAACTTAAAATAAATTGTTATACTGGGTTGAAGAGGAGTTGTTGATACAAATGGGTACCCCAAAATAAAGGTATGACAAAGTCCAAGCTTTGCTACAAGAAACTTTAGAAATAATTCGGACAAAAAAGTATACATGTAAAAAAAAGTAAAGGTTTACGCTAAAAAATTCTGAGAAAGTTTACTTGAATTATAATTTTGTGTTCAGGAGAAAACGGATACAAATTTGTACTATTATAGTGAGCTGATATAAGTCTATGTCATTCAAAATTAAATACCTAAAACCATTCAGATGAAGAAATTAAATAAAAGATGCAAAAGAACATCATTAAAGTAAATTTCTGTGAATTTTTCATAAATTTCTGTTAAGCGGTCCAGGAGCAGCTGCAGATACAAAAATAGGATGTATGGACGAATCAAAGTACAGAAGGACTCTCCAATCACTAAAAACCCCACGTTTTAGAACGCAGGAGGTAAAATTGTATTATCTAAAGTCATGTGGTTTAACTAATGAAGATGTCACGTGCATTTGCCGTTTCCCTCACACCTTCCTCAGTTGCCTCAATGACAATAACTTTTACCGATGTAGGTGGCTTCTGCCAGCCAGCCCTTGTTGCCACATTATTATTTAGTGATAAAGGTTCTTACGATGTTTGTTAAGTACTAAAGTTAAATTCAACAATGATGTTACCTTTCATTATAAAGCCAAGCTAAGAATTCCTGTGATTTGTAATACTCCGCCGGACCTTTCAGTTCACACATATCAGACCATAAAACTTCCGGTTTGTAGTTATTGATCAATTCATACAGTGCCGGTTGAACTTTAAACTATAAAAACAAAATCACAAATAGATAAGACAGAATTGTGATTCCTCTTTAAATTTGTGAAAAAGACAACTCTAAAATTTAATGTAAATAATACAGACGTTTAGAATATTGCAGTATTATGTGAGTCTTGAAGTGAATGTTTTTATGTTGCTAACATCTTGAAGCATACGAGACAATATCTGAAAAAGTCCAATTTTTTCCAATAAGAAAAAACAAAAAACAATCTTTAGACCCGGTATTTTAATAGCACAAATCGAAGAACACACATTGGGGATCTAGGAACTGTTGTCTGTAATTCAGACAATTGTTTAATAAGGAAAGAATTGCAATTTTAAAAATGGTACAAAAAAATCCAGTTCTTTCCTGTTACCAAAGTGAATCAATTTAACAAAGTTTCTAATGGGAATAAGGAATAAGTTTAAGACACTATTTGTAGTTTACTAGTATATCCTGCAATAGTTTATCAAATGCCAATTATTGATTTTGGCATTTGCAATACAACAGGTTTAGAAATATACTTAAATATAGTCAGATATATTGGTAACGTGAAAGAATCTTGAGACAACGGTAACAGGACAGAGTTGGTAACAGAAAGGATTTTTATTCCCCACCTACGATAGTAGAGGGGCATTATGTTTTCTGGTCTGTTGCTCCGTTCGTCCGTCCGTCCGTCCGTCTGTGATTCCGTTCGTCCGTCCAGGTTAAAGTTTTTGGTCAAGGTAGTTTTTGATGAAGCTGAAGTCCAATCAACTTGAAACTTAGTACACTTGTTGCTTATGAGATGATCTTTCTAATTTTTAAGCCAAATTAGACCTTTGACCCCAATATCACGGGCCACTGAACATAGAAAATGAAAGTGGGAGTTTCAGGTTAATGTTTTTGGTCAAGGTAGTTTTTGATGAAGCTGAAGTCCAATCAACTTGAAACTTAGTACACTTGTTGCTTATGATATGATCTTTCAAATTAGATAATTACCCAATTTCACGGTCCATGGAACATGGAAAAGGATAGTGCGAGTGGGGCATCCGTGTACTTTGGACACATTCTTGTTCTGCTTTATTTTAAAGTTTAAGAAAAATACATCATTTTAGATTGGTCACAATTGGAAGATAACAGCAAACAATTTCATTTATCCGTTGAAATTGTATTTGCAAGATGAAAAATCTGCCTAGGTAATGAAAAATTCTAAAATAAATTCTTTTCTGTTACTATCTACTATACTAGAATTGCACAATGTTCTCTACTGTTATCAAAAGCAAAAAACCTATTTTTTTATTCAATATATTTTATATTATTTTGAAATTTATTTGATATGGTGGTGATAACTTATATTAAATGAAATGGTTGGCATATAGTAGATTAACTTTTCGATTCTTCAGTGAAATTGTCTTGAACATTCTTCCTGTTACTGATGATGGTTCTGCAGTTACTTTTTATCAGGTAACATGACAGAACGTAACAGAAAGGAATTACGCGATAGTTTTTGTCCTTTTTATCACATTAAATGTAAGTGTATATCCTGTGACATATAACTTTAAAAAGATGATATAAAAACACTTAATGGTGTGGTGCACACTTAAAAATATTTAAAACTCTTGAAAGCTTTGTTTGGACATTTTTATAGCAATTCAAAATAATGACAGTTCCTTCAGCATGGAAATGACTATAATATACCTTTACAAACTGATACACTGATTTTGTCACAACATCATTAAAGTGGAGCTTAAGTCTTATAGGATTGTAAGTATGCTTTATTTTATCACCTTGCACTTTCACTACTTGACTGTAGTTTTCTACAGCAGTTGGTTCAAATTTCTGACCAGTTGAACAATTTGATTTTATAAAACAAACTGCAATTTGGTCAAAATTTTGAATGAGTTGCAATTGCTGAATAGCAACACTAACAGTCAAATCACTGTAATGCATTCAGGAAATGATGCTCTTCACAATACGCAATGGGAAAATAACTCTTGGTCTTGTAAAAGTTTCCACAGGTAAAAAAAAAAACAGTAGTTACAGGAGGGAAATCACCCCTGGGGACACATTTTTTTTCTCTTAAAATTTGCAAAAATTTTATTACATGATATAGTTATAATATAAAACGACAAATTAGGGGAAAGTTTATTATATAATATATCATATATTTGAGAATCAAACGCATGTTTAATTAATTTGGATATTATTTGAATGATTTAGTTTTTAAAAACACACAGGGGACAACATGATTTTAAGGGGGGGGTTTACATACTTACATTTAGAGCTTTGTGTTAATCTTTGATATAAGTCCGATTTTTTTTTTAAATAAAAAAAAAATTGTACTTTTCTATCATTTAGTTTCATACCTAACATTGAGTGTTTCTGTAATTTGTCTAGATACCGAAGTCAATATTTTAGCTAAAGTTCGAATAGCAACTTTATGAATAAAATCTGGAAAACTGGCGTGTGATTTTAGAAGAAATGATAACTGACCTTTACATATTCTTGTCCAGTATAGTTACTTTCTTTGTCCTTCAGATAGAGTGGATTAAACCATTCCTGTAGACAATGGTATAGTCCTACTTTAAGTGACGATTTCTTACGCAAGGCTGCGGAAAATTCACCTGAAAATCATGGCTATACATTTTTCATTCTATGTAAACGTACTGACGGGTTAAAACATGTTAGGTACTTTTGATTACGGCTGTGTCGTGTGTTCAGGATTATCTTGTCATTGCGCCATCGGTCTATATATGAGAATTTTTAGAATTTAGAAATCAAGTAATATTTCCAAAAAAAAAATTGAAACATCCGCTCCAGCCCTGTTTTATTTTATTGTTTTTCTTTTTTATTTCGTATTTTATAACATGTTATGAAAGAGGGACCAAAGATACCAAAGGGACAGTAAATCTCATAAATCTAAACAAACTGACAACGCCATGGCTAAAAATGAAAAAGACAAACAAACAAAAGCACACATGACACAACATAGAAAACTAAAGAATAAACAACACGAACCCCACCAAAAAACTAGGGATGATCTCAGGTGTTTCCAAGATTATTCTACTACCTAACAGTTTTCATTTCATTGTTTTCCATAATACATGTAGATGTTCGTTAGTTATATTTAACTTTACGATCATTGGTTATGTCAATATTTCAATTATCTAATGCGTCGTTCACACGGACATTTAATTCGAATCGAATGCGAATCGAATTCACAAATCGCGTTCACACACTCTTTTTTTTTACTTCGAATTAATTTTCAATATTTCAATTATCTATGTGTCTTTGTCGTGCATGAAGGTGGACAAAATGCTAAAAACTAGAGTAGAAAAGGGAATCTGAGTTATATTATTTAAGATTATCTTTATATAGTTCGTTTAATCGTTGAATACAGATACACAGCAAATCAGCGACGATTTATTCTCCTTTCAAATTTTATGACCGTTTGTTTCAATATCAATACAAACCATAACCTATAGTTTCATCTTGTATTTATGAATTTACACTAAAACAATGGTAGGCGTGTTTTCCTTCGAAGTCAAAAGATTGATTGATAGATTGATTGATGCCTAATATTCAGCGGAAAATATTAGATGTAAAATTAGGACGACAACCTGTTACAAATAATACGATATCAATATAACCTGCTTGAACGAAAGCGACGACTTGAGTCGGAATTTTTACTTATTGATGAGGTTAATTAGTTAGAAAGTTCTTACCAACAATATCTCTCTTAGGTCCTGTAGAGTTGGAGTTCCAGTTGAAGCTTGTTTTTGAAGGCCATAGTGTAAAGCCATCGCAGTGTTTTGTAGTAAGCACAGCATACCTTAAATATATATAAAGACAAATCAGTTTATTTTCTTTTATACTTGCTGATTAATAAATAATTTCGAGGTATTTATCAATGCGAATATTAAGATTTTCCGGGTAAGTATCGCAATAATAAGAACTCGCAATTTGGAAACCGAAACATAGTCCTGTTTGAAAATCATTTCAAAATCGCAATAATTACACTTGCATTTTTGTCCATTCTCAACACATCGCAATAATACATGCACGCAATAATTTCAGAATTTACAGTAAGTAAATAAACATCGAACCGTTTTTATCACAAATCATGCGTATCTCTGTTTCATCTTGCCTACGCTATATTTGAGTAAAACGATCAGATCTGCACAAAATTCTGAAAATGTAATAAAGAATTTCTGTAAAGTCCTTTTCGCACTATTGTATTGGAGATCCAAGGTCAGACATTAAAAAAACTGTAATAATCATCTACGTGTGATAAGCTTTATTTTTTATTTTAATTTGTTTGCTAAAGTCCAGTGGCAAATAGTTTATGCATGTTCAGGACGAGAACTAATAGACATGAATAAATACGATAAGTTATTTTTGGATTAAAGATGCCCGGGGAAGATAAATACTGCAACTGTCCTTGCAAAAGTCCACTTAATAGATTCCTAAAAGAATTGTTGCAAACGTTTCTTAACGTGTGAGAACGAAAGACTCTCTTTAAACGAGGCATCGGACTTAACTTTCCCATTCCTATATTTTTTTATAAAATTAAGAAGCCGTAGTACACTAGTAGTGAACATTTAGCAAAAACTTTATATATACAGACCATCTCAAAGACTTAATGACCAATGGTGCAAGTTAGTTCAAATAAAAATATGCCTGAGACAATTTATCCAGACAGAAAATTTCAAGCGGATCCCTTTTACAACATAAATGTGTACTAAATATTAATTTGATAGCTCCTTATGCTAAAGATATATCGAAATCACCATTTATCTATACACTTATAAATGTGCCAAAAAGTCAAAATATTCATACAAAGATCTTACTTTGCACCAGAAGCGTTGAATATTTCCGCCCATTCCTCAGCATTAAAGAACTCCGCAGTAAATTCCGCTGCAAAATCTTGGTAAGTAAATCTAGGAGGGTAATTTTTCTTCATGAATTCTACACTGTTCATGTCACTTTTATCATGCCAGTATTTCCAGAACCACGACGGAACATGGTCAAAACTCGGTACAGAAAATACTCCAAAATGAATAAATATGCCAAGTTTTGCCTGGTCGTACCACTGAGGAAGTGGGCGGGTATCTAATGAGTCCCAGTTTGGTTCGTATTTAATACTGACCACTGTCTGGTGCACAATAAGCAGTACAATGTATTTTAACAATGTCATTTTCTATATCACTTCAGCTGAAATAAATAATAATAATAATAATAATAATAATACCAACTAGAGGATCCAATGGCCTCTCTGAATCGCTATACACTATCATGTCTTTCTTATAATAGTGATATTTTTCGGTTTTCAATGTAAAAGCCAAAAATGCAAAGAGGAATAAAATCTTCTGTTTAACACTTTTGATTTTCTTTTACATTGTTATGTCTTTTCTTGCTGATCTCTTTTTTTATTGATGTTTGATTTACTCTGCATTAGCACAAAAAGGCTATATCGCGGCGAGAGTTAATTTTTTTTTTTAGTTACATTATATTTGTATTTGTTAATTTTGCATTTGAAGATGACAACGTGTATAGGGAAATTGTGCAAAGTATTTTTCCTGCAGAATGTCGGCGACACGCTTTGAATAACTACAGCTTCCTCAACTAAAAACATATCTGAACTCGATCATTGGTATAGCAAAGGATGTTAAAATCATCGTCCCAATAAACACCAACATCATCTAATCCATTTAAAAAAGCAAACATTAACTCATGTAAGGGGTCACTTGGCATTTACGATCGTGGTTTGTTTTATTTGTAGATTGTAAAACAGGTAAAACTCGTAATATGGAACAATCATTCAAAATTTTTAGTTAGCTGTATACCGGTATTGCTGATTAGTTTCAAAGTTGATCGAGAGTTTCAGCAAAAATCATTCTTTTATTAATGTATGCAATAGTTTTATAAAAAAAAAATCTCTTGTATAACACCAATGTTCGTAGTCACGTTCTTACCTTTTTCTTTACACATGAACTTCTCTTCACGTGCCACTGTGTATAACTTCTGGTGTCAATATACTCATATGATTCTACGGAGGATGTAAACAAGTTATCTGTTTGTGAATATGATAACAATATAGTAGATAACAACAATAATAATACTGAGATATGATCACGTAATATTTCAAAACTCCGACATCTTGAAAATACTTTTCTGGTGTAAGCCTAAAGAGGATAACTCTCATAACAACGAACCCAAATGTTCCTGTTTTCCGTTAGAGCCATTCATTCACGTACCTCTCACCTTAAAGTGGGTACAATTATGAACACTATTTTTTTTTTAAATCATTCCATTTTATTTTCAATAAAGACCACCAATTCTTATGTCCAATCTAATAAATGATTTCCAAAAAAGTTTTTTCTCGAAAATTGACAAAACAATGACTAGTGTCACGATTTTAAAGAAAAAGAAAAGTGCGCTCAAGTAGTTTTCCAAACGCAATTGCAGGATGACGAATTGCAGGATAGCTTTTCATAAAGAGAATTGCAGGATGAGAATTGCTGGATAGCTTGACACTAGTAAAACAATGATGTACATGAGGCAATCGATGCCTCAATCATTTAATCATCGACACTTAAGCTTGAAAAGGGCTTTTGATGTTGATATGTATAAATATCCTGCCTCGTCTGGAATGTGTTTTTGTTGGATGTTTTTCCTGCTTTGTATCAATCTGATGAATTACATAGGCGGATCCACCCACCCCAAGCTAGCCCGCTCTCCCTTTTTGTGGGAAAACTTTGGTAGATTATATAGGGAATCACTGAAGTATGACTGGTGCGGGCACCTCTTAGGTCAGTCAGTGGGCCCCCTTACAAAAAGTTCCGGAAACTGCACTGAGTTAAGCCTTTTTCAACTGATTCTTATATTTTGTACTCTTGCAATACTGTTACACCACTGTCCCGGGTTAGACTGATGGTTTGGTGCCGGCAAACGTGTTTAACCCCACCATATTCTGTATTTGCCTGTCCCATGACAAAAGCCTTCAAACCAGTGCTTGCAGTTTGTTGCTGTGTTACATGTTCGATTTCCGTTCATTGTTTTGCACATAAATCAAGCCATTAGTATTCTCGTTTGAATTGTTTTGCATTTGTTTTTTCTGAGAGTTTTGTTATTTCGTGGACTTTCATAGCTGATGGTTTTGCTCATTGTTCGTGAAGACGGTGCGATGACATATAGTTGTAAACTTATATGTCATTTGGTCTCTGGTGGAGAGTTGTCTCATTGGCAATCATACCACATCTTCTCATTTTCAAATTAATACTTGAAGTCATTATCAAAGCATTATATTCAGATATAAGCGGCGTAAACACCGTGAACACACGGACATTCATTAAAGTGAAATTGTCTTCCATTTGCTCCTTTTCATGCACTCTTTGTGTTATTGAAATATGGGAAATAATGAAGCAGAAAATTAAATTGTACAATAGCAAAGATGTTTACTCTTGAATATACTTGTGTGACTGTCCCTGTAATGGGGGGAGGGGGTGTTAATGGAGAAGGAAAGATTTTCTGCATGCTATAACAAACAATGAGGACAAATAAATTAAATGTTGAATGAGTAATTCAATGTTTTAAAGATTGTGTGTTAAAATTGTAATCCTTAGTAATATATACGATTCTATAATTATAAAGTATTTTCCCTTAATATTGGACTTAATCAAAATATTTACTAGTAATTGATTTTTAGAAATAATTTCAGGTTGCTTCGCGTACGTGTTTGCGTCTATCTTAAAATATGCTAAGGTTTAGGGACGACATCAAAAGTTCAATGAAGGATAAAAAACTTAATTCACATAGTTTTTTCACTGACCCCCCACCCCCTCTTAACTTAATTTGGGAAAAATCGATTGACCCATATAGATATATGTAAAAATCAATGTCGGATAACCAAATCTTGCAGCAGTTCAACCCCCCCACCCCCAAACTATTTGAATTAAGTTTTTTATCTTACATTGATCTTTTGATGTCGTCCCTTATTACTGATATATTGTGTACAACACATTCAATCAATAGCTGTTAATTGTCAATATCATAAACAGGGAAGTAAATTAGAACGCAATGTTTCTTGTTTTTATTTATTGACCTTTACAGTTTAACTAGTTTGACAACTACTAAATATATGTATATATATATATATATATATATAGCACAGACGATTTTTAATTCCTTAAAAAAAACAATGTCACTCACGGACACCATGGACACCTAGCATTTCTGGTTACATATTCATCGATTGTTTGACAATTTACAATTCATCCTTCAAGCTCAAGATGTTTGTTTGATGCGTGTTGTTTGGTTGCTGTCTTATTGACGCCTACCTTGTGGTTTTATTGACGACTACCTCGTCCGTATTTGTTCTCGTAAATAAACATCAATATCTGTCAAGAAATATACACATCACGCATGAGCCGAGTACCTAAATCTTTCTGGATTTGTTTGACATAACATGTTGAATCGATTGGTTCAATTCACTGCATGTGAATTAAAATTAAAACCTACCATAATATAAACATCTTACCTTACACGGGATTATTGAACATACACACTTAAAATAACTCAACACACTTTTCCGATATTATTTCACAGGTGGATGATTTCGTAATTTAATATGCAGATTTAATTTATTCTGTATGTAACGCAGGACAATATGCAACTGGTTCCATACATGATCACGTTTGATTTGTTTTTATGACCAATTTATGGGAATTTTGTTTTCTGGTCTGTGGGTCCGTCCGTTCGTCCGTCTGTCCCGCTTCAGGTTAAAGTTTTTGGTCGAGGTAGTTTTTAATGAAGGTGAAGTCCAATCAACTTGAAACTTACATGACTTAGTACACATGTTCCCTATGATATGAACTTTCTAATTTTAATGCCAAATTAAAGATTTTACCCCATTTTCACGATCCACTAAACATAGAAAATGATAATGCGGATGGGGCATCCGTGTACTTAGGACACATTCTTGTTATCCATGTGAAAAGAACAAGAAAATGATTGCATCATCAATAGGTGATCAGAGACCATCTAACCTCGAAATACTAAAACAAAGGGGTAGCAGATGAATTTTACATATATATATTATATATTGAAAGATGCACATTTTATACTTTTTGAGTTTTTATACAACAAAATTTAAAAAAGGCATTAACATGTTTAAAACAACATGTACCAATAATGCTTCATTTGCGAAACATACAAAAACAATTTTGGTTATAGCAAATATATAGACAAAACAAACATAAGAAAAGCTCGACAATAATAATTTTCAAATCAAATCAAATATTTTATAGTTGTATAAACTTTACAGTTTGTGACCAACATGTATTAACACAATATACATGCATACATATCAAACATATCAAACATATACATATCAAACATATCAAACATATACAATAAAAACAGCATCAAAATTTATAAAAACAAACAAGCTGTTAAGAGTCCCCTGGCACTCAGTTCGAATGACTTTTTCAATAAATTAATATACAGTTAAAACGAACAGTTATTGTTCTCCTTTTCTCAGTTCCAATGACTCTTAAAATAAAAGAAACAACTGCTTCTTAGTCCTTTTTCTAAAAAAAAAAAAAAAAACAAGGGTACCAAGACCTTGTTGATAAGTATGATAATTTTGTATCAACTTCACAAATAATACACGATGGTCTTCAAGTATAGATTCTGGGTACTGATGTTGTTTGTCATATCATTAACGTGTTATAGTATTCTTTTATTTGTCTTAATGAATATTAATTTTACTGTTTAGTCGGTTTTTGATGATGTTCATTTGGCATGGCTCTGTACTTGTACATTTCGTCATTGTGTTATTGTTCAATGATAATTGTGTGTATTCTTCTCATTCATTTTTGCTAATGTGCTTTGTCTATATGCCTTTTTGTGTTTCTTTTTAACATATGACGTGGCTCTTTACTTATACATCCAGTCATTATGTTATTGTTCTATGATATCTTTTGTATTCTTGTCTTTCATTTTTGCTAATGTGTGTTGTCTATATGCCTTATTGTACTTCTTTGTTACATATTTGTTTGTTTAAAAGTGATTTTAAGATTATAACAAAATGTTGAATGCTGTACCCCTATTTGTGACATTTGTACCTATTCTGTCTGTTTGTTTTGTTCACACATCGTTGTCAATATAATTAAATTTGATGCGACGGTCACACAAGTGAGGGGTTTAGCTAGCGATAAAACCTAGTTTAATCCACCATTTTCTGCACAAGAAAATGCCTGCACCACAATCAGGAATATTCATTTGATGGGTAGGAACTTTCCGTTTTGTATTTGCCTTTGAGTTCAGTTTTTTTGTGATTTAACCTTTTACATCATTTGGTGTTGATGGATAAAATTGATAAATATGCTATGTTTTAAACAAGATAGTCCTATAATATAAGACGCTGCAGGTTCATAGCATTTACATTCAACGTTTTTTATTGGATATTTTTTTTTACTATCAATGTTGAACCGCAACGTCTTATATTATAGGACTACAAACAAGATACCAAAACCTTTATTATTACAATACATTTAATTTTCAGCGTTGTGGAAATATTTTAACGCCCCCTCCTTTCCATCGTGACAATATGTACTTTAAAATATTTAGTCATATAAAACGAGTTTCTGATGAATATGATATTAATGAAATTATTGAATCAATGCATCCATATAAAGTTACTTAGAATCATTTTTCAAGGAGCATATTTATTAATATATCAAAAAAGGTGACAGGAGAAATACTTCGTGAAAGGTCGATCGAGGGTCACAACTTATCAAAGACTGACGAGATCATTTAAGTATGATATGAATTTGAACCTTTCTTCTTTGTACCAAACCGAGACGCTGAGGCAGAGTTTGTAAGAGTTAGTTCAGAGGGTAACGGATGCATATATTTCTTCTGACTCACAGCCGATCAGTCATATTACCTTTAATATGGGCATTATTTTTACATAATACCTGCTAATGATAAACATACTATTTGCTGTTTATATAATTTATCACAGGACCAAAATCTGATATGAAAGTTCACATAGATATGATAATCTAATCAGGAATTAATTATTGACGAGCAATCATTTTAATACATCATTTCACTCGTTGTGTGAAGATGTTAATAAAATGTATACTTCTGCTGTGTGTGTTTCAGGTAACTCTTGGACGATATGAACCAAATTGGGAATCCATTGATTCTCGCCCTCTGCCAGCATGGTTTGATGAATCCAAGGTTGGGATTTTGATCCATTGGGGCGTGTTCTCTGTACCATCAATTCTGTCGGAGTGGTTTTGGTATCAGTGGGAGACTAAGACACCGCTGTTGGTTGATTTTATGAAGAATAATTACAGACAAGACTGGACCTATCCAGATTTTGCTAATCAATTGACTGCAGAATTCTTTGATGCGGAGGAATGGGCTAGTTTACTTAATATATCAGGTGCTAAGTAAGTAGAAGATCAGTATTATCGAAAACGGTAAAACAGTCTGTTGTTGAAGGCCGTACCGTACGGTTACCTAAATGTTGTCCACATCTCTTGCTTTTTTGTCTTTAAGGGGCAAACCCGGCATTGACAATGATACCTTCATTGTGTTTTTACATAATACCTGATGATAAACATATAATTATTTGCCTGTTTGTATTATTTATAACAGGATATAACTTTGTTTGTTATATTTGTTGGTATGCAATCATAATTATCCTTCCCAGCGATTTTAATTTGTTGTATGTTTTCATAGTGTGTAGACATCATCATGTAACTTGTTGCTGGTTTAATTGTTCGTATGTTTTCATGGTGACCATCGTGTGTTCATACGTATATACACAGGCGCGGATCCAGAGGGGGGGTTCCGGGGGTTGGAACCCCCCCTTTTTTTTTGGACGATCAATGCATTTGAATGGGGACATGTAATTGGACCCCCCCCCCCCCCCTTTGTCCTGGGTTAGGAACCCCCCTTTTTAAAATGGCTGGATCCGCCCCTGATACAAAAGTTAGTCCTGGGTATCTATGATGAGTTTATTTCTTACTGTAGGGGTTTTAATTGTTTGCATATTTTCAAGGTTGTGAGCATCATGTTCCTATACTGTATGTTTACTGTTATGGTCGTTAAACATCGATTCTTATTCCTACACTGTTGCTAGCTTTAATTAAAGATAAGCTGCCATGGTTGGTAAGCAAAATGTTCTTACACTGGAAATTTCTTTGTAGATATGTGGTCATGGTTGGGAAGCATCATGAAGGATTTACGATGTGGCCGTCTAATTATTCCTGGAACTGGAATGCAATGGATGTAGGCCCAAAGAGAGACTTAATAGGTATGTTCTGTTAATGTCTTAGTAGGATTTATGATTTAACAAATAAAACGGAAAACAAATGGAAGCGTCAGTCGTCAATAATTTAGAAAATAGTAATATGAAATCTTTTTATTTTACTTTTACATCATTTGTCTTATTTTCACCGTTATCTCTAACTTTCAATGTATAGTTTAGATTTACATGTCATTATGAATTGTTAAGACTATAATTTTAACTAAAGGATTACATATTTACAAGCAGTTAGATCGGACAGAAGTAACCAAGCACCAATTAATAATATATATAAAATGAGCGACGAAGTATACGCCAATGGGACAACAATCAAACAAAAAATGAATCGGAATAACCACCAGACAGGTGTCTAGACAATATTTGTACTTTCAATTCAAGTCCCCGGTCTAGACAGGATATACATATACTTCATAGTCTGCCAATGATCTGCTATCAACACCGATCACTTTGAAAGGTTCAAACAAAACTCAATTGATTGCTTAAAACTAACCACTGACGAAGGTTCGGAAATGAAAACGACCCTAATATCATACATTAAAGTGGCAGTAATATTTGTTCCTCCTATTAAATCCACATATCGAAACGTTGTTTTAAATGATACAATAATAAATGTTCCCTTTGATCAAATAGTATACACCCTTGATACCATCAGGAACTAATACTTGTAATCAATGTTTCAAAATAGTTTTTCCATTTGAAACTAATATGATAAAGTTAGTTCTACGACAGTACTAAATAACAGTGTACTCAAGACTAAAATATAACCATTTTACAGGTGAAGTCGGAGCGGCTATTAGAAGTAAGACTAAACTACATTTCGGGATTTATCATTCATTATTTGAATGGTTTAATCCTTTATTTGAGCGTGACAGATCTAATGCGTTTAAGACACAGGATTTCATAGCAGTATGTTACTTAATTATATATTTGTTTAGCATTTTTTATTACATTAATTGTTGTTTTATAGATATAGGAAGCTGTGGTATGAGTGCCAATGAGACAACTCTGCATTCAAGTAACAATTTATAAAACTAAACCATTATAGGTCAAGGTATTGCTTTCAACACGAAGCCTTGGCTCACTTCGAACAGCAAGCAATAAACGACCCCAAAAAATACTACAATCATTGATTCAAACGGGAAACCAAACAGACGACAACCACTGACCATCAGATTCATCACTGAGGATAGGTGCAAACAATTGCAGCTTGATTAAACGTTTTAATGGTACCAAACCTTCTCCCTTTTCTGAAACAATAGTATAACATCACATCATAGAAAGCCACATTTAAAAAAAGTAAGATCGTTCTTTTCACACTTTAGTCTTTTATCAGAAACTATGCGATAAATTTAACTTTTATCTGAGGTTCTCAGCGTTATATAATAAGTATGGATTTATACTGAACTAAATATAATTATTATCTCGTGGGTGAAGGATAAGTTAGGTCTAAAGTAAATATAACAGATTATTATCAATTGCTGTGATATAACAAATTTGTATCCACATCATGGTAGAGTCACCAATTTCACGACAAACAGAGTACACAACATCTTGCAATAAAAACATCTTACAATAAGGCGTACAAAGCAACATATACAAAGTTTAAAGCATCGCACAATGAAAAAAAAACAGTGTACACAACATCGTGCAATAATATACTAAGAACAAACAATCGCGCAATTAAAACAAAGTATACAAAACATCGTGCAATAATAATAAAAAAAGTACATAACAACGTACAGTAATAAACAGACAAAAATAATTGTGGAATGATAAACAAAAAACAAAACATGAAGATACAACTATGTCCAATAGTAACAATTGCCCAATCATCTGAGAAACTGGCCATCTTTACAACAAAACGAGTTTTCTCTTAATTGACATAGACATATATATAGAAATGACTGGCAATATGCAAGCATTATTTAGTTCCAACTTGGCACCAAATTTCTTATGATCAATCGATCATCATCTGTCAATTTTTATGAAAAGCATTAAATTTGCACCGCTAAAACTTTACTTGTTTAATTTATGCAAAACGACAATACCCCTTATTAGCAGCACTTTGAATTATAGGCAAAGACAATGCCAGAATTGTACGAGCTAGTCAATAAATACAAACCAGACATTGTGTGGTCAGATGGATCACATGCTGCTGATGACTGGTACTGGAATGCCACTACCTTCCTGTCCTGGTTGTATAACGACAGGTAAGTACTAAGTTTACTGGAATGCCACTACCTTCCTGTCATGGTTGTATAACGACAGGTAAGTACTAAGAGAATGGTTTACTGAAATGCTTCTACATTCCTGTCAGTCGGATTAACGACAGATAAGCATTCATAGAAGGGTTTCTGAAAGAAGCCACTACATTCATGTCATGGTTGTTTAACAAGTCAACAGGGAGCATTGAAGGGGGGGGGGGGGGGGGGGTACTGAAATGCCACTAAATATCGTTTTTCGAGGGCTATAAATCCTGTCGACTGACAAGTGTTCAATATTGTTAGTTTCTCTTGATCTATTTTCGTATATGCAAAAACACAATAATGTATAAATGTATTCTTTCAAGGGTTCTTTCAAGGGCAATAACTCCTATTAGGAGACTAAGGACAATTTTGACTTGTTTGTAGTTCTCATCCTGCTGGTCAAGTTTTTTTACACTTTCTCTCAGTCTATCTTATTTCCCATCTTATTTCCCACACACTAAATTTAAATAAATAGTTTTAAATTCGTCGTTTTAGTGTAATAACCTACAAGGAGTCGAATGGTAATTCGACCATGTGAAGTTATTTGTAGTTCTTAACCTGATGCTCATTTTTAGGTCAAGTAGTTTCAGGGGAGAGGCTTTTTGTAAAAGTTAACAGACGACGACAAACGAACCGCAAATGATTACAATTTATGTTTAAAGCTCACGTTTGGAAAATCTCACGTAACCTTTTTGGGTCAAGTGATGAGAAATGCTCACATGGTTATCTGGGCAGAGTGAGCTTATGGAGATGAGGTGTAGTTCCCAATGAGACGGCTATTCATGATGGTCTGGATTCGGGTCCTTCATTTCTGTAAAAAAAAAATGGACCATTTTCTCTGTTGTTTTTACTTTTTGTTCACTATTCTCTACTCTTTATATTTTAGCACCTCATGCATCATTCTCTATTCTTTATTTTTTGTCTATTTTTTATATTCTTTATTCTGTAAACCCTCATCCATAAACTCTGTAAATGATATGATGTGATGTGACCATATAACAAAGCATATGTTTTTTGTGATAATAAGAAACAATTATTTTATTTCGTAGTCCAGTAAAAGATACAGTCGTTGTAAATGACCGATGGGGGATTAACGTCAACTGTATACATGGTGGTTTCTTAAACTGTGGAGACAGATTCAATCCAAGTTTGTATTTTTTATATTGTACCTTGTTATGGCACCTTTATCACAGGCGTTTGGAGTGGACCCCCCCCCCCCCCTTCCCCCTCCTCTTTTTTATTTTTTTGTTTTTTTTTTTATATTTTTGTTTTAAATATTTTTTCATATTTACTTCCTGGAAGATAAGGATACAGGGAAAATTGATTTTTTTTTTTACTAATATTGTTAAATCGCATTGAAAATACTGAATACCTTAAATAAGTAAAAATAAGTTAACATAGTTGAAATATGAAAAATTATTTTTGAATAAAATATATAAATAAAAAAAGGGGGGATGGTGCACTCAACAATCGCCTGTGAGCATTATATTGTAAAAATATTTTTATTGTATATGTGCGAGGAAATTAATAACCAAAACAAGAGTGAACACCTGTTTTTAGTGTTTATAAATAATGTATTCAAATTGCAAACAAAGAAGATAGACAAATAAAGATAGAATGAACATCTTTTCCTCTGTTCTTATGACAGCTTTATGAACTGATTATGCAATAGTCCTAATTTGAGCAGAGTCAGAACATTTCTTGGTTAATACTGACATATAAGAACTGAGACACATCATTACACATAGTCAATAGTTTCATACAATAGTGTAAATCCAATGTGTAATGCAATATTTTGTTGAGGTTTTACATAATACCTATGTATTAGGGGTTCTACATATGTTTTGCAGTTTTGTACAGCTTTTACAAATGTTTGCAAAGGTTTTACATATGTTTAGAAGTTTTACATAGATTTGTATCTAAAATATTTATTTGTAGATGTTTTATCGCATGTTTGTAGATGTTTTAAATATGTTTTGTAGAAGATTAACATAGTTTTGTAGAGGTTTTATGTATGTTTGTACAGGTTTTTGTAGAGGTATTACGTATGTTTGTACAGGTTTTTGTAGAGGTTTTATGTATGTTTGTACAGGTTTTTGTAGAGGTTTTATGTATGTTTGTACAGGTTTTTGTAGAGGTTTTATGTATGTTTGTACAGGTTTTTGTAGAGGTATTATGTATGTTTGTACAGGTTTTTGTAGAGGTTTTATGTATGTTTGTACAGGTTTTTGTAGAGGTATTACGTATGTTTGTACAGGTTTTTGTAGAGGTTTTATGTATGTTTGTACAGGTTTTTGTAGAGGTTTTACGTATGTTTGTACAGGTTTTTGTAGAGGTTTTATGTATGTTTGTACAGGTTTTTGTAGAGGTATTACGTATGTTTGTACAGGTTTTTGTAGAGGTTTTACGTATGTTTGTAGAGGTATTACGTATGTTTGTACAGGTTTTTGTAGAGGTTTTACGTATGTTTGTACAGGTTTTTGTAGAGGTTTTATGTATGTTTGTACAGGTTTTTACATATGTTTGTACAGGTTTTTGTAGAGGTATTACGTATGTTTGTACAGGTTTTTGTAGAGGTTTTATGTATGTTTGTACAGGTTTTTGTAGAGGGATTACGTATGTTTGTACAGGTTTTTGTAGAGGTTTTATGTATGTTTGTACAGGTTTTTGTAGAGGTATTACTTATGTTTGTACAGGTTTTTGTAGAGGTTTTACGTATGTTTGTAGAGGTATTACGTATGTTTGTACAGGTTTTTGTAGAGGTTTTACGTATGTTTGTACAGGTTTTTGTAGAGGTTTTATGTATGTTTGTACAGGTTTTTACATATGTTTGTACAGGTTTTTGTAGAGGTATTACGTATGTTTGTACAGGTTTTTGTAGAGGTATTACGTATGTTTGTACAGGTTTTTGTAGAGGTTTTACGTATGTTTGTACAGGTTTTTGTAGAGGTATTACGCATGTTTGTAGAGGTTTTTGTAGAGGTATTACGTGTTTGTAGAGGTTTTACTTAGTTTTGTAGAGGTTTTATGTACGTTTGTAGAGGTTTTACAGAAATTCACAGTTGTCTAGGTTTTACAAATGTTTTTGAGACGTTTTACGGTTTTACACATATGTTGGTTGATCTTTTACATATGTCCTGTAGAGGTTTTATAGAGGTTTTTAAATGTTTTGTAGAGGTTTTACAGAAGAGGAAATGGGAGAACGTAATGACACTTGATAAGTATTCTGCTGGTTACAGACGTAATGCTAAACTTGAAGACTATTTCACTATGATAGAATTGTTAACAGAAGTAGCTCAAACTGTCAGGTATATCTTATCTAAAATATGTATTAAACCATTTATAGAATATCATTCCTAAAGCATGTATTCAACTGTTAACATTACAACTCGAACTTTTAGGTAAATCATATATCTGATCTAAAATATGTATACAATTGGCCGTTTAAGAATCTAAAGAATCATGGGTAATTTCATTGTTCGTACCCCAAAATGAAAATAACGTCACGTCATTGGTTGAATTTCCATTGTTTATGACATTTTTAACCAATCACGAAGTTTTGGTGTACACTTTTGAAAATATTACCAAGGATGCATTAGATTCTGAAACAGCGAATTGTTTAAAGTATATCACAACTTTAGGGAGAGTAAAAAAGTGGTCTCTTAAGACAGGTGGTCTTTTAATACAGGTTCAATTTAAAGGAAATGTATTACAGAGGGATCTAAAAATTGGTGGTCTTTTAACATGTTTTGCTGAGAAAATTTGCTTAATACAGGAGTTCTCTTTAGCAGGTTTGACTATATTTAACTGTATAACATTAAAAGCTTAAATTTCAGTAAAATCATATCTAAAACATGTTTAATTTTAGCTTAAATTTCAGTAAAATCATATCTAAAACATGTTTAATTTTAGCTTAAATTTCAGTAAAATCATATCTTAAACATGTTTAATTTTAGCTTAAATTTCAGTAAAATCATATCTAAAACATGTATTTAACTAAACATTATATTATATATAAAGTACAGGTAGCGCAAACTGTTCGATGTAGCATACTGTCACTGGGCTTCCAAAATGTGGTATATGACAAATTTTTCAAGAAAAAAAATTCTCACAAACAGGCTTTGAAAATTTGGTTGAAATATTTGCTTTGAAGTTTCTAAATGTTGTATGCGAGCTTGAACATTTTTGAACATGGCTGTGGAATAAAGCTTTGGACATTTCTGGATAATATAAAAACTGACCTTATTTTCATATAATAAAAGAACCTAAAAGTTTTTTTATTCCCAAAGTCATTCAATTTTATATACAACATTTTGGAAGCAAATTTTGCAAACAATGGAGATATGCAATTTTGTCATATGTCTTAATGTGTGATATTTTGAAATATTAGAGATTTCCTCCCGCCAAGCTGGTTTGTGTGAAAAAGTTATTTTTGGAAAAAAAAGTCATATACAACATTTTTGAAGCCCAGTGACAATACATTTAAAACTAATAATAACAGTAAACAACTTTAACAATATCTTTGTCCTTTTGTCAGCATTTCAGCAAATAGTATATCACATTTGAAGTGGCTAGTTCACAGATGACGATTGAGGAGCCAAAGCTATGTTAAACAAAATCACTATTTTTTTTCAGTTGTGGAGGAAACATTTTGATTAATATTGGTATAACCAAGGAAGGTACGGTAGTACCTATATATCAAGACATCTTAACTAAACTTGGAAAATGGTTAACAGTGAACGGAGAGGGTATTTACAGTTCGAAGCCCTGGACCACTCAGAATGATACTATTTCTAATTATGTATGGTAAGATGAGCTTATTTTAATTTGTATCGAAAGTATGGCCCAAAGCATACAAATTGTAATTCTTAGATACAAACTTATGCATGTTGTTTTTTTTGTTGGCAGATTGTCAATTATGTTTTAATTCCACACATATTTGTTTGAAAAAATGTCAAGCGTTGAAAATTTTAACAGAAGTCAGAGATTAAAACGCGACTTAGATTTGTTGCTTTGCTATGTTTTCAGTTTAATTTCTATTGTTAATGTGCTCAAACCTGAGACTACTAACACACATTACTATTTGACTGGTCATTACAGGTAGTGACCAATCTCTGTTTTATAGTAGTCTCAGCTCAAACCAACCATTACAACTTCTTACATTTATCAAAGCTTTTCTTTAACATAGAATCATATTCTTATCCATTTCTCGGTTTATTTATTACAGGTACACATCTAAAGTTATCAATAACGAACCGTATGTCTATGCCATAATGTTAGAATGGCCGAAGAACAATACATTGGTATTAGGTGCTCCTAAAACTTCCTCGACGACAGTAGTGTCAATGCTGGGATATACCGGCGGTAATTTCTCCTGGAAACCTAATCCAGCTGGAGGGATCCAGATTATGCTACCATCTATGAATGTTAATGAGATACCATGTAATGATGTCTGGGTTATCAAGATGCAAGGAGTTGATTAAATGCAATAAAAATGACATACATGTATCTGTTAATACTAGTAATTCTATGTTTTCTGTCATAAGTATATTATACAGAATTGTTATGAAATAAATAAATTTATTTAAAAGTTGAAAGGTATTTCAGCAAATTTGTTTAAGAGTGTACTTGTTCCAAAAGGAAATAATAAAAATCGGCTGTAGAACAGAAAGGGGGCAAAGAAAAATGGTTACTCTTTTTTTCAAGTTTAAAGTCACTACTGAAGGTTAATACTTTATGTTGGAAGTTTGAATTTTGCTTCATAGATATAGGAAGATGTGGTATGAGTGCCAATGAGACAACTCTCCATTCAAGTATTTATAAAAGTAAACCTTTATAGGTCAAGGTGCGGCCTTCAACACAGAGTCTTGGCTCACACCCAACAGCAAGCTATAAAGGGCCCCAAAAATTATTATTGTAAAACCATTCAAACAGGAAAACCAACGGTCTAATCTTTATAAAAACAAAAAACTCTTATGAACTACATAAACAGACAACAACCTGTCTTATTCTTGGCTCACACTGCAAAATCACTATCATGATGATGATGAATTGGTGTTTAACGTTTAGTGGCATATCAGGATGAGAATATGTTAATATGACCTACCGGGGTAATGGTCTTACTTCAAAATGCTGCCTGCATAGCAGAAAACAACAAATACCAATTTATAAGTCTTCAGTTGTAATTGACAGGGGCTCAAACTAACAATCTTAGGGAACTATTTTTTATAGATTAATTATTTGATTTTGTATTGCAGAATATTTATTTTCATCGGGGTACTTTGGCTTCCTTGAACAATAAAACAGCCAGCCACAAAATAGCCAAGCAGGTAGATGGTGGCTTTATATTCCAATCTTCAATCTATTTTTCATATTCAGGGAAGATCAAATTCTGGCTATGCACAACTTTATCTACAAACTTTCTACAAAATAAAACCTCCATTATGGAAATTAGGAATGATCAATTAACTATTGTTTACAATTCGTCAAGATTCTGATCCAATGTTTAAAGGAATTCAACTAGAAATTGCACCACTTATTCGAGATGGTAATTCAACAATGTTCTAAAGAGTATTTAAAAAATAACAAATCATATGGTAGATAAAATGTTGTCTTCTCAAGTTCAAACATTTTGTTTTCACTATCCCCAATAAAATTACACCTAACAACATTAACATGTAAATAATGTTTAAAGTTATTACAATCCATAACAGTGTTCAGGACCATTTCTGTTGAATTACACTTTGGTTCATATATACCGAATATGATAAGTTATAAGCTCTGTTCAGGACCATTTCTGTTGAATAACAGCTTGACTCATATGGAAGGAATATCATAAGTCATATGCTGTGTTCTTGACCATTTCTGTTAACTACAGCTTGGTTCATACCAAATACCCTAATTTTTAAGCTGTGTTCAGGCCTATTTCTGTTAAATTACAGTTTGGTTTATACAGAATATCCTTATTTATAAGCTGTGTTCAGGACTGTTACTGTTAAATTACACTTTGGTTCATATGGAATATCATGTGTCATATGCTGTGTTCAGGCCCATTTCTGTTGGATTACCATGATTACAGCTTGGTTCAAATGTTGTAATTAGGACTATTTCTGTTAACTACAGTTTGGTTCATTGAAATATCATAATTTATATGCTGTGTTCAGGACTATTTCTGTTATATTATAGGTCGGTTTATAAGCATCTATGACTAGAAGAAACTTTTGTCCATTACATTGTTTTGCTGACTGTAATATCTCCATAATATCCTTATTGTTCCGTGTATGTTTAAACATATGATTACTATTGTGTAATAACGTTGTTAGGTCTGTAGATACTGTTCCACACATCCATATGGTAGGTATTAAGATTTTACTGTTTAATCCTGACCAGTAAATCATAAAACATCCCTTACTTTCATCTGATACTACTGAAATATAAAATGAGATATATAAATATTATTATATATTTCAAAATGTGAAGTGTTCAATATAAGATTTTAAAAAAATAAGACAAAGGTCATTTACATTTACGAAGGCCTAGGGCATTACCAGTATTCATATTCTGTAAACGTCAATTTGAAATAATGCAAACATTTGTTTTTAGACCATGAATAAAAGGATAAGATATAACTATTTGATTCCTAAAATCTTAACAGCTACTGTAATGATAAGGGATGACATAAAAAAAGTTCAATAAAGGATAAAAAAAACTTAATCCACATAGTTTTTTCACTGACACCCCGCCCTCTTAACTTAATTTGGGAAATATTGATTTACCTATAATATGGATACATGTAAAATTGATTTTAAATTAATAAAACTTGCAGCAATGTTAACCCCACCCCCAAACTATTTGATTTAAGTTTTATATCGTACATCGATCTGTTGATATTTTCCCTAAAGTCTTTGGTTGAATTTAGTTTTTTTTATTTGAATAAATGAAGTTTTCATAAATAAATGTCTATTTTTAAATAAACTAGAGGCTCTCAAGAGCCTGTGTCGCTCACCTGATTCTACTTGGGATTTTGAAATAATATCAAGAAATGTAAAAAATTGTAACAGATACTTATAATGATGTTTTAGGCCAAATTTGGTTTAATATTGTTATGTTTGGTTTCATTGCATTCCGTAGTTCTCTTAAAGAAGACATTTGTATGTATTTCCCATAGGGCCCCATGTTAAACCAAGTTCCTCAGCTGGCGGCCATCTTGGATAATGGATCAGCTACAAAGTAACAACACTTGGTCAGTACCTCATAAGGAACATTCATGATACATTTCGTTCCATTTCATTCAGTAGTTCTCTAAAAGAAGACATTTGTATGTATTTCCCATAGGGTCCCATGTTAAACTAAGTCCCCAGCTGGCGGCCATCTTGGAAGATTGATCGGCTACAAAGTAACACCACTTGGTCAGCACCTCATAAGGAACATTCATGCCATATTTGGTTTCATTCAATTATGTGGTTCTTTAGAAGAAGTTCAAAATGTAAAAAGTTTATGCCAATGACGGATGACGGGATGAGAATAACTCACTCGGCCCTTTTGGCAAGGTGAGCTAAAAAATAAATAATCAATTATCACTATATATCTAAAGTACCTTTAATAAAAAGAACAATTCGCAAAAAAAACCTGCTAATTAGACCATAGCTATTATTTAGTGCTGACATGAATTGTCATTGATATGGTTATATTTATAAATTCACTGTTTACAAATTTTTGAATTTTTTGAAAAACTAAGGCTTTTCTACCTCAGGCATAGATTACCTTAGCTGTTTGTCAAAACTTTTAGGAATTTTGGTCCTCAATGCTCTTCAACTCCGTACTTTATTTGGCCTTTTTTAACTTTTTTGGATTCGAACTTACTGATGAGTCTTTTGTAGACGAGACGCACGTCTGGCGTATATACTAAATTTAGTCCTGGTATCTATGATGAGTTTATTTACATTCACAAATATGCCCTGCACAAAAGTTTATTATCAGTATATTGTTTGGTGAAGTGTTGATTATTTTAAAATATTTGAAATCTTGGATTAGTTCTTTTTCTTATCATAGACTTTTCAATAGAAATAACAGTAGAAAATGCTAAAAACTATACCTTTTTAGCTCACCTGGCCTAAAAGGCCATGTGAGCTTTTCTCATCACTTGGCGTCCGTCGTCGTCGACGTCGTCGTCGTCGTCGTCGTCGTCGTCGTCTGTCGTCGTTAACAATTTTTTAAACATCTTCTCCTCTGAAACTACTGAATGGATTTGAATGAAACTTAACATGATTGTTCCTTAGTATATCCTGCACAAAATGTGCGCTTCGATTTTTGATCCGTCAAAAAACATGGCCGCCGTTACTTAAAATAGAACATAGGGGTCAAATGCAGTATTTGGCTTATATCTCAAAAACGAAAGCATTTAGAGCAAATCTGACATGGGGTAAAAATGTTCATTAGGTCAAGATCTATCAGCCCTGAAATTTTCAGATGAATCAAACAAACCATTGTTGGGTTGCTGCCACTTAATTGGTAATTTTAAGGAAATTTTGCAGTTTTTGGTCATTATCTTGAATATTATTATAGATAAAGATAAACTGTAAACAGCAAAAAAGATCAGCAAAGTAAGATCTACAAATAAGTTAATATGACCAAAATTGTCAATTGACCCCTTAAGGGGTTATTGTCCTTTAATGACAATTTTTCACAATTTGTTCATCATATTTGCTAACTTTAAAAAATCTTCTCCTCTGAAACTACTGAATGGATTTGGTTAAAACTTAGCATGGTTGTTCCTTAGATTATCCTGCACAAAGTGTGTGCTTTGATTTTTGATCCGTCAAAAAACATGGCCGCCGTTACTTAAAATAGAACATAGGGGTCAAATGCAGTTTTTGGCTTATATCTCAAAAACGAAAGCATTAAGAGCAAATCTGACATGGAGTAAAAATGTTCATTAGGTCAATATCTATCAGCCCTGAAATTTTCAGATGAATCAAACATCCAATTGTTGGGTTGCTGCTACTTAATTGGTAATTTTAAGGAAATTTTGCAGTTTTTGGTCATTATCTTGAATATTATTATAGATAAAGATAAACTGTAAACAGCAAAAAAGATCAGCAAAGTAAGATCTACAAATAAGTTAATATGACCAAAATTGTCAATTGACCCCTTAAGGGGTTATTGTCCTTTAATGACAATTTTTCACAATTTGTTCATCATATTTGCTAACTTTAAAAAATCTTCTCCTCTGAAACTACTGAATGGATTTGGTTAAAACTTAGCATGGTTGTTCCTTAGATTATCCTGCATAAACTGTGTGCTTTGATTTTTGATCCGTCAAAAAACATGGCCGCCGTTACTTAAAATAGAACATAGGGGTCAAATGCAGTTTTTGGCTTATATCTCAAAAACGAAAGCTTTAAGAGCAAATCTGACATGGAGTAAAAATGTTCATTAGGTCAATATCTATCAGCCCTGAAATTTTCAGATGAATCAAACATCCAATTGTTGGGTTGCTGCCACTTAATTGGTAATTTTAAGGAAATTTTGCAGTTTTTGGTCATTATCTTGAATATTATTATAGATAAAGATAAACTGTAAACAGCAAATATGATCAGCAAAGTAAGATCTACAAATAAGTCAATTTGACCAAAATTGTCAATTGACCTCTTTAGGAGTTATTGCCCTTTAAAGACTTTTTTCACAATTTGTTCATCATGTTGACTTACTTTAAAAAATCTTCTCTTATGAAACTGCTGTATCAATTTCAGCCAAACTTAGGCTAAATGAGTTTCAGAGTTTCAGAGTATCTAGTATAAATTTTATATTTCATTTCCTTGTATGTCAAGAAACATAGCTCCTATGGCTAAAATAGAACATAGGAGAAAATGATTTTTTTTTTGCTTTTGAAGAAAATAGGACGATTCAAAGAACATTTAAATAAATTGAAAAGCCAAAATAATCATTGATGAGAGATTAAACCAAAAAAATTCAGGTGAGCGATTCAGGCTCTTGAGAGCCTCTTGTTTAAAAAAAGAAATTATGCTAGACAAAAAAAATCATTTTAACACTTACAGAATTAATTTTCCTGTGTAGGAATATTATGTATACTTGTGAAGTAAGTTGGCATCTCATTCACCAATGAATCCAGACTTAAAATACTGCATTAATGGATTAATTAGATTATGAAATTAATTTATAGATACAGTTGAAATACCACTTGCAGTACCGGTAATAAAAAAGTCAAATAACATATTTTACATCTTTGAGAATTTTCTTGTTTTAGTGGCAAGGTCAGTGGGAAGGATATGAAAAGATTAACTTACTAAAAGAAGTGTTGAAGTTATGTGGCGATGAAGTTCTCAGTCAACTTACTACACATATACAACAAAGGTATAATTTACCAAACAAAAGATGTTAATTGGTACTGTGGAATCATTATTTTTGTGGGGTACCAATTTTCATGGATTTTGTGGGTATAGATAAACCACAACTTTTAATGTTCAACGAATCACAAATTTTCTATAAGGTTGTATGCAGACATTGGTAAAACTATGAAATCAAATATCCATGAAAATGTAAGTTTTTCTTAATCCACGAAAATTGGTAGCCACGAAAATAAATGAATCCACATTATATTGTATTAAACAATAAATTCTTTTGATTCAGTGATATGTTTATATACATTTCTAAAGAATCTATGGTTACAAGAAGGAAATTACTACCAACACAGTTATCTTGTATACTATATTATTATTATATAACAGATTATAGGCTACCATATCACCTATATTGTATGCTTCAGTGATTTATGTTACAGAGTTCGCGAAATCTTTTTCCCCCTGGTGGTCCTTGAAGAAAATCTGCTGGTCCTCACTATTAATCTAGTGAAAAATACTAAAAGTGTGTCAGTCCTATACAAAATTTTGGTGGTGAAATCCTGAGGACTGACACTTTTCGCGAACTCTGATGTTATGTTTTCCTTTAAATCCATTGTATTGCATGTTATTCAGAATCTCCACAAAGGATATAAACTCAAATTACCTTTCAGTGTTTAACATCCCCTGAGCCATCAGGCAAAGGGGACATAAGGCACTGACAGGGAATATGAGCCCATGGCATCTGTGAAGACCATATAACAATTATATTATACTGAAGTGCCCTGATTTACACATTATTTACCATTCTGATCTTCATTTTTGATCAGATGATACATGTATATAGCTATAGGCTCATATGCTCTGTCAATATAACCAATCAACATGATTAACCAAGGTATTTCACATCAGTATTATATATATAGATTCTATCAATAAGTCAAGTGTGAATCGATATTTATCAACTCGAGACAGTTAATTATCAAATTTAAAACGTGAGACTTGCCTTAAGTTTTAAATATTGAATAATATTTATAATAATAGAACAACATGATAGGACTACATTTTTTGTTGTTATATTTTTTGGCAAATTTTTTTGTTTGTTCTATAATTAAACAACATTTTTATTTAGTTATGGGCTTAAAGATTAATCATTAACCATTTCCATTTTATTTTACAGAATTAGAGACACCAGAGATGTGAATCGGCTGTCAGATAAACTTTTGCTGTACATTTTTTCCTTTTTGACACCACATGAGATTTTTAAAGCTTCACAGGTGAGTCTGTCAGGTTTAAGACCAATTGTGATATAGTGTATTCCTGAATATAAAACCTCTGTTGCCATCTCGGTTAGTGCAATAGTTTTGAAAATAGTAACCAAGCCTTGACAGTTGCATGGAGAGAACATGGAGAGATTAAGCTAATTTGTCAACATTTGGGACACTCCTAAGTTATTGTGAAAAAATTAAAATGTGCATCTAATTAAATAGTCATTTGAAAAATTGGATTGCAGATTTATTTGCTGAAACTTATTTTTCTGTAATTAGACCTTATGGAAAGAAAGTTAATGGATGAGTTGTAGGTATTCCTATGATCACCAATTAGAACCTTGTTCTATTGTTATGAATCACATTTTATTGCCAATCTTGGTTACAGTGAGTTGACTATAGGTGTTACTGTAAAACTTTACCTATAGCTCAACCTGTTTTTAAAATTGACAATACAATAGGGACATTTAAATTGACCAGTTGGTATTGTTAGATTTAAATATACCTTGATGCTACCTGTAAAAAATTTTATTCACCTAACCCAAAGTTTCAGCATGCTTTTTTCCTGAACTTTTTCTTACCTAGGATTATTCTATTGAGAGATTTTTATTTTACTGTCATTCAAAATATTAGGAGTGATCAAGCCAAACAAGAATGACTATATCATATATGTTATTTTCTTGCAGTTTATTTAAAATTGCATGGCCTAAAATGCACTACATTTCATCTTAATGTTTGCATAGCCACTACTAGCAGTGTTTAATACCCTAAATAATCCAGTCGTAATATTTCACTCACTTTATGAAACATCAAAATCATATTTGAATAAACAATTTCATTTATTTTTTTACACTAATATTTGACATCTCATCCAGAATTCCAAAGTTTTTAAATAATTCCCAATTTTATTTTTCACTACTTCACTAGATTTATTTCTAAATCCATAGTATAAATTCTGATTAACTTCCCATGATATACATCCTAATTTAACAGGTGCAGAATCTATACATAATTCAGAATCTTGTATTTTTTTTTATATCATTTCCATTACTATATTCCAAATAGTTATCCTCACTTTACAAATATTTTGTAATATTTTATTTATATTTTTACTATATATCACTTGATTTTTCTATATCCACAGTAAACATTTTATTTCATTTCCTATTATAAATTTCCAAATCAAACAATATTTGATCCAGAATTTTATAATGACTATTTCCAATTTCACATTCACTTAAAACATTTCCTCACGTTAGGAATATTTTAGAATATTTTACTTTCATTTTTCACTTTATCACTAGATTAGACTATATCCACTGCATTAATTCAACATTTTATTTCATTTCAAAGATCCCATTTAAATGGTAAATCATCATAAGTTTGTAATAGATCCCAAATTAATAATGAATGTTTTTAAAATCACATTTAAAGCCACAGAAACATGTTGGATGAACTCACACTATATCTCCTACTTGAATTCCAGTTTTGAAATTTTTTAATCTTTAACATAACTAAATCCCATAGTATGAAAATTTGAATTTCCTTGAGCGAACACAGCATTTTATGCACAAAAGTCCCACTAATATTATAATAGATTTCAAAGAAAAAACACAGCAAGGTATACTCCAAAATTATTTTCGAATTTTACATGTACAACATCATATGTACGCCCCACAAAACAGTTTGAATGAATTATTTCCTCCTTGATGTCCTTCATGACAATAAAATCTTGAAAAAAACACATCACATTATAAGAAGCAAAATTGCTATAAAAAATCTAAGAAGTGAATTCAAATAAAATAAATCCAATATTGTATGCACAATGACACCAAAAGATTTCAAACATTGCAAATAATAATCCAAAATGAGAATCTTGAAGGGACATGTGAAGAAATGAACAATATATCCATCTGAAAATTTAAACTAAACACCTGAACAGCTATTTCTTGTTTCACTGGCAGCTGGACAATACTATATATAAGGGTTAGAATTTTAAAGAAGCATTTACTGTGTAAAAACAGTTTAATTTTCAAACATAGTAATACATATTTAATTTAATCTTTTACTGATTTAGAATTTTAGGTAAAAAATAGATAAATTATATATATCAGGGATTTAAAACAATGAAAACCAAAACTATTTACTTCCCTATCAATTTTTTAATAGAATAATCCTAGGTAAGAAAAAGTTCAGGAAGAAAGCATGCTGAAACTTTGGGTTAGATGAATAAAAATCTTTACAGGTAGCATCAAGGTAGATTTAAATCTAACAATACCAACTGGTCAATTTAAATGTTCCTATTGTGTTGTCAATTTTAAAAACAGGTTGAGCTATAGGTAAAGTTTTACAGTAACACCTATAGTCAACTCACTGTAAGATTGTTTAAATCTAATTTGTTGATAATTTATCAACACTTATTGCTACCTTGATTTTTAATTATTAAAGGAGAGTCAACTACTTATTAAACTAATTAAATAAGCTTTTATTAGCTCACCTGGCCCAAAGGGCCAAGTGAGCTTATGCCATCACTTGGCGTCCGTCGTCTTCCGTCGTCTGTCGTCGTAAACTATTTCAAGAATCTTCTCCTCTGAAACTACTAGGCCAAATACTTCCAAACTTTAACTGAATGTTCCTTAGGGTATCTAGTTTATAAATTGTATCCGAAGTTTTGATCTATCAACAAACATGGTCGCCATTGCTAAAAATAGAACTTAGGGGTCAAATGCAGTTTTTGGCTTATATCTCAAAAACTAAATTAGTAAGAGCAAAAGGGACAGGGAGTCAAAGTGATGAAAAGGTCAAGATCTATCTGCTATGTAATTTTCAGGCTAATTGAACAACCTATTGTTGGGTAAATGTCAGATATAGTTATTTTTTTAGGAAATTTTACAGGTTTTGAATAATTATCTTTAAAATTATAGTAGATAGAAAGAAAGTTTAAATGAGAAAAATTTTCAGCTAAGTAAGATCTACAAATAAGTCAGCATGATCAAAATAATATAGATAATTATATCTAGCGATTTGATTAAGCAAATTTTGCAGTTTTTGGTTATTATCTTGAATATTATCATAGATAGAGATAAACTGTAAACAACAAAAATGTTTATCAAAGTAAGGTCTACAAATAAGTTTAATGACTAAAAATGCCAGTTGACGCCTTAAGGAGTAATTGCCCTTTAATGATAATTTTACACAATTTTTCATTGTTTGCTAACTTAAAAAAATCTTTTTCTCTTAAACTACTGAACCAATTTCACTTTAACTTAAAACTTAACAATCCTTAGGGTAACTTGTATTAATTTGTTTTTTATACCCCCCAAAAAACAAAGTTTTGGGGAAGTATATAGGAATCACCCTGTCCGTCCGTCTGTCTGTCCATATGTCTCGTAAACGCAACTCCTCCTTAATGGATGGACCAATATTAATGAAACTTCACACAGTTGTAGTACACAACCTGAGGATGTGCATGAAGGAAAATGTTTCTGGTCGGAATTATTTTAGGGGTCATCCATAATTGTCAACCATTTTCCAAAGTGTACAAAACATACACTTTTTCAGACCCCCCACCCTCCCTCAGAAAGTGTACATCAACCATTTTCAGATTTCAAAACAAGAATCAATAATTCTTAATAAAAAGAAGATCCTGTCGATTAAAGTTTAGTTTAATATAGAAATTTGCATTGAATAAAAAAATGAAAGATATCTGACTGTTTTATTTCATTTGATGAAAAAAAAGCGTATTGTAAAAATGTTGATTTTTGAACCCCCTCCCCCCAAGTGAACGTTTTGTACACTTTGGAAAATGGTTGATAATTATGGATGACCCCTTATGGGAGATAATTGATTTTACTTAGTTAAATATAGCTATAAATGGCAACAAGTCTGTAAGCGCAACTACTCCTAAACAGATTAATCAATATTGATGAAACTTTACACAGTTTTTGTACACAACCTGTAGATGTGCAAGAAGGAAGATATTTCTGGTAAGATTTTTTTCAAGGGAGATAAGCACAACTGTACCAATATTAATTAAACTTTACACAGATCCAGTACATGACCAGAGAATGTGCATAAAGGAAGATATTCTTGGTCTGAAATATTTGAAGGGAGATAATTAACTTAATTTATATAGATTTAGTTATTTTTTTGGTTTCTACACACTGACTTAAAATATGCAAAGAGAGAGAACTCTAATTATTATTAATTTTAAATGTTCTTTCATTTCCTTTTACTTCAAGAAAAATAGCCAATGTTGCTTGGGGTAAAATGCATTATTTTTGCCTGTGAAGAAAATATGACAAATACAAAGAATGTTTGAATGGCATATTTTAGCACACACTGAAAAGCAAAAATAATCATTGATGAATGATTTATACAAAAAATTTGAAGGTGAGCGATTCAGGCTCTTGAGAGCCTCTTGTTGAAGTTTATTTATATAAATTTGTTAATTTCAGGTGTGCAGGAGATGGAGGTTCTTATGTGATACAGATGATCTCTGGATGATTAAATGTCATGAACTAGGTATTGAATTATTGTATGGTAAAGATTGTACAAAGTCAAATCAACTCCATATATACACTCGTTGGTTTGCTATATTACATAAATCTTTATAAACACAATGTAGTTCAGATCAGTGTGTGGTGTCCATACTTTAGATTCTATCCATTATCTAGCAATTTATGGATACCTCAATTTGCAAAAGAATATATGTTTTTACCAAACTTTTAAAGAAAACCTTTTTATTAAAATACATACTGTCAGATGTAGTATGTAAATAGAATGAAATTCAAAACAGTGTGGCTGTGGCCATTGATTGACACATTAAATTCATCCATTGACTGGGACAATTTACATGAACATTTGTCTGTAACGACTACTGTTCACGACGTACCTACGATAGACATTTAAACTGTGGGGTCACCAAAGGTTTCTTAATGCCTTTAATTATAAAATAATTTAAAAAATTAATCAGGAATAACCTTTATGTTTTGATTTATATAATTGATATAAATCAAAACATCGTATTATTTCTGATTTTAGTTTTTCGAATTACTTTATTAAGGTGTTGAGAACCTTTGGTGACCCCATAGTTTAAGTGTCTTTAAAAAGTACATAGTGAGCAGTGGTCGTTACATACAAACGTTCACCTAAATTGTCCCAGTCAATGGATGAATTTAATGTGTCAATCAATGGCCACAGCCACACTGTTTTGAATTTCATTCTAAGGAATCTATCGGTTATATTCTTACACTTTTATAGATCAAAGGAAATAAATCAATTAAAATATTGTCAAAATATGTTTCTTTGTTTTATTGTATAGTTTACAAAGTGATATTACTATAAAAATCAGTTGAAAAGGACTTAACTCATCATAGTGATAAAAAGCAGGGGAAAAAATCTAACAAAAACACACACAGTACGTTGCTGTGTATTTATACATATTAAAAAAACAAGGAAGACACAAAGTATACATTTCTTTTATTGTTTATTAAGTTTATTGTAATTACTTCAACTGTGGCAATCCTGGAGCTCCCTGTTTAGCTTTTTATGACTTAACTTTAGGTGTGAAAGAGGGAATAGATAACATGGATGATATTGTAATGAAGTCAAATCAAAATAAAATGGGTATAGACTGGAAGCTGGCTTATATGGAACTACAGAGAATCACACGTATGATGAAATGGGATGCCAAACAAAGAGGTAGGAATACACATTATATACACATAAATCATTTTAATTGGACAAGATTTAAACTTTTTCTAAACTCATTGATATATACAATACAGTCAAACCTGTATTGATCAGTCGATCATGGGAAGCTTTAAAAGTGACTGCTCAAGAGAGGGGACCTTTTGAAAACTTTATAAACATGTTAATATTCCTAGAAGTCAGTGATACTGTGGAAAAATGAAAGGAGGTGAACATGAGGAATTCATGCACTCATGAGGAATTCACGAATTCCTTTTCTATTACTATGGATTCATTTATTTTCGTGGGTATCAATTTTCGTGGATAGAGAAAAAAAGACGTTTCGTGGTATACGTAAATTCGTGGATCGCTGATTACAACAACAAAAATTAGATACGTAATTTGTGGATTTCTTGTTGATTTAGGAGATCATATAACATCCTTGGTTCGATCAATAATAAAACAAAACAAAAAAGAAGGAATTCATTGAAAAAGTTTTGAATTGTCAAAATCCTCTTTTAATTGGTCATTCTAGGTTAAAGTGTTCATTGCTAACTTCGATTACAATAATGGGCAGAGACAACTAATTATTTGTTTGTTTTACAATTTATAAATTCTTGTCTGAATTCTATAAGGCATTCAAAACTGTATGATTGAAAGCTAATTTCCCTAATCACGATATAATAAACAGTGATATAAGTATAAGGTGTGAAAATAAATGTTCCTGTCATAAACAATATTACCTACGGGCAATATCTTTACTTAATCCTATTGATTTTTAATCACTGGTAAACCAAACTATGACACGGTAATTAACAACTTGCAGTTATTTTCAGTTTTAATCAATTTAAAAAAGTAAATTATCACTGATATTCGATATATTTATTATAGATTTAATCAAAATACTTGTATCTTCTTTCAATAAAAAACATGTGTTATGTTACAATGTTTATTGCTAGTCAACACTATACTAGAACTGCATAACATAACCGGAAATAAACATCCAACTCCATACACATTTCTCGGGATTATTCTTCGTTGAATTCTTAAATTCGTGGTTCGCTGTGACCCACGAAACCCACGAAAATTGGTATACCATGAATAAAAATGAATCCACAGTATGTGATCTTGTTTGTAAACTGTGTCTAATTCTTTTTTTTACTTCAATACTTAACAAATATACTTTTTGTTATGATTATATTGGTAGTTTTAAAAAAGCATTAAAATTCTAGTTGTTTAAAGTTGAAATGACCATTTTCATGTGAAAATAATTTGAAAAGAGTTGGGTTTTATAGGCAAAAGGTTTTGGAGTGTATGATAGATACCAATAGGGACAGGTTACCACTGAATCGAGGTGACCATTAAGACAGGTTTGACTGTAAATTTGAAATAAAAAATTGTTAGCCAAAAAAATCAACTTCCCTGTTAACCCCAATTTAATTATTGTTTTTTACCTGTTCAGGTTGATAAAACTAGTTCATATTTTTGCTATAAAAGGTCAAGAAAACTTGCAATATTATGTACATAGCTTATTGATTAATGGTAAGTGCTATTATATACCGGTGTATGATTGTTAATTTAGAACTTTATTTCTCTAAAGAAAGTTACATTCCAATACCATGGCAACAATTTTTGCCTGTTTTGGTGACCATTCCAAGCACTGCTAAAGGTGCAGGTAAATGTCTGCTGCATGTTCAAAGATAAATGCATATTATGTCACTCATAATTGATTAAAGAGACTTTCTATGCATGGAAACTAAACTAATTATGGTTTGCATATTGTATTATTTTTTCTAATAAATTTGTATGAGTTAAATTCATATGACAGGTTGTTTTTAAGTCATAACTTTAAAAAAGATGTCAGTCAGAGAAATTACCATTCTGTTGATAATTTCATTTGGAATCAAACATTTTTGGTTTCATAATATCATTTTGGCTGTTTAAAATGTATTGATAAAATTTCTCAGTCAGTAAAAAAAAGTAAAATTGTACAGTTGTTTGTATGTCCATGGTGAAATAGAAAGGATAAAGTGTATCAATTCATGAGACAAATCAAAGACTCCAAAACCAAACATGCTTTTATTTGTGTTCTTCAACTCAAAATCATAGTGGGACCTCAAATATGGAGCTAATTATCTCATCTCACTGCAAGTTTAAGCCAGCCCCATCCACTAGTTTGTGCTAAATTCTTTGCTAGATGTCATTAACAAAACAACTATGCATTGAAGAACACAGCTACTGGGTATATTAACAAACTCAAAATTATATTAGGCAAAGAAATCTTACTTTTTGTCAGAATTTAATTGTATTTTTAAAACATATTAAGTAATTTACTTGAAAAACAAAAAGAATATATAAATATGTGTATTAAGCTAGACCTAAATGTGGTGTTCAGGTCAGGACGGGAATTGTTTAATAATAACACTAGAACATTTAAACTGCTTGAGCAAAATTTAAAATTCCAGCCACTCAAAACCACCCAGAAACAACTAGGACAATCAGAAACAATTGTGTAGATCTCATAAAAATTTGCTAGCCAGTCTTTGATTAAACCATGGCCACCACAGACAACATATCGCTTCAGTCTGAATGACAATATTTTGGGAAAGGGGAATATAAATAAAACTTACTCTATTGACATAAAAAATATTAAGAAAAGACAATTCAATCATAGGTTCATGTCAGTTGTATAATTCATAAACAACTTCAACATTGAACAAACTTACACTTGATGATCTTTTAATTATATTATAAAAAATGATAGACATAAATTTTATACAAAGTTACATTTTCAAAGAGTATGAAAGTATATATAGTTTATATTGCAGTTATAAGTACCATTCACCTTTTTGTCACCATGGGATCTAATCCATATTTGTCTCTTTGAATATAGATAAACCTGAAGATCATAAATACATTTTTTTATTGTTTAAGAAGTAAACAAATAGAAATAAAACCAGGCAAAAATAAATTTGTGTAAAATTAAGATATATTACATGTAGTGATAAATCAAATCATACAGTACGGTCAGATCAGAACTGGAAATGTTATGTAACTCATCAAACGATGTTAAACAAAACTTTATTGAAAGTTAAACAATTGATTTTAGGTAAAAACTTGATACTTTACTAAAGGGGAACCTAAATGGGATTTTGAATAATTTACAAGTGTGATAGCCAATTTATAACATTTTATGATCTTAACCAATAAACATTTCTAATTTATTACTTTATCAGTAATTCTGCTTATATTTTATTTGTTCAAGTATTTAACTTATTTAACTTGCTACACAGCATGAAGTAGCACATTTTAAGTTTTATTATGATGCATGATATGCAGTGCATAAGATTTTTGATGTTAAATCAACAGAATTATGTATGATAATAGATAACCTTTAATGAATTTTTATATCAGATTCAAGATTTGCAAAAGAAGTGGTATATTATGGTATGATGTTGTTTTGATCTCACATTTGATTTATATGTCACTTGTTATACACCTGTTAATGATAGATGTATTATTTTATAATGCAGCCTGTCTGTACGTCTGTTCAATCATATCTCAGGATAACTATAGTTGGCATTATTCAAACTGTCTGAAAAATTAAAACAATGTTTGGTTTTAGAAAGTTCGTGTTTTGAATAGTTTGAATATTGATTGGTTAGTCATTTCCAATTATTTTTTACTATCATGATAATTAAAGTTCATTGTAAGAAGTTTATTCATGGTGCCATATAGATAAGTTACCTTTTGATTAAGCTGTTTTTAAATAGTTGTTTAACAGTTTTGGGACTTGAAATTGTAAAAACTTGTGTTGGTCTTGAACAAAGTCTTGTTTTCCTTCAACTGATGATTTTTTTTTAGTAAAGGCTACATCCCTGTCGGTTTTTTACAGTGCCAGATTTTTGTTCTGAAGTCAAAACATTTCAAATTTAGGGATATGGGCATATCAAAGTTGCACTCAATGCACAGCTGTTACATAGAATAATGGATTTCCACAATCACATGGCTAGATATAATTTTATTTAATACGTATTTTGTAGCATTTTGAACACATAATTAGATAATAATCATGCATTATGTAATTGTTTACAAGCAAATTTATATGCAGTTCGCTTTTTATTTAATGTAGAGTGAAAGATATTCATTTCAATCATATATATGTGTGTATTATTAATCTTTTTTAGCTCACCTGGCCTAAAAGGCCATGTGAGCTTTTCTCATCACTTGGCGTCCGTCGTCGTCGTCGTCGTCGTCATCGTCGTCGTCGTCTGTCGTCGTTAACAATTTTTCAAACATCTTCTCCTCTGAAACTACTGAATGGATTTGAATGAAACTTAACATGATTGTTCCTTAGTATATCCTGCACAAAATGTGCGCTTCGATTTTTGATCCGTCAAAAAACATGGCCGCCGTTACTTAAAATAGAACATAGGGGTCAAATGCAGTTTTTGGCTTATATCTCAAAAACGAAAGCATTTAGAGCAAATCTGACATGGGGTAAAAATGTTCATTAGGTCAACATCTATCAGACCTGAAATTTTCAGATGAATCAAACAAACCATTGTTGGGTTGCTGCCACTTAATTGGTAATTTTAAGGAAATTTTGCAGTTTTTGGTCATTATCTTGAATATTATTATAGATAAAGATAAACTGTAAACAGCAAAAAAGATCAGCAAAGTAAGATCTACAAATAAGTTAATATGACCAAAATTGTCAATTGACCCCTTAAGGGGTTATTGTCCTTTAATGACAATTTTTCACAATTTGTTCATCATATTTGCTAACTTTAAAAAATCTTCTCCTCTGAAACTACTGAATGGATTTGGTTAAAACTTAGCATGGTTGTTCCTTAGATTATCCTGCACAAAGTGTGTGCTTTGATTTTTGATCCGTCAAAAAACATGGCCGCCGTTACTTAAAATAGAACATAGGGGTCAAATGCAGTTTTTGGCTTATATCTCAAAAACGAAAGCATTAAGAGCAAATCTGACATGGGGTAAAAATGTTCATTAGGTCAATATCTATCAGCCCTGAAATTTTCAGATGAATCAAACATCCAATTGTTGGGTTGCTGCCACTTAATTGGTAATTTTAAGGAAATTTTGCAGTTTTTGGTCATTATCTTGAATATTATTATAGATAAAGATAAACTGTAAACAGCAAAAAAGATCAGCAAAGTAAGATCTACAAATAAGTTAATATGACCAAAATTGTCAATTGACCCCTTAAGGGGTTATTGTCCTTTAATGACAATTTTTCACAATTTGTTCATCATATTTGCTAACTTTAAAAAATCTTCTCCTCTGAAACTACTGAATGGATTTGGTTAAAACTTAGCATGGTTGTTCCTTAGATTATCCTGCACAAAGTGTGTGCTTTGATTTTTGATCCGTCAAAAAACATGGCCGCCGTTACTTAAAATAGAACATAGGGGTCAAATGCAGTTTTTGGCTTATATCTCAAAAACGAAAGCATTAAGAGCAAATCTGACATGGAGTAAAAATGTTCATTAGGTCAATATCTATCAGCCCTGAAATTTTCAGATGAATCAAACATCTAATTGTTGGGTTGCTGCCACTTAATTGGTAATTTTAAGGAAATTTTGCAGTTTTTGGTCATTATCTTGAATATTATTATAGATAAAGATAAACTGTAAACAGCAAAAAAGATCAGCAAAGTAAGATCTACAAATAAGTTAATATGACCAAAATTGTCAATTGACCCCTTAAGGGGTTATTGTCCTTTAATGACAATTTTTCACAATTTGTTCATCATATTTGCTAACTTTAAAAAATCTTCTCCTCTGAAACTACTGAATGGATTTGGTTAAAACTTAGCATGGTTGTTCCTTAGATTATCCTGCACAAAGTGTGTGCTTTGATTTTTGATCCGTCAAAAAACATGGCCGCCGTTACTTAAAATAGAACATAGGGGTCAAATGCAGTTTTTGGCTTATATCTCAAAAACGAAAGCATTAAGAGCAAATCTGACATGGAGTAAAAATGTTCATTAGGTCAATATCTATCAGCCCTGAAATTTTCAGATGAATCAAACATCCAATTGTTGGGTTGCTGCCACTTAATTGGTAATTTTAAGGAAATTTTGCAGTTTTTGGTCATTATCTTGAATATTATTATAGATAAAGATAAACTGTAAACAGCAAATATGATCAGCAAAGTAAGATCTACAAATAAGTTAATATGACCAAAATTGTCAATTGACCTCTTTAGGAGTTATTGCCCTTTAAAGACTTTTTTCACAATTTGTTCATCATGTTGACTTACTTTAAAAAATCTTCTCTTATGAAACTGCTGTATCAATTTCAGCCAAACTTAGGCTAAATGAGTTTCAGAGTATCTAGTATAAATTTTATATTTCATTTCCTTGTATGTCAAGAAACATAGCTCCTATGGCTAAAATAGAACATAGGAGAAAATGATTTTTTTTTGCTTTTGAAGAAAATAGGACGATTCAAAGAACATTTAAATAAATTGAAAAGCCAAAATAATCATTGATGAGAGATTAAACCAAAAAAATTCAGGTGAGCGATTCAGGCTCTTGAGAGCCTCTTGTTTTCTACATAGTCTCAATTAATTTTTAAGCAACATCATACATATCTGTTGTTGTATGACCTCATACTAGTTAAATTTTATTCTACTGAAAAATAACACTATTCCTTTTAAAAAAACATTATAAATAGAGTATATTTGGAATATCAATATATTTGGATATTTTAAAATATTTATTGTTGTGAATTAAATCTTTATTGTCCATATAGTAATACCTAATTCTGATGAATCCAATGCTCTGTTGAATACAGATGGGAACTGTATCAGATTGTCTATCATATCTCTGTCAAACTTGTAGGAGAAAGGTGGTTTTATCACTGTAGAGGATAACTCTTGCTCAAAGTGATGATATAGAGGCTCATTCACAATAACTTCCATTCTAATGTCCTAAAATTTAAATTTAACGTTTGATGATGATGAATGGCTGCCAAAAAAAATAATAATTCTGGAAAATATCATTAAAATGTTATATGAAGATCAACACAGTTTTTTACTAGACCAACAAGCTGAGCAAGATTTGTTTTATGCACTAGTTCCCTAGGTTAACAAGTCTGTAGGAAAACATCATCCCTCAATTCCATTCTCTATTTTAAATATCAAATTTAAAGACAAAGTCCTTACTTTGATCCAGCCCAGATTTGTACCCCCAATTCCCCCAACCATTATTTTAGACAGCACACTATAAAGTAAGATTTTTAGCAATCTGCAGGTAGATACATCTTTCTTCCCCAATACATTATACTGACACATATGTTTTCCTCCTTTGATGTGTTGCCTTTTGTTGCTACATTTAAGGATTTAATAAATAAAAATAATGAGGTTTATGTAATAAAAAAAATAAACATACCTCCTGCTTTCTTGTCCTGAAATATTAAAGATGGTTGAACACGTTATTAATGTAAATAGAAGTTTGTTGTGTAATAATTATTCATCAGATGCTAAGCATAAATAAGGCCGTTAGTTTTCCTGTTTGAATTGTTTTACATTGTCATTTTGGGGCCATTTATAGCTGACTGTGCGGTATGGGTTTTGCTCATTGTAGAAGGCCGTATGGTAATCTATAGTTATTAATTTCTGTGTCATTTTGGTCTCTTGTGGACAGTTGTCTCATTGGCAATCATACTACATCTTCTTTTTTTATATTGATACTATGAGTATTCAATAACAAATATTCAATCGTCTTATCATTCATAGTAATCATATAACCTAATAGAATTAAAAATGTCATTTTATTTTGTACACTAATAAAATTTAAAATTACCGTCTTTAAGTGTGTATATACACTCATGCATAGTAAATGAATTCTAGGGTTTTTCCTTACATGCATAACAAAAAAACAAAACTATGAAACAGAAAATTCTTGTAAGAAAATTGCTAAAGATCCTTTTTGATACTAAACTATATTTGTTTTTGTTAGGTAAATACTGTAAACCAACTTATTTTCGCAGATACTTTATATCGCATTTAGCCCTTTCTTACCCATTTTGCGGCAACTTAATTTTGTGATTCTAAATTTACTTGATGACTATAAATAAGGAAAAGTCCTATTTTGATATATTTGTGACAATTTATATTCATATTATTTTTCTATTTGCGAAAGTCGCGAAAATAAATCGCTTGCCAAAAATAGTTGGTGTACAGTAGTAAACTGTATTTAAACCAAATATTGTGTGAAAATCTTTTCTTATTTCTGGTTCAACAAAACTACTTTTTTCATCAAACTACATGCATCAAAATAATGATATCTTTGAACAGTAAATGATAATTTGACAGCATTTACAAACCTTGATAAAGTTTTAGTCTGATATTTTACAGCAATCATCTGACCTTGTATAAATAATCTTTTATGTTCCCTGTAACTCAATTTACCCAATTCTAACCTCAGTTCTTCACTTGTTGTTATCTATAAATAGAAATAATCTTATATATTCTTTGTAAAAGCTGACGAGAGAAACCAGGCTTATAACTTGGTAAACCAGATGCTCATTTCATCTATATAAGACTCACAGTGGTAAAACACAAAACAATTAATTACAAATCAAATTCTAAATTGAAGAGCACTAAAATCCAAATATTCACAAAAATTGTGCCTAATACAGCTCATTCAATCCAATCATGTTAGAAAGATAGGTCCTGTTCATCCACATATGGATTACCATATTTGGCTGTGTATAATATGCACCCCCTCTACTTTTTAGGGGTAAAACATGTGTACTATATGACAGTACATAAAAATTAAGAACGGAAGTGGGGAATGTGCCAAAGAGCAGAAAACAGCCGAAGACCAGCAACAGGCCTTCAACACAGCGAGTAAATCCCGCATAAATTATTATAAGTAGAGCTTTAATATTTAATAACACTTTGATCAGGTGATCCAAATTGAACACTAACCTTTAAATCCTCATAGTAGTTCTTCAATTCAGCCAATGTAGTGGGTATAGGAGGATATGAATAATACCCACCCATGGTTAATTCCTCCTTGTATGACTGAGACCATGTGACAACATCATTAACTTGTGGCAGTGCACAATTACCTGTCACAATCTCAATCTGTTTAATAAAAAGACAATAAACATAACTTTCATCAAGTACAATGAAATATTCAAAATGTAACTCCACTGTCCCAAATTAGAGGGAGGGTTTGGTGCCCTCAAATAGTTTAACTAGCCACATTCTGTATGTACCTGTATGTGCTTGTCGGGCTTTGTCCCAAGTCTGTAACCTTTAATTCAGTTGTTGTCATTTGTTGCTGTGTAGTAAATTTTTTCTCTGCATTTTCCTTTCTCTTTGGAATTGTTTTACATTTGTCATTTTGTGGTCTTTTATGGATGACTATGTGGTATAAGCTTTGCTCAATGTTGAATGCCATATAGTGACCTACAGTTGTTAATTTCTGAATCATTTTGTCTCTTGTGAAGAGTTGTCTCATTAAAAGTCATATACCACATCTTCTTTTTCTTGTTTTCCTGACACACCTTTTTAACTACACAAGACTAATCAGCGTGCACTAGAATCAAAAGAGTAGAAACTTACATAAGTAGAGCCAGTGGATGTCAAATACATATTCCTGTCATCTTTTGACCCATGTATATGACTGATATTGCTGACTATTCTCATGTGACGACATATTAAAACTTTGCCTGGCATAACATCGTTATAGATATTTATCTAAAATGAAAATAATTAACAATTCTCATATGATAACATATTAAAACTTTGCCTGACATAACATCGTTATAGATATTTATCTAAAATGAAAATAATTAACAATTCTCATATGATAACATATTAAAACTTTGCTGAACATAACATCGTTATAGATATCGATCTTAAGTAAAAATATCAATAATTCTTATAGGATGAAATTTAAAACTACACTTTATATAACAGCATTCAAAATACAGTCTAAAATAGAAATATTAACAATTCTCATATGAAGACATATTAAAATTGTGCCTGGCATAAAATCACAAAAGATTTCTACCTAAAATAAAAATATAAACCATTCTTAAAGGATGACATATTGCAACATCATTAAAGCCACTGATCTGTAACAAATATATTATGTAAATAGTGAAAAAGTATCCCTGGCATGACATTATTAAAGACAATCTGAAACAGGTATCAAAAGTAGATTTCATAGGATTAGGCCTAAATTAATATATTTTTTGTTACCCCAATCCTGACCATGCCAAACCAGGCGTGGGTAGGTATGTAGAGAAATATTTTTTTTCCCAAAAATATTGGTCGATCCGGCAAGCCTGAAAATTGGAAATTTTATATTTGACTTAGTTTTGACAATAAAATTTTATGAGTCACACTGTTTTTGCATGGTTGGACAGGATTGGGGTGACAAACAATACTTTATTTTAGGCCTTACAGATCAAAACCTCAACTGGTTTTTGAAGTAAAAAAAATTATAGACTTTTGACTGGTATATCTAAATCTATATCTTTATTAGGGTAACTATAGATAGATACCTCAGCTGGTCTGTATATAAGGACTTTAAATGTCTTCTGACTACTTTGATCTTTCAGTTCTAACCATCTACTGATCCAGAAGCCACCAGTGTCTAAATCACTTTTACCTAAACATAAATACTTATAACTCTTAACCCTTTCCTCCATAATGACGCCTTTTGACGCCTTTCCCTTTACTCCATAATGACGCCTTTTGACGCCTGTGTAGTGCCTCAGTTGAAACTTCTATGCAATGAAAAAACTTTATCAGACTTAATAAAATTTGTATCCAATATAAAAAGAATATTCATGAGAAGATCTGACTGGAATTTCATTGATGAAATATTTGTTTTCGCAATGCATTTTAATACTTTAAACCTGATGATTTTTTTTCAATCTATGGAGGAAAGGGTTAATGAGGTAGAAACCCTGATAGCATGCTTACTTCATATGTACCAGTATACTAAATATCAGTCATAAGTCATAGTACAAAGTTTCTTGGTAGAAAAGCTAATAAAAAGAGAATTCTCAAATTGTTTATATCGTGTCAACCCCCTGGTCCATATACTTAATGTTTGATGATCTGTTACCCTATCAAATTCACATTTTACTTGTAATAAAAAAGTTGTGTAAAGTCCGATCTTTGCTGGTCAGTGGTAAGAATGTTTTATGATTAAGGCAAAACATTATGACCTCATAACTGAGATACAGATTCTTGAAAAAACAAGAGCAGAAAAAAATCTGCAAACATAAGTAATTAACCATATGGTATTACATGTACATACCTGTCATCCGCTCTCTAAAGAATCTGCCTACATATGTCACTAAACCTGTTATGTCACAAACATAATCACTGGGAAAGCATCTGTTCTTCAAAAATACACAATATATTTATTTTTTTATATAAAATAACAACTTTAAATAAATTGCAATTTACATATATGATTTAGTAGTACATGTACTATACTTTTGTGATACTTAACAAAATTTTAAATGAGATTGATATGTTTAGGAGTTTAGTTTGACATTCATTTTCACTGAACTAGTACACATTTTTTTTAAGGGGCCAGCTGAAGTCTGACTCCAAGTTGGGGATTTTCTCGCTGTGTTGAAGACCCAATGGTGGCCTTGGTTGTTTTTTTTCACTCGGTGGTCAGGTTGTTGTCTCTTTGACACATTCCCCATTTCCATTCTCTATTTCATTTTGTCCATTGAATTATTATCATCTTATTCTTTGAAACTGTGGATTTTTGTAAAACCACGAAAATAAATAAATCCCTTGTATAAATTATAATGACTTAGAAGAAATATAATCAATCACATCAATTCTAAAAGCTAATAAAAACAAGAATGTGTCCTCAGTACACGAATGCCCCACTTGCACTATCATTTTCTATGTTCAGTGGACCGTGAAATTGGGGTAAAAACTCTAATTTGGCATTAAAATTAGAAAGATCATATCATAGGGGACATGTGTACTAAGTTTGAAGTCGATTGGACTTAAACTTCATCAAAAACTACCTTGACCAAAAACTTTAACCTGAAGCGGGACAGACGGACGGACGAACGAACGGACAGACGGACGGACGGACGCACAGACCAGAAAACATAATGCCCCTCTACTATCGTAGGTGGGGCATAAAAACATTTGAATTTATCTTACCCCAAATCAATTCTAACAGCTAATTAAAAACATTTGAATTTAACTTACCCCAAATCAATTCTAACAGCTAATTAAAATCATTTGAATTTATCTTACCCCAAATCAATTCTAACAGCTAATTAAAAACATTTGAATTTAACTTACCCCAAATCAATTCTAACAGCTAATTAAAATCATTTGAATTTATCTTATCCCAAATCAATTCTAACAGCTAATTAAAAACATTTGAATTTAACTTACCCCAAATCAATTCTAACAGCTAATTAAAACCATTTGAATTTATCTTACCCCAAATCAATTCTAACAGCTAATTAAAAACATTTAAATTTAACTTACCCCAAATCTTTTCTCTGTATGATGTTGTATTGTATCGCAGGCAGATTTAGACAGCTTGGTATTGTCTCAGGGGAGATAACTATTACTATTCCAACAGGATGGTGACTGTTAACATTTATATCTATATCATACATGGTCAAGCCATCAGGTAATGGTGGTCTGTAGTGGTCAACATGATGAAAACTTTTCTTTACAGTATATTTCTGTATAAGGAGAACATGTCCTTCTTGTAACCTGTGTCATAAAATAAGAACTCTTGGTAAAATTAACAAAATAATAATTAATTATCTGAATAATAATCTCCCACAAACCTCCTATTTTATGTTAGCCATTTAATTTGTTACCTTGATATATGCACAGTATTATTCATTTACCCCACCCCTCTCTTTTGAGCACATTTGTCAAAAAATATCTGCTTGTTAAAGTAAAAGATATGTTGATTAATAAATAAGGCGGTAAATGTAAATTATTTCAATGTTTTCTTCTTTTTTCGAGAATGATCCATGTATATGAAATCAAGAACAGATGAGCTCTGCCATATGAACATGCACACGTTACACACATTCCATATACCAAATATAATTAACATCTTGCTTCTATAAATAGACCTAACAAACAAAAAATAACATTGACAAATAAACAATGGAAATGAGGCCAAGGTTCTATGATACCTGCAGACAGATTAATAGATGAATAACTGTCAATTAAAAAAATATTGCGATTTAAATATGAAGACAAAATTGTGAGAATTATCAATTATGATTACAGGAAAATTGGTAAACAAATATATGTGTTAGATACCAGGAATCTGATTACAGGATGTGAGGTCTTATTTGTGCAATACTCACCCAGTCTCGTAATTTGCAATAACTTCTGAATTTACAGTACTCTTTAAACAAAAATGTGAACAACTGACATTACTACTGTTTACCATTTAATCTAATATTTTCTCTGAAAGGTTTTACATTTTGCTAATGTAATATAAAACACTAACCTATGATAAAGATCTGGACATAAAGAATTCCACAATACAAGTGTAGCACAACCTGATCTGTCACATACTGTAAAATGTGCCTGAAAATACAACGCTAATGTAAACATTCCTATCTGTCACATATAATTTCTGTACTATACTGTGAGATTCATTGGCGGATCCAGGAGGGGGTTGCGGGGTTGGAACTCCCCCTTTTTTTCGGCCGATCAATGCATTTGAATGGGGACATATAGTTGGAACCCCCCCCCCACACACTTTTTGTCCTGGGTTGGGAACTCCCCCTTTTTAAAATGGCTTGATCCGCCCCTGGAGATTATTGGGTAATTATTGACAGTATTTGTTAGATTTCCTTGCTCTATATAGTAAATAATTTATTTGTTAGCTCTGTTCAGCTATGTCATCAATATTGTAGAATATAAGACATCTATCAAAACATTTTGTTCAAACCAGTGCTATGGACAATCTTAAGCTTGCAGCAAGATGTTGCTCAAAGTAGAGGGTCTCACCATAACTTTTAGATGAAGAACAGCAATACATTTGTAAAAGCCTTATACCTTGGTTTTTTTTTTAGCTATTATAAGGGAAAAAGTCAGGATTTTGTCTTACAAATTGAAAATAATACGCTATATAATTATTTTCTAAATACCTGCAAGGGCCACTTGTCATTCTTAAATGGTTTGGCATAATGTAGAATTCTTTTTTTACTAAGTACTTTGACAACAACAGTTGGTCCCTTCAGTACTCGCCAGTTCTTAGATAGTTCCTTCAGTGAGTAGACATCTACAGGAGACACATCACCTAAACCATCTAATTTCTCTATATTCCCTAAAATTGAGAGATAATACTAATTACTGTATATTCAAATATTATTGTGAGGTTTTTATTAATGCGTACAATGAGACTGAGCGAGAATCTAAATAATAAGAACTCCCATCCTCTTTTTTAAATTTCTCATGTCTTAATTTCATATAAATAATGTAAAACTTCATTAAGCCCAAGCTTCTACTGAAATTTGAATTAAGTCTAGAGTATTTTCTTGAAAAAGACAATTTAAGAATGATTTATTTCAGTAGTGCCCCTGTAGACAATTTCTAATTTGTCCAACGCTTACCTCTCTTCCATACTTCTCCCTCTAATTCTACACTGGACCATGTGTTTATATAGTAACCTCTGGATGAGGTCAAAGGTGAAGCTGTCTTCTCTATCTCATCACAATCATCACACCAAGGTATATGACTGGTATCTAAAACATATAAACATTTATATAATGGAATATCTGAGATATTAATATTAAATAATAATCCTACCAGGCTAAATCAATGATATCTTTTACTGATACCTATCAACAGACATGCCATGTTTCTGATATCTATAAAAAAAAAAAATTAACAACTACAGCTTGCTAAATATTTTACTCCTAAAGTGGTCAATACTCCTCATTATTAAATAATACGATTAAAACAGCCCTAATACTACCAAAACAGCATGTGTCATACTGGTGACATTATCCTGGTCATTTAAATCACGTGATCTATATTGCTTTTCAGCCCAGTCCAATATTTCCAAAACGGACTGGCACCAATCCTGAATTACATGTAAACATATATTGTGCATGTAATTCAGGAATCATTGCCAGTCCGTATTAGAAATATTGGCCCTATATTCACATTTGATGTATGTAATACAGCATTCAGAAAAGTCTGTATTGAAAAAGTTGGATTATTTAATAAAAGTGTTATAGACTGGCTGTTTCTGTATTGGCACTGGTATAGATTCTAGGTCAGCTGTACTGACGGGTCTTGAGGCCAATACAGCAAATCTTGAATATATACCAGTGCCAATACAGTCCAGTTAATAACACTATAACACTGATGGATTGAAATTTCACTTTTATAATTTTTAAACTGGTTTATATTAGACAAAAAGATGTTTTATAATTTTATTATTTTTTTACCATTTGTGCAAAATAATAACCCAACGAGTTAGATATTCAAGTTTTTATGTGACATATTTTCAAATGAGTGTGCTTTTAAGTGTTATGTTTTACCATGTTAGAGTGTAATGTTTTGTAAGATATACGTTTTACCTGATAATGTTATGTGTCTTTCAAATTCTACTGTCAATTGATGAACCACAAGGAAACTTCTCTGTTGTAAATCTGTTTCATCATACTTCACACTGCATTCTGTTAACTTTACACAACTACCTTCTGTGACCTATAAATAGAAACATACTTCACACTGCATTCTGTTAACTTTACACAACTACCTTCTGTGACCTATAAATAGAAACATACTTCACACTGCATTCTGTTAACTTTACACAACTACCTTCTGTGACCTATAAATAGAAACATACTTCACACTGCATTCTGTTAACTTTACACAACTACCTTCTGTGACCTATAAATAGAAACATACTTCACACTGCATTCTCTTAACTTTACACAACTACCTTCTGTGACCTATAAATAGAAACATACTTCACACTGCATTCTGTAAACTTAACACAACTACCTACTGTAACCTATAAATAGAAACATACTTCACACTACATTCTGTTAACTTTACACAACTACCTTCTGTGACCTATAAATAGAAACATACTTCACACTGCATTCTGTCAACTTTACACAACTACCTTCTGTAACGAATAAATAGAAACATACTTCACACTGCCTTCTGTCAACTTAACACAACTACCTTCTGTGACCTATAAATAGAAACATACTTCACACTGCATTCTGTCAACTTTACACAACTACCTTCTGTAATCTATAAATAGAAACATACTTCACACTGCATTCTCTTAACTTTACACAACTACCTTCTGTAACCTATAAATAGAAATAAACTTCACACTGCATTCTCTTAACTTTACACAACTACCTTCTGTGACCTATAAATTGAAAAATACTTCACACTGCATTCTGTCAACTTTACACAACTACCTTCTGTAACCAATAAATAGAAACATACTTCACACTGCCTTCTGTCAACTTTACACAACTACCTTCTGTGACCTATAAATAGAAACATACTTCACACTGCATTCTGTCAACTTTACACAACTACCTTCTGTAATCTATAAATAGAAACATACTTCACACTGCATTCTCTTAACTTTACACAACTACCTTCTGTAACCTATAAATAGAAATAAACTTCACACTGCATTCTGTTAACTTTACACAACTACCTTCTGTAATCTATAAATAGAAACATACTTCACACTGCATTCTCTTAACTTTACACAACTACCTTCTGTGACCTATAAATAGAAACATACTTCACACTGCATTCTGTAAACTTAACACAACTACCTACTGTAACCTATAAATAGAAACATACTTCACACTACATTCTGTTAACTTTACACAACTACCTTCTGTGACCTATAAATAGAAACATACTTCACACTGCATTCTGTCAACTTTACACAACTACCTTCTGTAACCAATAAATAGAAACATACTTCACACTGCCTTCTGTCAACTTAACACAACTACCTTCTGTGACCTATAAATAGAAACATACTTCACACTGCATTCTGTCAACTTTACACAACTACCTTCTGTAATCTATAAATAGAAACATACTTCACACTGCATTCTCTTAACTTTACACAACTACCTTCTGTAACCTATAAATAGAAATAAACTTCACACTGCATTCTCTTAACTTTACACAACTACCTTCTGTGACCTATAAATTGAAAAATACTTCACACTGCATTCTGTCAACTTTACACAACTACCTTCTGTAACCAATAAATAGAAACATACTTCACACTGCCTTCTGTCAACTTTACACAACTACCTTCTGTGACCTATAAATAGAAACATACTTCACACTGCATTCTGTCAACTTTACACAACTACCTTCTGTAATCTATAAATAGAAACATACTTCACACTGCATTCTCTTAACTGTACACAACTACCTTCTGTAACCTATAAATAGAAACATACTTCACACTTCATTCTCTTAACTTTACACAACTACCTTCTGTAACCTATAAATAGAAATAAACTTCACACTGCATTCTGTTAACTTTACACAACTACCTTCTGTAACCTATAAATAGAAACATACTTCACACTGCATTCTGTTAACTTTACACAACTACCTTCTGTGACCTATAAACAGAAACATACTTCACACTGCATTCTGTTAACTTTACACAACTACCTTCTGTGACCTATAAATAGAAACATACTTCACACTGCATTCTGTAAACTTAACACAACTACCTTCTGTAACCTATAAATAGAAAAATACTTCACACTACATTCTGTTAACTTTACACAACTGCCTTCTTTGACCTATAAACAGAAACATACTTCACATTACATTCTGTTAACTTTACACAACTACCTTCTGTGATCTATAAATAAGAAAATACTTCACACTGCATTCTGTAATATGGAAAGTGGTCAAAATTCTTAATTCATAATTTGTCAAATTGTAACTTGTAACCGTGTAATTTCTAAATTGTTTATTCGTAAATTGTCAATTTGTAACTTGTACCTTTGTAGTTTCAACATTCTTAATCGGTAAATTGTCAGTGTGTTACTTGTAACTGTGCAATTTCATAATGCACCATTCGTAAATTGTCAATTTGTAACTTGTATCTTTGTAAATTCAACATTCTTCATTTGTAAATTGTCAATTTGTAACTTGTAGATTTGTAAATTCAACATTCTTCACTTGTAAATTGTCAAATTGTAAAGAAAAGGAGAAGGGGCTCTAAGGGGCAAAATTGGCCCCACTTCAGAATCTTTTGATATTTCTTTCAATTGATATCTATGATATGGAGCTTATAAAACACCAAGAATTTTACAGTTATCCTCTCGTTTTCTTGTTATGACGTCATAAAAATGGTATGCCGACTAAGCTAAAATATCAGCTTTTTACGTATGTTATCCTTTTTTCATGTATTGTGTACTTTTTACAATAGATTACACAGTAAATAATCAACGTGAATACATTATTACTAGTGAAACATTGTATTAATACAATGAAGAATAAAATTGATATAAAGTTTAACTATTTAATATCAGTAATATAGTTGCTATGGTTACAACAAAATTAACATTCGTTCTATTTATGAGTTTTTTATTACTTTTATGTACTCTGCTGATAAAGTTCACAATTTCATAAACTATACATTTCAAGAATTACTCAAATTTATTTAAACTGAAATATTGTTAGCACGTTTATCTTTAGAAACTGTTCACATGTTCTTCATATCAAACTAAAAATACAATGCGCAACCCAGTGTGACAATTCAGTGTTCGAATTTACCAGTTGAACTATTGCAATAAATGTCTTCCCTGCTATATTCGTCATCTCGGCATAATGGTACCCTGATATCGACGTACGTCAGTTTTTTTCCCCAACAATGACATACAAAACAAAAATGGCATTATACTATATGCCTATATGTCTAAGTTATTGTTCAGTAAAATACAAATGCTTAACATGTTTACTCCTCCGGTTCACTGTCACTATCATCAATTACTTCCGGCTGGTTAGCATCATGGACATAGTCCTTCCATTGCTTTCCTTGATTTCCTTTGCAACTTTGATGCCGGTAAAAACTTAGAAACCATATAACTGACGAATATGACTACAAGTACCAACAATTCGAGCACCGGCCTTGCAAGTACAGTACCAAGCTTTTACGCAGCAGTCATCGTATGTAATCCATAGGTTATGCGTTTTGCTGCTTGTATGTCTGCTTGCCATTCTAACCCTAATAAGTTGATGTCCCTGTTGCATGACTTCATAGTACTCGTCATTTTCTAAATGTTCCTCAGTATAACTCTTTGCTAGTTTAATCTGGTATACACCGAGCGTTATGTCCCTGATGTCCTCCTCCGACAGCTTCGGAAAATCTTCAACTGAATCGTTGCCATCTATTTTTTGCCACCTACCACTTCTGGAATGTAAGTTTTCATTTGATACCCGTTCCATGAGCTCATTTTTCTTCTTTGACATGTGAAGCATTTTTGCACCTAAGAGAAGGTCATCAGTTTCATTACCAGCATTAAGTGGTGGTCTATACTTATTACATATGGCACTGACAAAACGTGTGTATTCACCAGCATACAGTATCAGGGAATTTGGTAATACCTTGTCAAGCAATCGCCACTGCTTGATTCTACCATTAACGGACTCAACAACCCAGCGGACCTTTGTTACTAGATGTGTTGTGTTACCGTCTTCAACGGAAAGTTGCTTCTCGTTACGTTTGAGAAAGCTTGGCATTTTAGTTTGAATACCAAATTCCTCTAAGAGGTCGAGACTGTCTCGAAATCCCCGATCAACCACAACAACATCATCTTTATCAAACCATTCCTTGATTTTCTCCAAGTTATTTTTGAAAATTGAGTTTAAAATTTTGGCATCATTGTTTTTGCTGTTACAAAGATATGGTCCAATCACACTTACAATATGTATCCTGTAGTTGTGACAAACATCATTGGCTTAATCAGGTTGCAAAATTTGTGCATGCTATATGTACTACGTTGAAATTTAAATTGTCCGCTCTTTTGTATGTAAATATATGTACCATCAATTACGAGTATGGCAGTTGTGTTTGTGATATCGCCAAATATGTTTGTGCCAGTAGACGAGTATGGTTTTGTATAACACTTTCTCGGGATACATGATCAAATCCTAAATATTTTGGTGTAAAGTGCTGTTTAACTGCATCTCTTGCGGATGAAATAGCTTTCCTGATAGAATATTTGCCTATATTAAACAAAGTTGCTAATATCTTATTAGACATCCCCGAACGAAGTTTGGTCAAAAATATACCAATACATGTTCTCATGCTTCGTACTCGGGTATCTATTATAGCTGAGTTTGGAATGTGAGAACATAAGTCTTCAAAATCAGTTATTGTTAAGCCAGTCAAATTTCAAGAGTCTGTGTCATTTAAAGAAGAAGATTTATCAAAATCAATTCTAGCGTTTTTATTTTTATGCCCCACCTTTGATAGTAGAGGGGCATTATGTTTTCTGGTCTGTGCGTCCGTTCGTCCCTCCGTCCGTCTGTCTGTCTGTTCGTCCGTCTGTCCCGCTTCAGGTTAAAGTTTTTGGTCAAGGTAGTTTTTGATGAAGTTGAAGTCCAATTGACTTCAAACTTGGTACACATGTTCCCTATGATATGATCTTTTTAATTTTAATGCCAAATTAGAGATTTTACCCGAATTTCACGGTCCACTGAACATAGAAAATGATAGTGCGAGTGGGGCATTCGTGTACTGAGGACACATTCTTGTTTAATGCATGTTCTCTAATTGTATCTATCAATTCAAGTAGTCCGCTGCGATTGAAGTCAGAAACAGTATACACACTAGTTATGTCTTCATTAGCTTCTTTTGTAAAACCTTCAGTACATAAATGACGAGGACAGCACCGTGATCTGGCAGGAATAATTATATTCTTTTCCAAAAATGTGTTAAATCGTGCTTCTTGTGGAACAACCATAAGTTTTGGACCACGCTTTTTGCAAAGACAACATTGTGCATGACCTTTAATTGTTGAAGATATCGGAAGCGATATTGATAAAGGAGAACTTAATTTTGCTCTTTTAGGTGCGGATGGTGGCATAAAATCAGGATCATTTGCATTTGTATCAGTTGTAAGAACAGTTGGTGTATTTACTTGTGCTTGCCCTTCTCTGTAGTATTTCCGTCGACAAGTATCACAGATAACGTCATCATCATTAGGTAAAACAAGGAAATTCTTACTGAGAAAATTGCGTAGATTTTTATTTGTTTCTCCACACAAAGGTCTTCTTTTTCCGGGTTTTGTTCTTTTTTCACACAATATACATTTAGAATCTTTTCGTCCCTTTCTTATTTTATCCATTCTGAAAAAAAAACCATAAGAGGATACAATTAATATTTGGTACATTCAATTACAAAATCTATTCAACTCCTAAACAATTTCATTGCTTTTGGCAAATATATATGTGTTAACTGTATTTCAAAATCTAACGTTAGCATGCACTGTAAAAACGGTGTTTTAGATCCTAAACACAATTCTTAGCACAGCGTTTGTGCACTTTTTTTACATGTTTATATCTAAACGTGTATCAGTACAATGTGTTTAGGGTTGTGTTTAGCTTTAAAAAATGTGTTTAATTTCTATACACTTTCATTTTTAAACGTGTTTAAATTCACGTCATACTTAAATATTATGTGCTTACTGAAAAATGTGTTTAGAAATTAAACACAATCCTAAACACGTTTAGATCTAAACATGTATCACAAGTGTTTAAATTCTAAGCACGATTTTTACAGTGTGTGATAATTAAAGTTAATTGTAATGAAGGGAATAGAAATAACCATGTTTATGAATATAACGAAATGTATTTTACAATATGGTGTGCAGAATAGCCATATCAAATGTGGAGGCCAATGAATAAGACAGCAAACCATGCAACTACAGAGAATACCAGAACATTTTCGACATCAGACAAGCCCAGTATTATAATGAATGTTCAACTAAAATTGCTTTTTTAAGAAACAGACATGTTGTTTGATGTTTGTTATTCACATAACACATTATTTTGATCAAACATAACAATTTATTTTTAAGATGAAACTCTGTCTTCCACTCTTCTTAATAGCGTAGATTATGCAAGTCAGTGCATCAAAATTTCCATAAGATTTTCCATAGTAGAAATAACATTCTAAGTTGCCAAATTCATTTCTGTGTTTTGTTATATGAATATTAAATGAATGTATTGATGTTTAACATCCAGTGGCAATTATTTTAAACATATTCAGACTATAACATAATGTAATCCATATTTTGTTATTTTACTTCTGGATGTTGCGCATAAATAAATAATTTTAAATCTGGTTTCGCAATGCTTTTAATTGAACTATGAATCTTCTGCACTCAGTATCAAATAATCGACTGCATGAAATTATACATCTTCGCTAGCCTAGGGTTACGATCCACTCCCTTTCTCTAGAACGGGAGTGGATCGTAACCCTTGGCTAGCGAAGATTGAAATTATATAGATACTCACTCATTTCTAGAAGGAAATTGTCATGTAATAATTTAGGTCCATTGTCTGCAGTATCCATTTATGTCTAAAACATTAAAAAAAATACGTCTTAATGTATATTGGTGCATGTTGATTTTGTTTCTCTTTATTTATATCTATCATGAAAGTCAACAGACTAAACTTTCCTGTTAAGCACATATACCATTTCTTCATGGGTAAAACACATGCAAAACTGTCAATAATGATAGTACATGTAGCTTAAAAATGAACAATTTACAAAGTTGGGGTATATACTTGTATTTATCTTTTTTGTTGTTGTAAAGGTGTCTTTAATTATTCATAATTATTCATAAATGATCATGGGATTTAAAACGACAAATGTAAAAAAATACGAAATGATGAAATTTTTTTTTGGATCTGATGAGATTCGAACGTAAAATATTTTTTCAGTAGCGTGTAGACGATGTGAACCACATGGACACAGCAATTGACTGACGTAAATAAGTCATATTTATCATTTTGATTCATAAACCGTAGGAACAATTTTGTTTTGTTTTTATTTCTTTACTTCTTATTTACGATTCAACTTTATATCAATGGCCATTTCATTGTTGTTGATTATGTCATGGTTTAAATTATTTTTGTTTTTCCAAACAGACGTCAGTGCAAAATGGAAACTGAAGTTTTCGTCTGCTGTGACGTGGAATTTATACGAGTTTTGTAATGTGTGTTCCCTCTTATTTATTTTTGAATAACTTTGAAGCAATGAAAAGAAAAAAAATCAGATAGAATTAAAATTATGTTTCCATTTCGCTTTTTCGTTAAGAGATAATAATATGAAATGACGGAAGAACTTTTTACGTGACAAGTTCATGATGTAGTTTAAGCTTAACCATGTTAACTTACCTTTCACGGAGTACGAATTCCACCATTTTCAAAAATATGATCACATCTTTTAAATTATATTTAGTTCTTTCAATTCTGTCTTTTAATACCAAGTATTTAAAGAATGATACGCTGATTTCTATTCAACTATAAAAAGCTTCTTAACAACAGCACCAGTAAAATTATGTGCGTCAGTTCCGTAATCACTTACAACAAATATAGACGGCAAGGGCTAGGCTTAACTTGAGAGGCTATGTTTTACTTTAATATGAAGAAAAACGCTTTGTAATTTACTTTCTATAGCCAAACTTGATTGTTATCAACCATTGACAAAAAAAAAACATGTTAAAAAAATACATTTATATGTTCCTGGTCACCTTTTTGTCCGATACCGGGAAAAACGGACGATAATTAGAGAACTTTGATGCCGGTTTTGAGCAAGTTTTTAATTAAAATTCAGTATGAGCGCAGCTTTGCCCCACGAAAATATTTCAACATAAGATGCATTTAGTTGATATTATTGCTCTGACAAAATATTTCGTTGGGGCAAGAATGCGCTGGTACTTTTTTCGTAAAAAAACTTAGTGAAAATGAGTAAAAAATTGCGAAAAGCCAACAAATATGCACGTGAAGTGTTGTCAAAACACGGCATTGTGACGTCATAACTACAAAAAAACATTTTTTTCATAAAATGAATATGTCTAACGGAAAAAGAAAGCCATACACATACGAATAAGTAGAATTTGAAAAATTCTCGAAATTGAGGCCAATATTGGCCATTATAGCCCCTTCTCCTTTCAATATTCTTTATTGGTAAATTGTCTTTTTGTATATTGATGTTTTGTAACTTTTAACATGTTGATTCGTGAATTGTCGATGTGCGAATTGTCAAAGTGTTAAATGTCATCGTTGTATTATGCTAACGATCATTATGACAACAGATGGTGCTCGGTTTCTTCTTCAGTGTAGAAGCCTTCTGTAAGTAGGAGAACCTCCATATGGAATATATATATTTAAGTAATTCTAATCAATTAGTTACAGCAAATGTGTCTAAAAGAAAGCAAACAAAAAATGTTAATCATAATTATTAGATCATGTTAACTTACTTGTCCACTCTGTATATATACAGATAAACTGGAATCTAAAACAACTTTTCTTTTCGTAACTCTGTCTGTTACCAACAGTTCGTAAACATCTACTGTAGCTACACTGTCAAGGCCAAGTTGTGAAAGGTGTAATGGGTCAGACAGATATCTGTGTATGTGTAAAACCTGTTGGAAAAAAAAGTCATTATAATATAGTTCAACCATTACAAATATTTGTATTTGTATTCTCTAGCTTTAGTTAAATGTAATATTTTGAACAGTTATCAGTGTATGAGTAAACAAATTGTCGAGCAGATTCAAATGTGATGCTGTTTTCAGTCATCTGAAATCAGAAATCAAAGCTAAATGTACATGTGTAGGTAACATTTTGTAGTGTGTATAAATAAGGACATGTACATTAGTAGCTACATGTTTTCAGACAAATTAAAAGCTGTCACTTTTTTATAAAACAACACAAAACAAGAATGTGTCCATAGTCATGATAGTACACGGCTGCCACACTGGCACTATCCTTTTCATTGTTCAGTGGACCTTGAAATCAGGGTCAAAACTCTAATTTGGCATTAAAATCAGAAAAATCATATCAATGGGAACATGTGTACTAAGTTTCAAGTTGTTTGGACTTCAACTTCATCAAAAACACCCTTGACCAAAAACTTTAACCTGAAGTGGGACAGACAGAATGACAAAGGAAAAAATGAACAAACGGACCAGAAAAAGAAATGCCCCTCTACTATCATAAATGGGGCATAAAAAGCTAGAAAAGCTATCTCAAATGATAATCAATAGATCATGGGTAGAACTGATAATTGTGAAAAGAAATTAACCTTATATTATGTTTCTGATAAACACTGACCATGAATTTGGAATATGATTTGATCATAGATACATAGTCTCATAGACAGACAGTTTTGCAGTTTGTCATGTTATCAATAATAATATTTCTGCTTCCTGAAAAAATATTTGTTCAAGAGACAAACAGATAGATAGACAGACAAAAGGATGGATGTTTGATAGTATGTACTAAACTCTTGTGTGGTACATGTAAATACAATATTAGGTCAATGTCAGAAAAATATCAACTTTTTTGTATGAGGCTGAGAAACTGGGGAAGGGCGAGTTGATATTTTTCTGACATTGAACTAATATTGTTTTTATACTGCAACTTAAATAAATAAATTAATAGCTATTTAAATTGTAACACAAATTTCAAACTTATTTTCATTCCTTAACAAATGCTTTATGAACCCCTGGCTGTGGAAAGTGATCCATGAATGATGAAGTTGACATCGCACAAAATATAGCTGTGTTACTATATTTTGAAAATAAACACAACTAGTGGCAGTAAAAATAAGGAATTGAAATATCAGACACATTTGTTTTTTCTCAAAACTGGTTTAATTTGTTTTTAAAACAAGAATGTGTCCCCAGTACACAAATGCCCCACTCGCACTATCATTTTCTATGTTCAGTGGACCGTGAAATTGGGGTAAACCCTCTAATTTGGCATTAAAATTAGAAAGATCATATCATAGGGAACATGTATACTAAGTTTGAAGTCGATTGGACTTCAACTTCATCAAAAACTACCTTGACCAAAAACTTTAAATTGAAGCGGGACAGACGGACGAACAGATGAACGAACAAACAGACGGACGGACAGACGAACGGACGCACAGACCAGAAAACATAATGCCCCTCTACTATCGTAGGTGGGGCAAAAAAAAATGACAGCCCTCTCCCAACAAGCTGCCATGTCTAGATTGACTTATAGTTTATCACAGTCACTCTGGGATTTGATCCGTCTGTTTATTATGCTACATATGTATCTTCTGTGAAGTACCAAGTCGTCTGGTAGGTTATTAATGTAAACCAGAAACAAGACAAGGCCCAATACAGAACCTTGTGTAACACCAGAAGTGACTGGGACACTGGATGATGAAATTCCATCTATAACAACAGTTTGTGTACATTTCGAAAGAAATGCCTTTATCCAGATTAATGTTTGTCTAGAGATGCCATTATATTAATACTATAATTTATAGAGAAGTCTTCAACATGATCAAATGCCTTAGCAAAATTCATAATAATTAAATTTGTTGTGTGAATGTTTTTATTATCTGTTTCTGATAACATGGATAATTCTTGTATGAAGAAAAGTAGTTGAGTTTCGCCCGAGCATGAATTTCAGAAGCCCTGTTGGATATCCTAGAGAATGCTCTTTTTCATATCTAGTCTGTTCACTCTGAGTCAGGTTCACCCTGGATTAATCAGGTCTTTCCACTTTTCTGTGGAAAGACCTATTGTTTTTCTTCCGATTATTATTATTATTTTTTTCTTCTTCCGCCACTTTTTTCTGATGGTGCTTTTTTGTTTTGCAAGATGTCGCTTAGATTTTTTGCGTATGATATCGAACAGTTATTACGATTTTGAAACTGACTCTGTTAAGCCGAACACTTTTTATTGTAAGAGTTATCTCCCCAAACACTGTTTTTCTTGTGTACAAGTCTCCTTCGCAACCGTTAAAGATTACGACAAAATTATTTCACCAATATGCTCGTTATATCCTCAGGATCTAAAAATAATTTTGACCGAAGCGGTCCATAAACATGAGTGTAGCGGAATGCAAGCAGATACCAGTTAGTTTGTAAAATAGTAAATATGAAACCGAGTGCGATAATCGACTTCCTGTTGTTCTGGTCAATGGTATCGGAACAATGCCGCTGAAGCATCATTTTCCTATAAAAATCGATTTTCTGAAGATTGCGTGAATTTTATTAATTATGAACGCCTTAAACCTTATTATTGTATGCTGTTACACTAATACACCTTATCGCTAATCCTGTCTGACCCGGCCGCTTGAACTTTTGACGCACACAACAATCACATTTCCATTGTGGCGCAAGATATTTTGCTTAATGACGTCAAAATTAACGGGAACCTGTGTGATTTCCAGTAAATAATGGCGGACAAATATCGATAAGGTGTATTTAAGCAGTATAACACCTATAACACCATTAATAATCTTTTTCTCAGGATATGTTAGTTTGTTTTGTGGATATTACGTTTTTCTCGTATTTCTCGGGAAATCGTGGTACCCACATTAGTATGTTTCCAGTCAGGCAGTCTATTTTGGGTTTGCTTATTGTCAAATGACTTTTTGTTCGTGTAGTTCTTTAAATTAAGAACTCGACCATAAACAATATCTGTTTGAACATGAGCTTAGTTCTTCTGTTATCTTACATAAGCAGTGAATTCTAAGAATTCTGTTCCTGTCAACTCGCAATGTTCAACAACGTTTTTCAGAGATTGCAAATTTGTTTTTTCCGCCATTAACCTACATCTGGTACCTAGTTTTAATTTCCATTACTTGTTTACTCTTTATAATCATACACAGATCAAGAACCAGTACAAATATGTTCTGGACAGTTTGGTTCTCAACAGAATCATTTTAAGTTAAGCTTAAGAAACAATTTTAAGTAAAAGCAACAACAAACAACAACGAAACAACAAAATTGGGAAAAAAATCATTCAATGGCATACCAATGAAAGGTGGAAAGTGTTTACCTACGAGTGAACACACACACTGGCTAAGTTACATGCATTACTGGAGTTCAGTATTCTCCTTAGTTTCATTATACATGTATAACAATGCCCGGGATTTTTTTCCAGAGAAAAGTGCCTGAGCTTCACATACCGTATATAAGAAAATAGCAATCAGGTATAAACAGGATAAAATATTACCTATAAAAAGTAGTCAACGAAAACATGCTAATCAATTCCTTGAATTTTAATGTGAAAATTAAATATCTTAAGCTGAAATAAAGCAATAGCCAATACTCTTCTATGAAATTAGTAAATATGAATAAATCTAATAATTATCCATGAAGGGTTTTCTTGGAACAATCATTTTTTAATACTTTAATCAAAACCAAACAATATATATATTTCTTAAATAATATATAGGTACAATTTTTTGTTATACATAATGTTGAATTACTTTTCCCATATAATCTTTCAGTAGAAAGTAATTACTTTTTTTCCTTTTTTCTTCAGAAACAAATTGTTTTCTTAAAAAAAGGAGTAGGCGTTTATAAATACCAACATCCCGATTTATCACCACTTCTGGGGCATCTTGGATCACATTCAGTTATTGGTGTGGTTCATCTTGCTCAAACTTAAGTTTTCAGGTTTTTTTTTTAGACTGCATGCTTTATCTCATTTTGGTTGTTTTTACGTTTTTTTGCCATGGTGAGATCAGATAGTCTACAACTTTTAAATTTTGGTTTTTTTCTGACTTTCCTTTATAAGATGAACATGAACTTAGGTAAAAGCTGTTTCCAATATAAAAACAATATAATATTAATACATTTCTTAAAATTATTTATGAGTGTTGGAACAATACGAAATTTGATTATAATTTTACAAAATCAATTCTGCTGCTGAGGTATCACATGAGTTTCTTTCTTGGCTGCACAAAATATTTCTCCAAAGGATGTATGGAATGAAAACTGCATAAATTCACTACAAAAATTGTTCACACTGAGATAGGTCTAGCTAGTTTGCAGAAATTTTTAGAAGATAAACTGATGGTCTGCAATATTGATAATAAATTCAAAGTTGCTGGACCATCACATATTACATGAACATATCGTTGATCAATGAACTATGAAAACTGAGTCACATCAAGTAAAACCATATCACCATATCATGCATACATGAAATACTGGTAGTACAGGACAATTAAGATGACCTTTTACTGACTGATAATTAAATAAATGTCCCAAAACACAGACCACAAATCAGGAATTGAAACTAAGAACAGTAGAATGCCAGAGGGGTTTCTTATCCAGACACAACTATTCCTGATGTTTGCAAATTATATGCAGGATGATAATATGTTAATATTTTGTCTAAATGCCATCTAGTTTTTGCTCTAACCTCTGAAAATAAGGTGCTAGGCAGAGAAGTAGAAAGTCTTTGGTTTACCCAGACAACCATTATACCATACCCTTCCACACTTTAGGTGAAAAAGCTATCATTTAACCATCAATGTATTTCCAATGTAAAGATAGGGCATAAAATTATAAATGCAAATTTAAAAATACTAATTTTATTTTCATTTTATTTGTATTTTCATCTTTCATGTCAAATGACAAATGCAATTCTCACACAATTCACATATAAATAAACATTCATATACTTTTAATAATTTACATCTCATTAACATGTAATTCATTCACATTCTATACAAACAAACAAAGTTAAACCATTAACATATATTATTCAGACTAATTTCATTTCTAAAGATTTTTTTCAGAATAAAGAATCAATAAAACAGACAAAATAATGTTAACCTTCAGGCTTGGACTGGTGCAGATTTATGATAATACAAATATTGAAAAACTTTCTATATAACACACTCACTCATTCAGAATTTCTAAACTGACATTTGAACTTCGATAGATAGTTGTCTCATTAGCAATCACATCACATCTCTTTATTTTCATAATGATTGGAATTGTGATAACTAGTCCAGAAAGATTAAATAAAAGAAGAATGTGTCTAAGAAAATGGATGCCCCTACTCAACCTTTGAACAAAAGAAAATGGGACGGACAGACAAACAAAGGTAGCATAAACACAGCATTATAAAGTATGACTTTCATAAAAATAATCATGCAGAACAACTAAATCCTGGTTGAAATTTTTCAAAGTGTTAACATGTTAACTTGACTTCAATGGTATAGTTATAGGTTTTCATCACAAAAGAGAACAAGATAATGTTGGATATCAACTCCTGTTGTTTAAATTCAATACATGTATAACAATAAACAAGCATTTGTGCATTTGAGATGTGTATTATTAATATTGAAATTAAATAAAGAAAGATGGCTACAACCATAAGAAAATTTTGACAAACTTCAACTTGTCTACAGTGAAATTAGATATGTTAAATATACAAAGATGTGTTCCTGCAAGAGAGTATTGAGTTAAAACTTCACAGCTAGATTTTGATTTTAGAGAAAATACATCAACATTTGTTTGATTAATCATAATTTCATAGAACAATAGGATAAAACCAATATAATGATTATCATGTAAATATACTATAAAATCAGTCCAAAACTTTTTTTAGTACAATTTTAGGGTTTTTGTCTTATTATCATGTGGGCCCCTAACTCCTACTCAATGTCCTGGATCTCATATTGAACGTATTGTTTATTGTTAATATCTTAGTAATATTAGCTGTGCACACACCATTCAACCATTTATAAATTTGTATTCATTGCTTTAATATGTTGACCTGTTTGTATAACTTTATATACATACAACAACATTTTTGTCTGAGTATTTCAAGAGAGGATTGTTAATCAAGATAAAAACATAATTAACATCATTATCTAGATTATTATTGTTAAACAAAACAGTAGAATTATCTATTATTAGAATTTCATATATTACTTTAAATAAAATAATTATTAACAAATGTTTATTTTTTCATTTGATTTGGTAAAATAACATTCAATTTTCCCTTGAAAAAAAGTGTTTATGTTACACATAACTATTAACAAATTTCAAACAAGATTTTACAGACTGAATACTTCTTTTAAAAGACTATTTTTATATTATCGACTTTTTGAATTGGAGTAAATAATTCTGTTCTGGAATTTACTAAATCAGCCCATGAAATTTCAGCCATCAAAATTTTGAAGATGTATTTATCCAAAGAATCCAGAGGATCCCGAAATATCTCTAAAACAGAAAGTAGAACACAGTTTTGTCAGACCCTTGTAAGCAAAGTTTAGACAAAGGATCTGTATTTCAATCAGATTGGGTACTCAATTGAGTACGAGCAACTAAGAGTTAAAATGAATATTACAATTGGTGATATTTGGGAGGAATTTCAATTTTTGATATTTTGTGTTTTAACAACACTTTTAAGCTCTGCTTTTGGGCTATTTTGTGGCTGCCAGTTTTTGTTAGTGGAGGAGGCTGGAGTACTCAGAGAAAACCACAAATTTTGATAGGAAAACTGACAATCCTAGTCAATAAAGATAGTAAATAATAGAGTCGAGTGCACCTGCACAAGTGGGTTTGAACTCACAACCTCAGTGTTGACTGGGTAGTGATTTCAGTAGTAAATTAAAAGTTTTCTTTCCCACCAAATCATCATATAAGAATTAATTATTCTGCCAAATTGCACCAATTGTAAGCTTTATTTTCCTGCTTTTAGTCTAGCCTGATAAGAGAACCAAAGTGTCCTACCATTATACAGGTATTCTGTTGTTGAAAAATTATATACTCTAAAGTTGATAATATGAAAATTGTCTATTTGTTATTTCAAAACATCTAATTATTATTTCATTATTTTGAAACATTATTTCGTTATCTTAGATATGATTATTCATGCACTATTTCCAAAAATCTGAAAAAAACTAAGAAACGAAATAGTACTTGAAATAATGAAATAATAAAACATCGAAAAAATAGAATAGAATAGTTGTTAAAGAAATATTTCATTTTCTTATCTAATGTAAAATAAATAACATTTCAAAATAATAATAAAAGAATAATTTCTCTGAATAAATAAGCCAGGATCCAGTAATATACTGACCCTTCTGCTGCTTAAAAGAGCAAACATAAAAATGCCACAAAAAATAATAAGCTAGTTAGAAAAACATCATATCATCGATTCATATGCCTTTATTCATTGAGCGCAAAGATACAAAACAACAACCAATTATTAATAAATTTGGACAACTAATATTGAAAGAATTGATTATTTTTCAGGATATTTTTACCCTTGCCTATCATTAATATCAACTAAATGTGAAAAGCAACAGTGCCATTCTAATCACATCTTATTTAAAGACAGCCATAATACATGAGGGTAGGAATGAACTTCACTGTCATGCATCAAACAGTCATTTTCGGCTACCGTTAGCATCAAATTGGTTAAAATTTTACCATGATTCATCAAAATATTCTTATCATGTCAGATTCATTAGAGGTATCAAATAATTATCATTTTCATTATTTTTGGTAAAAAATTAATTGTGATTCTACAAAATCAGTAGAATCAGTCAATTTTTCTATCATCTAAAATCAAGTGTACATTTTATCGTAATGCACTAAAAATTACAGATATTGTTAATTTGCCAAGAATTTTTACCATTTTTAGTCATGAAGTTTACCCCATTAAGACCCTTATAAATAGGTATTCAACTGAATACCAAATATGAAAGACACACAAAAAAGGTTGAAAAACATTCACACTAAACAATCCATTCTAACATTCACACATACTAAGTACTTGATTTAAAAATAAAGGAAACAAAAGCTTTGATAAAGATTTTGATAATAAAAAAAACTACTGTGCTTCCCAAGGTGATGTTAAAGAGTCAGCACTTTATATAATACATTTTTGTAATAATAATAGTATATGGTACAGGTAGCATGTAAGTTAAGGAAGAAAATCTCAACCCTTCCAAATTTTTAAGAAAATGCTCGAATTAGTGTGGTGATTACATCTTTTAATTTTTGCTGACATTACATGTATTTGTTTATATGACAACAGCAAAATTTACATGAGGAGAAAGAAATGTTTTAAAAATTATTGGAGACAGTTTAACACAACGTAAGTTGATAAATATTTACCACATAGGGAATATTAAAGGTATGGCACAACATTTTATCCACTGCATGTTGTTAACACAGAAATTTTTATAAAATATTTCAAGGAATCTTGGGACACAGAGTAAATAATTATTTGACATTAAATACTGCTAACTACAACCACAAAATAATCAGATATATGATAATGAAATTGCACTATAAGAAAAAATTACAATGCTGTGACTCACTGTGCACTTAAATTTACCAATCAAAATTGATCGTAAGTTATGCTGAAGTGTTCAGGACTTGATTTTATGTGATAAGAACAACAGACATTTAAATTGCATTGATTCAGGAATTTAAATATCTATTAAGGTGAACAATTTACACAAACAAACTAACTAACAAACATTTTGTCTCAATCTTCCCAAATATGATTAAAATTACTAAATAGTCTGCAAATCTACTATAAATATATTTCTTATATTATCACCATGCACCCAAATGTAAAATATGAAGCAAGGTCACTTTAATGATATCTATCACAAAATAAGGTTGATTTTTGTGTCAGACATAACATGAAATTCTAGAGACAGATTTAAATCTTAAGCACTTATATGACTGTTCAATACATTTAATAACATCAATTTTGTAGAAATCCGCTAATTTGGCCAGCACAGAGAAGACAAGGCCACAAGTTGGTTAACTTTACTCTATTCTAGCTATTTGTAACCTTCGTCCATCTCTGACACTAACTCATTTCAAAATAAACAGTATGATGATAAATGTAAATATCCAAATCACCAATCTACCATGCTGAAATAAACATCATGATTGTGATGGTATGAAACAAAAGTTACAAACTCTACTCGTCATCCAAACATGTGACATTGTCAGAAGGCTTATATCTATTCTGAAGAGATCTAATATAAATAAAATGTTAGTAATTTGACTAGAAGTAAACACATGGACCAACTGAACTCCTGATGACTTTGGTTAACCTGTTCATAATACAACTTTTTTGAGCTTCTTGTCTGCACCAACTATGATGTATATGTCACATGATCAGATATGTAATATCACATGACCATAAATGTTATGTCACATAATCAGACTGTCTATGATGTCATATAATCACATGATTGTCTATATCAGACTTGACTTGACTGTCTTTGGGTGTGGTCTTGATCTTGTTCTCTGTGACGGGTCGTCCCTGCCCCTGAAAAATACATTTTATAAATTGTTTATTTCAGAACAAATCATTTTCATGATGAGAGCATTCATACAAGACATATAAAGAAGTAAACTTATAACTTTAAATCAAGAAATTATTTTTTTCCAAAGTTACATCTATTTCAAAAAGCTTCATTTCATAAGTATTCCATGATTATGGTGATCATATTGAATTAAATCAGTTTCAAAAGGAGGTTTAAGCTTTGAGCTTAGTGCTAACACTTTAAGAATTATTTATTTTAAATCAATTTGATTTTTTTTATCCAGCATTGTATGATAATAGATCAGTATATTTTGTAATTTCACCGGCATCAAATCTTTTGAAAACATAAGATTCAAAATAAAACAATAAATTTTAAAATAACGAAACTTAATTATGACTTTTACAAGCAGTTCAATCAACCATTTAAATGTTTAAAGTTCACTTTCCAAATCTTTGAGTAATTTTCAATGGTATTATTAAACTAAGTGTAAGATAGCAGAAAAAGCTTCATGTATACCCTGCATGCTAGGGAATATAAAAATGATTTCTTCCTACAAAATAACCCATGCATAATTGTATAAGAAGGAGGTATGATACAAGCAATTATATAAAGAGCCAATGAAATTACAAAATTTTCAATATTCTTCAATCTTTTTGAAATTATGTAAATTTTATTGATTTATAAAAAGGATGCTATAATTTTGACACATTAGTCATCATAATGTGCCCTCATAAACATGTAAAAATTGTCACACCAGTATTTGTCCTGAAATGGCCATTTGCACATAGTTTTCAGTAAAACTTTTATGTACCACTGTCTTACCTAAAAATGAGACTATTTTTTTGTAGCTTTGACAGGTTTTCCTTTTACAATTAAAGTTTGAAGCAATAAATTAAATATATAAATATGCAAGACATAATTAGCAAGAATGTGTCCTCAGTACACGAATGCCCCACTCGCACTTTCATTTTCTATGTTCAGTGGACCGTGACATTGGGATAAAAACGCTAATTTGGCATTAAAATTAGAAAGATCACATCATAGGGAACATGTGTACTAAGTTTGAAGTTGATTGGACTTCAACTTCATCAAAAACTACCTTGACCAAAAACTTTAACCTGAAGCGGGACAGACGGACGGACGAACGGACGCACAGACCAGAAAGCATAATGCCCCTCTACTATCGTAGGTGGGGCATAAAAATAGAAATACTATAATTCAAGTGGCAAAAATAATTGCTGTATCATACCCTCTTAAATCGTGAAATATGTTACTACCATAACACTCTAAAAAAACGTAGAAATTATGATTTTAATGGATTAACACAATCAAAAGTTTTGATATACTTCATTCAACTGAAATTGTATCAAAGATGACAATCTGAGGTAAAGTTAGTAAAATATATCTTCCTAATCCAATTTCATAAAAATATGTTTTATAAAATGTTCTTAGTTATTTTAAGGGAAACAAACCGTAAGTCCAGCCACAGGGACTAGCATTAAAAAGATTGCTTTACAAACTAAAAAACATCAAATAAAGTGTAATGAGTTTATGGTAGTAACTTTAACAAAAGCCCATAGCCACTCCTACTACCTGATGGTTCAATTCTAGGGGGTGAGGAAGAACGAGGTGGTGGTGGTCCTCGTAAATGAGGAGGAAGCATATCATGAGGCAGAGGCATTCTATAACCAGGTGGCCCTCTGCCGTAAGGTGGTGGTGACCTTCTGTCCATTGGAGGAGGTGGTCCTCGGCCAAATGGTGGCGGTGATCGGAGATCAGGAGGTGGCATTCTTGGTCCTCCATGCCTATCTGGAGGAGGAGGAGATCTCATTTCTGGTGGTGGCATTCGTGGACCACGTCTGTCAGGGGGAGGTAATCTTACAGGACCTGGAGATCCTCTCATGTCATCGTCCCTACAATTAATAACATTAATTATAATCTATAAATGTTGCATGCAGCTGTCTCATCTGGGGAAATTATCTTCACAATTTGTTATTCCATATATTCTTAAAACTTTACATACCTTTAAACATCTTTTTTTTATTTTTTGGTTTGGGATGTTCCATTAATACATACATGGTACTGAGGGAAGGCCCTTTAACGAGGCAAATATAATTACACTTACATTACCACTATAATATAGATGATGCACACCCATGAGAGTTTCCATTTAGAAGTGTCTTCCCCGGGTACAATGTTTGTTTTCATAGTTTACATAACAACCCTTAGTTTTAAATAAATAAAATAACATTGACTTACCTCATTCCTGGAGGTGGAGGGAATGGCCCACTCCGTGATCCGGGTCTGTCTGATGGATGTAATGGTCCATTTATCATTCCTGTCAAAAAGATGTATTGATGATTTGTTAACATTTAGATTAATATTTTTTTTTACCATTTACAGTTTCTTAAGATTCATCTATTAGATAACGATAATTGTCACAATCAAAAGATGAGATGTGGTTTAAATTTTCAAGAGACAAGATAACAAAATAATGTCTGTTTCTAAAGCTTTTTGTAATAGTAACTTTGAAATATCTATTTGTTTTTCAACTTAAAATAGTTTGATCAATGGTAAGTTTGTTCCACCAACTTTATAGACATATGCAAAATACTGATAAATTTTGTGTTTTAAATTGAGCTTGATACTATTCAGAATTCTTAAACTATGATAAATTCATTTGATGTTTTGGGCTATTGATTTTGCCAAAAGAAAAAGGACTTTCTGATTTGAATTTTCTTTGGAGTTAGGTGTTTTTGTTATTTTACTTTTTATAAGTTTTGTTTTACATATCTTTAATTTGGTATTTTGGTAAAGATAAAACTTTATATGGAACAAATTTCATAAAAAGTATTGATGTTTATAAGTATAACTTTAGTTTGACCAGTCAGACTTATACATTAAGACCCGAGTCATATGGTGAGACCTATACAACCTAACTATTGTGTACTGTAACTATATATAATTTACCTGGAGGAGGCATGCCTCGTGTTGGTAACGGTCGTATCAAACCACTAGGACCCTGCATTAATCTTCTCTCTAAATCTGTTAATCTATTTAATGAAGTAAAGTTTGAGATTAATTAAGAAAAGACAATACAATTGTATTTTGATGAGAAACACTAAAATAAAAAGTTCATATTTTGATTATCATCAATTAAACTTTCTTTACAAAACTTGATTTCTTCTGAAAAATAAAAAAACTAGAGGCTCTAAAGAGCCTGTGTCGCTCACCTTGGTCTTTGTGAATATTAAACAATGGACACAGATGGATTCATGACAAAATTGTGTTTTGGTGATGGTGATGTGTTTGTAGATCTTACTTTACTAAACATTCTTGCTGCTTACAATTATCTCTATCTATAACAGTACTTTCTGTGGAAAATGTTATTGAAAATCTTCAAATTTTAACAAAATTGTTAAAAATTGACTATGAAGGGCAATAACTCCTTAGGGGGTCAATTGACTATTTTGGTCATAGTGACTTATTTTTAGTTCTTACTTTGCTGTACATTATTGCTGTTAACAGTTTATCTCTATCTATAATAATATTCAAGATAACAAAAAAAACAGCAAAATTTCCTCAAAATTACCAATTCAGGGGCAGCAACCTAACAACCGATTATCCGATTCATCTGAAAATTCCAGGGCAGATAGATCGTGACCTGATCAACAATTTTACTTCCTGTCAGATTTGCTCTTAATGCTTTGGTTTTTGAGTTATAAGCCAAAAACTGCATTTTACCCCCATGTTCTATTTTTAGCCATGGCGGCCATCTTGCTTTGTTGGCCGAGTTACTGGACACATTTTTTTAACTAGATACCCCAATTATGGCTAAGTTTGGTTAAATTTGGCCCAGTAGTTTCAGAGGAGAAGATTTTTCTAAAAGATTACTAAGATTTACGAAAAATGGTTAAAAATTGACTATAAAGGGCAATAACTCCTAAAGTGGTCAACTGACCATTTTGGTCATGTTGACTTATTTGTAGATCTTACTTTGCTGAACATTATTGCTGTTTACAGTTTATCTCTATCTATAATAATATTCAAGATAATAACCAAAAACAGCCAAATTTCCTTAAAATTACCATTTCAGGGGCAGTAACCCAACAACAGAATGTCCGATTCATCTGAAAATTTCAGGGCAGATAGATCTTGACCTGGTAAACAATTTTACCCTGTCAGATTTGCTCTAAATGCTTTGGTTTTTGAGTTATAAGCCAAAAACTGCATTTTACCCCTATGTTCTATTTTTAGCCATGGCGGCCATCTTGGTTGGTTGGCCGGGTCACGCCACACATTTTTTAAACTACATACCCCAATGATGATTGTGGCCAAGTTTGGATTAATTTGTCCCAGTAGTTTCAGAGGAGAAGATTTTTGTAAAAGATACCTAAGATTTACGAAAAATGGTTAAAAATGGACTAAAAAGGGCAATAACTCCTAAAGGGGTCAACTGACCATTTCGGTCATGTTGACTTATTTGTAAATCTTACTTTGCTGAACATTATTGCTGTTTACAGTTTATCTCTATCTATAATAATATTCAAGATAATAACCAAAAACAGCAAAATTTCCTTAAAATTATCAATTCAGGGGCAGCAACCCAACAACGGGTTGTCAGATTCATCTGAAAATTTCAGGGCAGATAGATCTTGACCTGCTAAACAATTTTACCCCATGTCAGATTTGCTCTAAATGCTTTGGTTTTTGAGTTACAAGCCAAAAAATGCATTTTACCCCTATGTTCTATTTTTAGCCATGGCGGCCATCTTGGTTGGTTGGCCGGGTCACGCCACACATTTTTTAAACTACATACCCCAATGATGATTGTGGCCAAGTTTGGTTTAATTTGGCCCAGTAGTTTCAGAGGAGAAGATTTTTGTAAAAGTTAACGACGACGGACGACGACGACGGACGACGACGGACGCCGGACGCCGGACGCAAAGTGATGGGAAAAGCTCACTTGGCCCTTCGGGCCAGGTGAGCTAAAAATGAACAATTACATGTTTTTTCATGGATGCCCAATTTTGTGGTTTTTCAAAAGTCTGCATAGGATCCAATAGAAAATGTGATATTCGTTGAAAATTTTGTGGTTCACATTTACACCAAAATTGGTAACCAACAAATTTGGCTAGAAGTGTGACGGACATAAGTTGTTAAATTGGACTGAAAGATATGAAAGTAAGCAATAACCCAAATTAATGTATTTCTGACATTTAGATCTGTATACTAAATGTAAATACTGATATAACTTACTTTTGTCTTAATACTGAACATTCATGTCTCGATTCTTTTAATTCTCTCTCGGCAGCCCTTGCTGATAACTAATAAAAGAATTCAAAATAACAAATATAAATGTTATATAAAATTATCTTATTGCAACTAAAATAATAGCAAGACCAATTCTAATTATTACTCAATTTCAACTTGTCAACATTATCAATAGAATTGAACATTATCAGGTTCTTGTAAGCAATGAGTAAACACTGGATCTGTAGTCTTATCAGATTGCTCCAGTAAAAAATCCAGACTTTTGCATTTATCTTTCTTTATAATTTGTAATGAGACATGCAACCAGAGGCATATATTAATCAAACTAACATGCCAGTACTATTCAGTAATTTAGGGAAGTTTAAAAACTTGTAAATTTTTTTAATTTTTTTGTACTTTTCAAAGTAGAATTTTGATTCATAATGTATCTTTAATTCGAGATCTTCAAAATTAATTTTCTAAGGTTAATAGAATATGCTTAAATTTTATAATCACTTTCGAAACAGATGACCTCTAAAACAATTGGAGCAAACAGTTAGCATTTTTGGCTTTTGAGAGAACTGTCTTCATACCACATTTTTTTTTCTTTTTATAAAAGATAGATGTGAGAACAGAGTCTGTTATATTACATACCCCTCACAGTAAGGGATGTCTATGTTTCAGTGAAATAACTGTAGTAAGATAATTATAACCTACCCAGTTATCATGGGCTTTCTTTTCATTGGCTGCTATCTGTAAAATACAAATAAATCATGAATAACAAATCAATTTTATTTCTGTCATGAAGATAATCTAGTTTTATTAGTGAATTATTATCTGAAATAAAAATAAGAAGGTATCATAACATCATAAAGAGTCTTGTGTATAGTGGTGTTCAATTTTAGATCATTCTATCATTAAAATACTTTAAATATTCCATTACCCTAAAAAACTTACGGTACCACATATCCGTGAAAAAGAAATGTTCTAAAAATAATGAAAATCTAATTTCCATTTAATAATCAGAATATGCAGACCAGACCAGTGGTTTTTTTTGGGAGTATATCAATGGGTACAGTGATATTTACATGAAATAGGTATGCAAATATAAATATACATTTCTTAACTGGTTAGAGACTAATTACATTGACAGAATATGACTGACTATGATATATAGATAGTATTGAACAGAAATACAGGAAGTTAACTATGTATTACAAACAATATTGTAAAGGTATACTGCAAAACTTGTCCATATTGTACAGTTAATTGACAACAAATAAAATTCTTTGAATTAAAAGTAAAAAAAAATTTTAATCAAAGGAAATTTTTTTAAATGTTGTGAAAAATAACACAGAAAATATATTAGAATATCTTAATTATGAAAAAATACTGGACTTCATTGATCTATACAGTGTGTTAAACATTACCTGAGATCGGAAATCTCTTTCTGCCGATAAAATTTCTTTTTTCAGGTCGTCTGTTTGTGATCTGTAAATTGATGTTTCGTATAATGAGAAAAATGCAAATATATGATAATACATTGAATAAGATTGATAAGAAACTTGTATTGTGCTTTTGGCAGTACTTTTTTGTACTTTAGTATCTTGCTTGTGTTGATTTATTTCTAAAATTTGTCAACTAAGTTTAAAGCTATTGCTAACCAGGTGCTCCGCAGGGCGCAGCTTTATACGACCGCAGAGGTCGAACCCTGAACAGTTGGGGCAAGTATGGACAAAACATTCAAGCATGATACAGCTCTGAATTTGGATTGTGATCAAATTTTTGACATTACATGGGTTTTTTTTACACAAAACAAATGCCAAGATTTTACAAATCAATTAAAGATTTCTTCTTCAAACTTTTTAAATCTAAAATGAAATAGTTGACACAGCATAGGTTTCTGACACAGAATGAATGTGGTCTAATGAACTTAAAAGGTTTTTTTTGCCTTTGAGCAAATCACTATGCTGTTGAATATTAATCCTCTCAAAAAAATGTTTGAAGAAATTTTCTTTTTATTTATGAAATCTGAAATGAGAAAAATTTAACCCCCCCCTTTTTTTTTCACATCCCCGTTTCCCTTTTTCAAAACTGATATCAATTCAAATTTCTAATGGAGTTTGCAACAATAACTACTCATTTAAATACATCATAAAATATTAAGATGTAACCAGATGCTCCGCAGGGCGCAGCTTTATACGACCGCAGAGGTTGAACCCTGAATGGTTGGGGAAAGTATGGACACAACATTCAAGCTGGATTCAGCTCTAAATTTGGATTGTGATTAAATAGTTGACACAGCATAGGTTGGTGACACAGAATGAATGTGGTCTAATGAACTTAAAAAATAAAAATTCGCTATGCTGTTGAATATTAATCCTCTCAAAAAAATGTTTGAAGAAATTTTCTTTTTATTTATGAAATATGAAATGAGAAAAATTTACCCCCCCCCCCCCCCCAATTTTGTTTTCACATCCCCCTTTTCCTTATTCCAAAACTGATCTCAATTCAAATTTCTAATAGAGTTTGCAACAATAACTGCTCATTTAAATACAGTAAAACCTGTATAAACCGGCCGTCTACGGGACTATGGAAAAGGGCCGGTTTGGACAGTGAGCCGGTTTATTCAGGTTTCCGTTTTGACCGGAAGTTAATGACTTGTGACATCCGACATTGTGCATGTAAAAGTTCTCTCTGATTGTAAATTATATCTGATAAATTAAAATACTTTCACTTCGTTTTTTCATTGTTTGCATTTGCATCATAATGCTAGCGTTGTTTGGATTGTAAGATGAGAGTTTCGATTTACTCCCATGATCAATAATTTGAAATGTTGGAATGGCCGATTAAAAAGCCAGAATATTATCAAACATAATTTCATCACTGTCGTATAGTGTACAATATCCAGGGTCATTTGTTTAGGGGTTCACAACAGGGAACCCAGGATTTCGAAATCATGATGTGAATTTCTTACTCCGGGATTTAAATTTGTTTATCCAAGTTAAAACGTTAGTTCAATCCGAGATATATTCGGTGTGTCTTTTTGTTTAATTGACACGTTTATAATATTTTAGTAAATAATACAGCTCACTACTGTACGATTGTAGGTTCACAGTTTGACACCTGACTAATTGATTATCACGAAAAGCCATATTGTATAAAAAAAAATGTTTTGATTGCATATCGATCATTGAAATTAATTAGACAAATCGGTTTTGACAGGTAATCATTAATGTAATTAAGAGTATCGGGACTTCATAATTAGACCGGAATTCGGAATACACAGGGTCCGGTTTACAAAGGGTATTTTAACAATGACTTTGAAAGGAAAAATATGGGACTTTCATTTTCGGCCGGAATGGACAGGAAACCGGTTTATTCAGGGTCCGGTTTAATCAGGTTTGACTGTACATCATAAAATATTAAAATGTAAAAAAAGTGCTTTTTATCACTGAATGGTAAAGATTGTTTTAATTTATCAGTTGGTAGTAAAAGTGAAAATACATTGTATATTGTATAAAACAATGATTTAAGTTGATTCAACTACTATTCTGGACAAAGAAAGATAACTCAAATTTTCAAAGAATATTGAAAATATCTTGCTACTGCACAAATATCTATTCTGGACAAAGAAAGATAACTCCAAATAACTGAAAATTGATTTGCTATTTCACAATATTGTGCAATAAGATATTTCTTGCTATTGCGCAATACTGTCAATTGAAGATTTCTTGCTATTGAACCATACTGTGCAATTGAAAATTTCTTGCTATTGCACAATACTGTACAATTGAAGATTTCTTGCTATTGCTGAATACTGTGCAATTGAAAATTTCTTGCTATTGCACAATACTTAATATAATAATTTTGAATCCTGTTTGGACCAACTTGAAAACTGGGCCCATAATCAAAAATCTAAGTACACGTTTAGATTCAGCATATCAAAGAAGCCCAAGAATTTAATTTTTGTTAAAATCAAACTTAGTTTAATTTTGGACCCTTTGGACCTTAATGAAGACCAATTTGAAAACGGGACCAAAAATTAAGAATCTACTAACACAGTTAGATTTGGCATATCAAAGAACCCCAATTATTCAATTTTTGATGAAATCAAAACAAGTTTAATTTTGGACCCCGAACTGGACCAACTTGAAAACTGGACCAATAATCAATAATCTAAGTACACGTTCAGATTCAGCATATCAAAGAACCCCAAGGATTCAATTTTTGTTAAAATCAAACTAAGTTTAATTTTGGACCCTTTGGACTTTAATGTAGACCAATTTGAAAACAGGACCAAAAATTAAGAATCTACATACACAGTTAGATTCAGCATATCAAAGAACCCCAATTATTTAATTTTTGATGAAATCAAACAAAGTTTAATTTTGGACCCTTTGGGCCCCTTATTCCTAAACTGTTAGGACCAAAACTCCAAAAATCATTACCAACCTTCCTTTTGTGGTCATACACCTTGTGTTGAAATTTTATAGATATCTATTCACTTATACTAAAGCTATTGTGCGAAAACCAAGAATAATGCTTATTTGGGCCCTTTTTTGGCCCCTAATTCCTAAACTGTTGGAACCAAAACTTCCAAAATCAATCCCAACCTTTCTTTTGTGGTCATAAACCTTGTGTCAACATTTCATAAGTTTCTATTAACTTAAAGGGAAACTTCGCAAAAAAATCAAAAATTGATATTATGTCCATTCTGTATAAAAATGCTCAAATTTATAGATATTAAAGTTTTATTCCGCTAAATAAGAGATCACCATCGATTTTAAATTTTGAGTATCAGTTCTCTGCTCTCCGCCATCTTGTCACCTTCTCCGATGAAAAATCCCGATATGTCTATAAACCACAAAGGAACAAAACTACAGTAAACGATGTAGTCGTAATTGCGTGTCGATATCTTGTCAATCGTACGGTTGTTTTATCTGACTGACTAACTTGATACGGAAAATGGTCTTATATTTTTAAATAACCATATAGTCTGTTATTTTTAAACTCATAATATTGTAATTAGTTAAAAAGTCAAAGTTCAAATCATAAATAAGTGTTCCGTGGAAATTGTTTTCGAAAATCTAATTCGTTCATAATTCTTTCAAGTAATAAACTTTATTTAAATAAATTCGGATCTTCCCTCATCTGATCACCAGCATGGCTAAAGGTATTACTCCCAAAGGTATTGGAAGGGGTGTAAGGTGACACGTCCAGGTATTCAATCGATTTCCTGTCCGGCTGGCTTGCAAGTTCATGCATCGTTTCACTTCTGTAGGTATTGATCAGTGTACACGACCGTTACTTATAACTTTCCATTTTGAACTATCAGGTGCATGTATAATATACATTTTTGTCTTGCGTGTCCGAAAGTGATATTTATACTAGTCATTACTGAACTCGTACGCTTGTTTATAAATAACATTTCTGGTGTAAAGAATATTATCTATAAAAAAAAATTAATACAAAAAAAAAAATTGAAGAAATACAAATCTATTTACATATTTTTCCAAGGGTTAATTTGGGAAAATGTAATATATACTCATTGTCAATAGTTTAGGACAGATTGGAACATACCAGAATTATTGATTAAAAAAAATGTGCGCACTTGTCGACGATTCGTGTATACATACGCCTGGGTAGAAAGTTACGGAACTATAGTCAGTAGCGCAATTTAAAATATGTATACATGTATACATTGAACATAAGAAAGAAACATACATTTTGTGTAAATTGTGGTAAAAGTTTTGTAAATTATTATAGACTAGTCCACGTATGCCAACAGTATGTAATCAACGAATTCGATAGACTATTGTATACCAAAAGAAGAAGAAGAAAAAAAAGAAACAATTTGATTTAAATACAGGTCAATTTATAACTTGCTTTGGTTCATCGAAGTTAAGAACATAGTAAACTCACAGATTTATATATCAATTAGATTGTTCTCGAATAAAGGACGAAATTTGTCATCATCACAATTGTTCCAACATTCATGTAAAATATATGCAACTGGACGTACACTAATAATCCCCAAGGGATGTGAATATTTTCTAGGAAAACTATTGAGTATCAATTTCGGGATTTATTTTCTTTCTTGATATTCAATGACAGCAATTTAAAGAATAAACTGCTTGTCGGATATTTGTCCGCTTTAGGGGTATTCTTGCAAGTTGAACAGACTTATAATAACATTCAAAAATAGGGAATGATAACATTAAATTCGTTGTCTTTTAATTTTAAACATCGTTGGTCAAAGAGTTATTTAAGTATATATATACGTTGGGAGACGACGATTATTATAGTAGTCTCAGATTTTAATAAGGACGTTCCCGATTATGAATAAATTTGGTTGACGTTTTTCACACTTGAAAAGAATATCTATTTGTAATTTTTCGATTCCATTCCAATACAAAAGTATTTTTTCTTTATTCGTACATATTATATTCCGCTTCGGTAGAGTTATCTTCAGATAGTTTCATATATCAATTAATACATGGCTTTCAAAAGTCTAAATGTAAGTGTTCTCGTACATTTTTTCGCCCAATAAAGACAAATAAAAATGATTTAGTAAAGCTATTTCTAATTTCTAAGTCCCCCTTTTTTATGAGACATAATTCGGGACAAGACTTGTATATCATTTCATTCTGACATATGAATTAAGTTTCCCGTCTTTAACCGAAAATTGTGTATTTCTTAGTAAATTAACTTATTTGAATTCAAATAAATAATAGCACCAAATATAATTAAATAATTCCACGGCGACCAATTTTTATTTGTCACCAACTTGAATATGTATTTGTAATGTGTGTATTAAATGCTCCCACTGATCCAAATAGACACGGTACGTCTAAACACTGCTAAGGACTCCTTAGTGCACTAAGGACTATACAATGCCACTAAGGACTAGAAGGAGTGCTGTTATGTGTATTCTTTTTACATATTATGTTAGAGATTGATATTTAATGCATAAATTTCAAATTTTATAGAAAAATAATCATAAATAAACAAGTTATTTAGACACGTGCCCGTTTTTCTTTGATATGCCGAAAATCAATGAACCGTTTGACACGTGCCAAATGACATAACAACTGATTAAACAATCATAATCTTTTATTTTAGGTAATAAACAATTGTATCGAAAATATTTATGCTTAATATTTATAATTAAATGTGTTGTTCTTAATAAAAATAATTAAAAGAACCAATAATTTTGTTTTTGTTTTACTTCTTTCCCGACAAAGTTATTTGCCACAGGTGCACGACTTTGATGTGCGCCAACTAAATGACTAATAAGTTAGAGTGTGGTCAGCTTGTTATGTAAGAGATACGAAGACAACATAAAAAAATATATTAATAAGTGTTTTGTTTTCATTTTAATTTCGACAAAGATGCGTGTATATACATGATATATACAAATGGTTTCACTAAAAAAAACGATGGAATTGAGAGAAAAACATTATGTGGCGTTTAAAATGTTCCACAGTTTTTATTACAGTATTCACGATTTTTTTTTAAGTATGTGTTAATTTAGAGCTAAAGATATAATTCTGACAGAGAAAGAGAATGCTTTGTATGAATGCCTTGAAAATATGCCTTTACCACATGATGTGTAAATAATATTTTTTGTAATACAATATAATCTGAATATTTAAACTTAAATATATCACGTGAAAAAAAGAAAAAGCCGACAGAAATATTTTCAACTATAATTTCTTTAAATCTACTTTTCTTAAAGAAGAACAAATATGTCAGAAGGAAATCCGATTTGTATTGTTTTTAACAAATTGTCTGCTTAACATATCGTACGAAATAATTTATGAAATAATGACTATGTGGTATGTGCTTTATTCACTGTTGAAGGCCCGAAATATATTACTCAAACGGGTCAGATATGAACTTAGTGTGGTTGCATGTAGTAAAAATGCATTATCTTATTGGTTTCGTTTTGTTCAGTTATACATTTCTTAATGTCTTCATATATGAAAATAAATTTTGAACAGTGCACCACAAGAAACGAACTAAAGTGTTCCAGCTCCATACCAGTCTATTGTTCAAACGCATGTCCGTCGTCGCCTGTCATCACATTAAAGCACGCTTGCAAGTAATAATAAACTGCAGTATAAAGATACGGGTACAAAAAACATTATAGATAATGTGTCCGACCACCTGAAAAATAAAATTGGTTCCAAGGACAAAGAACGCTACGAAATATTAGATTCAATATTCGGTACTACCGGACTTATCACAGCCCAATATCAAGATGAGTTTAATGAAAAAGCAACAAACATCTGCCGGTTATCCAAACTTCAACACGTACTTTCCAAAAAAAAAAATATATATGTGAATTAAAATATCTAAATAATATTTATTTCAGTCACTTATTAATATGAACATCAAATAAAAATCCGACATATAGATATATTTTTCTGGTGACAAATTTATTATTTACAAGAAATATACACTTGAGAAAATACTTCTTCATTCTGATTTTTTTAATAAAATTTCAACAACAATTCATTTATTAGTATCCAACTTTACCAGGTTCACCCTTTACCAAAAGGATTCCCATGTAATCAGTTTTGTAATTTGACACGTGTCAAACGGTTCATTGATTTTCGGCATATCAAAGAAAAACAGGCACGTGTCTAAATAATGTTGAATATCTCCTTTATTTATGATTATTTTTCTATAAAATTTGAAATTTATGCATTAAATATCAATTTCTACCATAACATGAAAATAAATTACATGTAACAGCTCTCCATCTAGTCCTTAGTGGCATGTTATCAGTCCTTAGTGCACTAAGGACTCCTTAGCAGTGTTTAGACGCACCCGAATAGACAGTCACACCTGGCAAGGTGTGCCCTAGAGGCGTGGTTAAATACCGAAGTGCAAATAACAATTTACCTTTCAACAAGCCATCTACGAGTATTGCCACAGAACCGTGAATACACACATCGTATAAACCTAGTCATAGCAGAGATAGTAAAAGGTCAATAATCATGAGTACACCAACATATTGTCTTTACAGATTATTGTACTTTAATTTGTTCACCTTATCAGTCCGAAAATGCATTTATTAAAAATAAATTTATAACTTTTTGTGTTGTCTACAAACATATTTCGAATATATACGTTTAACATAGATAATTTATCTCACGAATGAGTACAATTGAACGTCTGTGCGTTTTATCTTCTTATTATCGGATGGTTATTAGATAAAGCATAAGTCATCGGCGCGCTTACGATTACGTTAAAATATGATTAAAAACCAAGACTTTTAATGATTGTATTTCAAATCCCGGCATGCAAAAATCAGGAGAAAACGTCACGACCTACAGGAAGTAGTTGATATTTTTTCATTAATTATTGAATTTCTCCTTTATTACTGCAAATATAGCGATAAAACTTTGTGAATATATATATTATGTCATAATGAACATATTTAAACCATAAGTAAAAAATCGTGAATTTTCCCTTTAAACTAAAGTTATAGTGCGAAAACCAAGAAAATGCTTATTTGGGCCCTTTTTGGCCCCTAATTCCTAAAATGTTGAAACCAAAACTCCCAAAATCAATCCCAACCTTCCTTTTGTGGTCATAAACCTTGTGTTAAAATTTCATAGATTTCCATTCACTTTTACTAAAGTTAGAGTGCGAAAACTAAAAGTATTCGGACGCCGGACGACGACGACGACGACGACGACGACGACGCAGACGCCAACGTGATAGCAATATACGACGAAATTTTTTTCAAAATTTGCGGTCGTATAAAAAAACTGCTTGTTATCACTGAATGGTAAAGATTATTTAAATTTATCAGTTGGTAGTAAAAAGTGTATATAACAAAGATTTAAGTTGATTCTGGACAAAGAAAGATAACTCCAATTAAAAAAAATTCTTGCTATTGCACAAATAGGATATTTCTTGCTTACTATTCTGGACAAAGAAAGATAACTCTAATTAAAAAAAAATTTGCTATTTCACAATATTGTGCAATTAGATATTTCTTGCCATTGCACAATACTGTGCAATTGAAAAGACTTGCTATTGCACAATACTTAATATAATAATTTTAGATCCTGATTTGGACCAACTTGAAAACTGGGCCCATAATCAAAAATCTAAGTACATGTTTAGATTCAGCTTATCAAAGAGGCCCAAGAATTCAATTTTTGTTAAAATCAAACTTAGTTTAATTTTGGACCCTTTGGACTTTAATGTAGAATTTGAAATTTGAAAACAGGACCAAAAATGAAGAATCTACATACACAGTTAGATTTGGCATATCAAAGAACCCCAAGGATTCAATTTTTGATGAAATCAAACAAAGTTTAATTTTGGACCCTTTGGACCTTAATGTAGACCAATTTGAAAACTGGACCAAAAAAACTTCAATAATCAAGAATCTAAGTACATTTTTAGATTCAACATATCAAAGAACCCAACCGATTCATTTTTTGTCAAAATCAAACTAAGTTTAATTTTGGACCCTTTGGACCTTAATGTAGACCAATTTGAAAACGGGACCAAAAGTTGAGACTCTACATATACAGTTAGATTCGGCATATCAAAGAACCCCAATTATTCAATTTTGATGAAATCAAACAAAGTTTAATTTTGGACCCTTTGGGCCCCTTTTTCCTAAACTGTTGGGACCAAAACTCCCAATATCAATACCAACCTTCCTTTTATGGTCATAAGCCTTGTGTTTAAATTTCATAGATTTGTATTTACTTATACTAACATTATAGTGCGAAAACCAAGAAAAATGCTTATTTGGGTCCCTTTTTGGCCCCTAATTCCTAATCTGTTGGGTCCTAAACTCCCAAAATAAATACCAACCTTCCTTTTGTGGTCATAAACATTGTGTTTAAATTTCATAGATTTCCATTTACTTAACCTAAGGTTATTGTGCAAAAACCAAGAAAAATGCTTATTTGGGCCCTTTATTGGCCCCTTATTCCTAAACTATTGAAACCAAAACTCCCAAAATCAATCCCAATCTTTCTTTTGTGGTCATAAACCTTGTGTCAAAATTTCATAGATTTCTATTAACTTAAACTAAAGTTATGGTGCGAAAACCAAGAAAATGCTTATTTGGGCCCTTTTTGGCCCCTTATTCCTAAAATGTTGGGACCAAAACTCCCAAAATCAATACCAACCTTCCTTTTATGGTCATAAACCTTGTGTTAAAATTTCATAGATTTCTATTCACTTTTACTAAAGTTAGAGTGCGAAAACTAAAAGTATTCGGACGCCGGACGACGACGACGACGACGACGACGACGCAGACGCCAACGTGATAGCAATATACGACGAAAATTTTTTAAAAATTTGCGGTCGTATAAAAACTATCAATTTAATTTTTGAAGTCAACATCCTCATATTGTCAACTAAATATTACTTTTTTTTCTTTCTCATTAAGTGTTGTTTACTAAAGTGCATACAGCTCAAACCATATCTTAACTCTTCAGATAATTTTCAGTTCTACTTTTACAAAAGTGGTGGGGTTCATTGTTGCTCAATATTTAGTAATCAGTATGTTGCATTTTTGGTAATGTTGATTGCATTTTGGTCTTTTCCTTTTTTGTCATGGCGTTGTCAGTTTATTTTGATGACATATTAGTTTGAATGTCTCTTTGGCATTTTTAGCCCCTCTTTTAAAAAATAGATGAATTTATATTTCTAATCCTCTTAGGATAATATTGTGTTACTATGGTGACTTACTTGTAACTTTCTAATTCTTCTGTTACCATTTTGGCCGTTTCATCTGCATTTTCTAATCTATTTTTGTTTTGTTTCTTTAAAGCTTCTTGTTCACCTAATTCTCTGAAAATGTTTCATTAAATTCATAAGTTTATATGTACAGCTAAAAATCTAATACATTTGGAGAATAATATTTAATAAATGGGGAATGTATCCATGGGATACAGATGATGCATCTTCATGCATACCATATAAATTTATAAAAAGACATAACTAAATAGCAGTTAAAGTGACACTTCCCACATTAGGTATTGCGTATAAGTTTCATAACATTTGGTTGAGGAAAACTTAAGTTTGAGAATGGAAACAAAAATCAGCAATTTTCATTTGTAAAGGGGCATAACTATAAACCATTATAACTGACACCCCCAAAATTCAATCTTGATCTGTATTTTGTGGTAGAAAGGGAATGGAAACCAACTATGGATGTACAGACAATGAACAGATGGACCGAGGGATGTATAGATGGACAAGGGTAAAACTTAATGCTCCCTCCACTACAGATATGTTTCTGTAAGCATCACAAGTATGCAATTGCAGACTACTTTTTTTAACATTGACAGAATGACAAAATGATAGACATTGGTAACCTTATATGAGGGTCTGGATGGAGCTAACAGAATAGAGATTATGACCAAATACTAAAACAAATGGGCAAAAAAAATATAGAAAAATGGAGTGCTAAAATAGAAAGAATGGACAAAAAAAGGCAAAATTTTTAAAGAATAGAGAAAGATGGCTTAAAAAATTAAAGAATACCGAAATAACCCCCAATGCAATCCCTCATACAAGCCCAGTCCACTTAATGCCAGGATTATCAAATTGTCTATTGTAGAAAAAAGAAATGAATAGATAAATTACCTTTGTAATTGAGCTTCTTTTTCTTTGAAATAATTAGTAAGAACATTTAATTTGGTTGTAGCTTCATTACTTTGTCTCTCTGCTTTCATTTTATCTGTTTTCAAACCTTCCATTTTTCTTTCTAATTCTGCTATTTGTTCTGCAATAAATTAACATAAAAATTAAATCATCAATGGACATCTAAGGATGACGACCTTACAAGGGCTGTATAGCCAGTCAAGGTCGTTCAAAACTTCCATTTGTATCTCAGGATGTGAATAAATATACAAAATAGAGGTGGAATGTATTCAATGAGAGAGTACTGATGCATAAATAAGAGCCAACATAAACTTTCAACAATATACAAGAGTCTGTGACATATGCCTTTGGTTTCAACAATATACAAGAGTCTGTTACATATGCCTTTGGTTTCAACAATATACAAGAGTCTGTTACATATGCCTTTGGTTTCAACAATATACAAGAGTCTGTTACATATGCCTTTGGTTTCAACAATATACAAGAGTCTGTTACATATGCCTTTGGTTTCAACAATATACAAGAGTCTGTTACATATGCCTTTGGTTTCAACTTCTTATTGTTTCACTTTATTCTTGTACATTTTATCTCATATTGGATTTTCCATTAGCATTTCATTTAACCTTTAATCCTCCAACCTTGTTTTCATTATAGTACAACATTTTGAAGCATGTTGATTTGACAACTATGGGGAATTATTCTTTTGTAAATAATAGAAATAATAAAATTATTTCTCATTTGTAGCAAAGTTATCTCTCCCCATGCCAAATCACAGATTCTCCAATTCTTGACTAAATCCATAAATGTAATATATTTCATGAATTCATCTATAAGAAAAAGACAAATTGTATCAGATTATAAAAAATTTCATTTTCTCTGAATGGTTAAATTTAAAAAAAAATGTATTCATTTTTGTCATTTTTAATAAAAATGTTCACGCAGTTTAGCATTTTTTTCTTCCCGATACATTTTTTTCATTTCAATTGCTTTAACCACAAAAACAAGACATCAAATCGATCTATAATTTTCATTATTTTTGGTTCTAGTGGGGTGAAAGCTGTGCCTTGTCAGGGTTGTATTATACCTTCCATGTCAATTCTACTCTGAACTTCTATATCAATTCTATTCTGTACTATATTTCTTTCATCTTCTACTGTTTTTAACCTAGCATTAACCTGAAATCATAATAAACAAATATCATAACCATTATAAAATGAAACATCAAGAATATATACACAGTATAATGTTGATTTTTTCATGTGATTGGCTTTGCTACTTCCTGTTTATAAAGTTGCATGTCCATATAGACATATAAGGGAAACTATTAGAAACTGTGTGTAGATAACTGTCATTGAGGAACATACACAGGTTAATCACATCATGTTTTTTCAATACTTTTAAAACAAATCAGTTAGTGACATGCAGTTCTTGGTATGGATTGAATTTTAAACCAGGTGCTCCGCAGGGTGCATCTTTATACGACCGCAGAGGTCGATCCCTGAACAGTTGGGGCAGGTATGGACAAAACATTTAAGCGTAATACAGCTCTGAATTTGGATTGTGATCAAATTTTTGACATTATATGGGTTTTTTACACAAAACAAATGTCAAGATTTTACAAATCAATAAAAAATTTCTTCTTAAAACTTATTTAAATCTAAAATTAAATAGTTGACACAGCATAGGTTTCTGACACAGAATGAATGTGGTCTAATGAACTTAAAATTTTTTTTGCCTTTGAGCAATTCACTATGCTGTTGAATATTAATCCTGTCAAAAAAATGTTTGAAGAAATTTTCTTTTTATTTATGAAATCTGAAATGAGAACAAGTATGGACACAACTTTTAAGCTAAAAATATTTTAGATAAGATAAGGAAAAATAAACTTCATCAGCAACATTTTATATTGGCAAATTTCCAATGAAGTTATTTACATAAACTTATTGGCAAATAAAAATAGAAAATGACATCATAGTCATGTCTGGCAAATGTCCAACATGCATTATCAACTACTATTCTATACAAAGAAAGATAACTCCAATTGAAAATTAATGTAGACCAATTTGAAAACGGGACCAAAAATTAAGAATCTACATACATAGTTAGATTCGGCATATCAAAGAACCCCAATTATTCAATTTTTGATGAAATCACACAAAGTTCAATTTTGGACCCTTTGGGCCCCTTATTCCTAAACTGTTGGGACCAAAACTCCCAAAATCAAACCCAACCTTCCTTTTATGGTCATAAACCTTGTGTTTAAATTTCATAGATTTCTATTTACTTATACTAAAGTTATAGTGCAAAAAATAATGCTTATTTGGGCCCCTTTTTGGCCCCTAATTCATAAACTGTTGTGACCTCAACTCCAAAAATCAATCCCAACCTTCCTCTTGTGGTCATAAACCTTGTGTTTAAATTTCATTGATTTCTATATACTTATACCAAAGTTATTGTGCGAAAACCAAGAATAATGCTTATTTGGGCCCTTTTTTGGCCCTTAATTCCTAAACTGTTGGAACCAAAACTCCCAAAATCAATCCCAACCTTCCTTTTGTGGTCATAAACCTTGTGTCAAAATTTCATAGATTTCTATTCACTTATACTAAAGTTATTGTGCAAAAAATAATGCTTATTTGGGCCCCTTTTTGGCCCCTAATTCATAAACTGTTGTGACCTCAACTCCAAAAATCAATCCCAACCTTCGTCTTGTGGTCATAAACCTTGTGTTTAAATTTCATTGATTTCACTTTTACTAAAGTTAGAGTGCGAAAACTAAAAGTATTCGGAAGACGACGACGCCGACGCCGACGACGACGCCAACGTGATAGCAATATACGACCAAAAAATTGGGTTGTAAGGCAAAATATTTTTTTTTCCTTATCGGTGACCTATGTTTTTTATTGGCTCATTTTTTGAAGCTGTATTCCAGCTTTTCATATTACAGATTTGGAACAATTGTCATAGAACGTTTTTTTGATATTCCGAAAAAAAATATGTCAACACCTCTATTTCCCCTATCATTTCATTGAAAAATGGTCCCTTTTACATCTGTTTAGAAGTAAAATTTTGAGCTAAAATGGTCCGTGACCCCCTATTTTTTTTCGACCAATTTGATTCATTTTCTTTAAAGAATAAAATAACCAAAAATACGGCACTTCTGATAGAAACTTTGAATACGCCCGAGCCACCTTAATATATTTCCTTAACTTTAAAACACTTTCAATCTCTTTTAAAAATGGTGCACATGATGTTACTAATTCATTTATTATGACTGTAATGTGTTGCATTCCGAAATTGACATATTTTAACTAGATACGACAACAGTTCATGCTGGCTGTTCAAACTCCTTCTGTAAAATCACAGTGCAAACTGTTTGCTTCTTTACAAACAAAAAAGGGAGGTTCATGGAAGAGTTTACACAAACGCTTTTACACTTATACTTATCGGTCATAGAAATTACCTTAATTGCCCTATTCAGAATTGAAATAATTGATGCAAGCTAAACTTTATTGTAGTTTTAACCTGGGTAGGCTTTTTATTCGTGTTATTTTAGCCCCAACTATCGCTCAGACAAAAATAATCACGAATATAATAACTACCCATGTTAAAACTACAATAAAGTATAGCTTGCATCAATTATTTCTTAATTCAAAAGAAATTTCAAATATACAGTAACTTGAACAATATAACACTTACACCCGATACATCCATCATGGACTTTAATTTATCTTGTATACTTGTACTATCTGTCTCATCTTGGTCCTCAGAATCTTCATTCTCAAAAGCTTTCATTTGCAAGAAACAGTCTCGTAAAACCTTAAAAACATAATCAGGATATTCACTATAAAAAAGTCTCAGTTTAATATTATAAAAAATTTTGAAAACCTCAAAAACAATCAGAGTATTCAATCTTTTTTTTTCTCTTCAAAAAAATTATAATTTCATGTAAAAAGTGACAATAAAATATATTTGGTTTTACAAATTTTTTCTTGACATGAACAATTTTTTTTTATTTTATATCAACTGGAATCCATAAACCATAGAAGTCCAAGGCAGATGACAGACGGGTCTCTTCTTTAGTCATATTTCTCATTTACCAGGGAAATTACAAAATTGGTGAAAAAATAAAATACTCCCTTTTTTTTTAAATAATATACAAAAACCTATTTGACAAAGACGTCTATATTACTATTCCCGCTTTTGCTTAACAAATTCAGCATTTTCTAGACTTGGTCTTGCCTTCATAATCGTCTTTACCATTGATCAACCTAGCTTGGTATTTTTTAACTTAAATATGCAAACAAACAAGTATAACCTTTGTTTTTCTTTCATTGTTTTGTACATAAATAAGGCCATTGGTTTTCCCATTTGAATTGTTTTACATTTGTCATTTCAGTCTTTTATAGCTGACAATGTGGTATGGGTTTTGCTCATTGTTGAAGGCTGTATGGTGACCTATATTTGTAAACTTTTTTGACTTTTAGTCCCTGGTGTAGAGTGATCTCATTTGCAGTCATACCATTTCTACATACTTTTATATTCTTATTTTTCTCCATATTGTTATCATACCTCTAATTCATTTTCTTTGAAAGCCAAATCTTCCTGAACTTGGGTTTGACCTTTCTGTAATGTCTCATATCTTTCTGTTAAATCTTGATGTCTGAAAAACAAACTTATTTACAATCTCTGAGTTTGTTTAAATTCTACTTAAAATGTTATATTTATTCTATTATGTATTTTAATCAAGTTTCATAGTGTTGAACTTAAATTTGTGAATAATTGACCATCAAATATTGTTTTGATCTTATTACATGGTTGGGTTACTGTCTCACTGAAATTTAATCAGTAATCTACTTTTATTCATATTCAACATATTTCATATAATTTTCAGGATAATTAACCATGTACAAACAATTAAATTTGTGTATTCAAAAAACTAAAACACATTTTAAATACAACTGAAGACTTCCATTTTTTGCCTCATTTTTCATTACCAAAATGCTTTGGTTTTTTGTTTAATTTGTCACAAAATCTCTCATTGTCTCAACCCATACATTGATCGAATCTTGAAATATCCATTCCCCTGATAACCAATCCCAAGCTGATAACAAAACATTTATGCAATAGCAACTTACTTTTCATTCCAATCTTCTGCTTCTTTCAATAACTAGAAAAAAAGAAAATTTCAACAGGTAAAATCTTAAAAGTCAAGCATGAAACATTTCATGTGGGAGTTTTAACAAAATTAGAACTGAAGCAACAAATTTTCTGCCTAAATTTACTGAAAACTTAGGGCCACTTAAAACTTCACTGTAATGTGCTTTCCAAAGCAAAATTACAGAATATTTGCAATCTTGCTCACATATCCCATGCCACAACATTGTCAGTGAGCAAACAAAATCTCACCAGATTCCTAAGTTCAAAGACTCATAACTACTCTTAATGTCAACTGATAATTATATTTTCTTATGGATTTATGTCCTTATCATCTACAAAGATTCAGGAAATTCTGTGGTTTGTTTCGGAGATGACAAGTACAGGACTGACGGACTAATTTACAGACGGACAGATAGGTCAAAAACATTTTACCTTACAGAACATTGTTCTGTGGGGTATAATTTGGAAGATGCATCTTGTCTAAAATGAAGAAGATCGCAGGAAATTAACTCTGATACAATAACCTACCTGTTGTTTACTAACTTCTAGCCGTTCTATTTGTTTAGTCAGAGAACTGTTCTGAGACTTCTCTGACTTCAGTTCAGTCTTTATGCTATCTAGTTCTTTGTTAGCCTGAAGAAAAAAATACATGTATAAATATCATTGTGTGCCAAAAGGTCTTAGAATAAACAATATTTATTTTGTAATAATTTAATTTTGGATGTAACACGTCTTCTGATTGGCTGACGTTATTTTGTTATCCGCCAATAGACATAATTTATTCATGTGACCGTGACGTCATCAACTTTTTTCATGGTTTTCTATGGTTTGAAATGGAATTTAGAATTAAATTATAAGAAATGACTGTAATATTTATTCTGTCTATTCGAAATAACAAAAAAAATGTGGTGCACACTGTTAAATAACCTGCTACTCGCGTTATTCAGTGTGCACCAAATTTTTTATGTTATTTCTTCAAAGACAGAAAAAATATTATAGTCATTCCTTAAAAAAAATTCATTAGTATGTAAACAAATACAATGCCAGGATTGGAAAACAGGTGGCTAGTCATAAGTCTTGTAGTTGATATCTTGTGATGATTGAACTATAGATTATTCTAGTAAATAACAATGAATGACCTCTCAAATTGACAGCTAACTTTTTAAAGGTGATTCATGGTTTTTTTTACCTGTCACATTTTATGTCTGTTTTCCAATCTATTATGAACAATAACTCCTAAATGGCAAAAATGAAAAGCCTCATTATCAAACTTGACCATTATATCATCAGTAAGTGACAGTTACAGCATATATAAATTTGAAGAACATTAGTTGAACCGTAAAGTAAATTCATGAAAACAACATGTTTATTTTTGAAGATTGTATGTTGACCTCTAAATGACTTTTTTGCTGTATGGTTTTTGATAACTCACTTGCATCCCTCATTTAAATTGAATTTGAGTACTGTGGATTCATTTATTTTCATGGGTACCAATTTTCCTGGTTTGAGGTAAATTTGCAATTTAGAGGATATTTGAATTCATTGTAGTGTCAAAGTCTGCATATATTCATTTAGAAAATATGTATTTTGTTGAACTTTTAAATCTGTGATTCCTTTGTACCTATGAAATCCATGAAAATTGGTACCCAAAGAATAATAATGTATCCACATTACAAATATTTCCTTTATAAGAGAATTACTTAACATTTTATGGATCAGTAAGTAGAGAGGGGATCAAACTGTCCCTTTATCCTGAAATGGGACTAAAAACAGTTTGTTTACTTACACATTTTGTTTACTTACACATTATGTTTACTTACACATTTTGTTTACTTACATTTTTCAGTTTCTCTGAAATTGATTCAACTGCTTGTTCTTTCTTCTTTAACTGTTTCTGTGTTTCATCAAACTAAAATATATATATATATTATATACTTAGTAGTAAATACAGATAAATTGTATGTGTAATACAATCAATGGCAAGCGTGCTGTATCAGCCACCCGTGATGATATCGATATCAGCAAGGTTGCAAAAGCTTTATCACACCTTTCATCTGTATGACGTCATGTCATCGATTTCAGTCACTGTTGCAAAGGCTTTATCAAATCCCTAATCTGTATGACGTCATGTCAAACCTATAATCTGTATGACGTCATTTCAAACCTCCTTATCTGTATGACGTCATGTCACATAAAAAACATCTACTTGAGGTATATGTATATAATAAAGTGTATATGATATGGCTTTTTCAATATCACACACCGTATCAACCCTCAACCAATATAATCCCTCGAGCAGAGCTCTTGGGATTATATTGGTGTCTCCGGTTGATACGGATGCAATATTGAAAAAGCCATATGATATTCTCTATATATAAATACACTAACTATTCTACATTATAAAAAAAAACACATTTAAAAATAAAAGCTTTGTGATGATATTAATTAAAATTTATCAACAGATGGTTAAGATAAGAATCATTCTATCCCCTTTCATATTTAGATTTGTGGTAAATTACAGTATTTTTTTCCTAGAAAATTTCTACAATGTACTCTTTTTACCCATAAATGTTTATCTAAATAGATTTTATACATTGAAGACCTGTTGGTGACCTTCTGCTGTTGTTTTTTTCTATGGTCAGGTTGTTGTCTCTTTGGCACATTCCCCATTTCCATTCTCAATTTTATTTCCCTTCACTGATATCACCAAAAAGTTTTACAATGTGGCTAATAGCTGATACCTTAAGATATATATGGTCAGTAAACATGATAATCTATACTCCTTATTTTTATTGGTGTACTGAGACTTCATTTTATATCTACAAGTTACCTACTTTATTTGACTTATTGGTGTACTAAGACTTCATTTTATATCTACAAGTTACCTACTTTATTTGACTTATTGGTGAACTGAGACTTCATTTTATATCTACAAGTTACCTACTTTATTTGACTTATTGGTGTACTAAGACTTCATTTTATATCTACAAGTTACCTACTTTATTTGACTTATTGGTGTACTGAGACTTCATTTTATTTCTACAAGTTACCTACTTTATTTGACTTATTGGTGTACTGAGACTTCATTTTATATCTACAAGTTACCTACTTTATTTGACTTATTGGTGTACTAAGACTTCATTTTATATCTACAAGTTACCTACTTTATTTGACTTATTGGTGTACTGAGACTTCATTTTATATCTACAAGTTACCTACTTTATTTGACTTATTGGTGTACTAAGACTTCATTTTATATCTACAAGTTACCTACTTTATTTGACTTATTGGTGTACTGAGACTTCATTTTATATCTACAAGTTACCTACTTTATTTGACTTATTGGTGTACTAAGACTTCATTTTATATCTACAAGTTACCTACTTTATTTGACTTATTGGTGTACTAAGACTTCATTTTATATCTACAAGTTACCTACTTTATTTGATTTGGTCTGTGTCTCTTTCTTTTTCTGTGACAATTCTGTAGTTAATTTATCAATCTCATTTTGTTGGGATGACACAGAACTCTCATACTCTTTTATCAAGATCTGTAAAAATATAAAAATAGATTCAAATATCACAAACTGGATTGTCCAATAAAAATAAAACATAGACCTTTTGCTATAGAAATATGGCCTAGCTAATAATTCTCACAACAATTCTTCAGAAATGAACGGTATATAGGAAAAAATTGACTCATAATATTCAATATAACTATTAGTAAAAAAAATAGAAAAAAGAAAGATTGTTTTATTTCAAATTTAGCTTTTTTTTTTGTAAATCTGATTACTTTAATTACGTAACTTGCACATACACAAAAGAGAGAACAATAAGCAAGGGAGACAATGAAAGAGGGTTTTGAACTACATATACATTTCGTAGGTTGACAGTTTAGGACAGAGCTAAAATGAAAACTTGAGAAATGAATGCATGCTTTGATAAATGTGAAATCAATTGAGTTGTGATAATACAAGATATCTATCTGTGTATTAAAACAAACTACTAAGTGAACCATGACAATGCTAATTTCTTAACAATACTTACCTTTTGACATTAAATAGATCAATGAAATAGTAGAATAAATTATATCTAACATGGTAAAAAAGGGATTACAAGTAAAAAAAACATTTGAAAAAAATAAACATCTGGAGTCAGTATAATAACCTTGTTGTCTTAAGCTGTTACTTTAAAATCTAACCAACTTTCTTTCTATAGTTTATATATTCTACAAATGTTTACCAGTGCAACTTAAGTTTTGAACCATTTACTGACCTTAAACTTGTTAATTTCTGTTGCTACATCACCAGATGATAAAGCCAGCAATTTTGTTTCCTCTTCTAGTTCCTTGACCTATAAAAGATAAATTATACTTAATTGCTTTAAAATTGAACCTGATTAGGGGGTGGGCAGCACCCAAATTCATTAATTGTGGTTAGGTCACATTTTACTTCAGAATTTTTATTTGATATTGAAAATTTTATATGATGGGAGGTTTGGGTCAAAAGAATTTTTTAACCTTTTTCGTCATAATGGACACATATGTACACTTTTTTTGTAGGTGCGCTTTAAATTCCATTCACTCAAATGATATTTGCTAAAATCTCAGAGTTTGGAAAATGTTATTGTTCCACAACAGGTATTATTAGTAAATACCCCTTCAATACATTATATATTTTTATAATTTAATTTAGAATGTAACGCGTCTTCTGAATGGCTGACGTTATTTTGTTATCATCCCATAGACATAATTTAGTCATGTGACTGTGACGTCATCAATGTTTTTTCATGGTTTTCTACGGTTAAAAATGGAATTTAGAATTAAATTATAAGAAATGACTGAAATATTTTTTCTGTCTATTCGAAATAACATAAAAAATGTGTTGCACACTGTTAAATAACCCGCTATGCGTGTTATTCAGTGTGCACCAAATTTTTTATGTTATTTCTACATAGACAGAAAAAATATTACTATCATTCCTTAAATATTAAAATATTGTAATTACATCCTTCCTTTGCAAAAGCATGCAATAAAACAGGACTAATGTTCTAATAAAACATTGTTTGCAAACATACCCTTTTCTGTGATATTTCAAGTTCATCTTCAACATTTTCTCGTTCTTTTGTTGCTATGAACAACTTTTCTTCAAGACCTCTGACCACAACTGAAAAGAAATGTGAAGATATTTAACTTTCTCATGTATTATAAAAATGAGATAAGGGGCTGAATGTATGTTTGATGTCTAGATAACCTTACCAGATATGTGTCGAAGTCAGATCATAAGTGTGCATTAAGCAAACTTGTATAAAACCAGGTATTACTAATGAGGTGGTGGACAGAAGATCCCTGTTTACCAATCCCCAAGACAAAATTCAGTCAAAAGAATTTCCCACAATATCCATATTTTACTCCTCTTCCCCAAATCCTGCCCATTGACTCTCACTTCTTGTCCCCTCATTCCATGTTCCCTTACCCCTGTCAGACCTCTCATTTTTCATTAAATAAGATTATATCAAATATTAATCATAAATTTTAAAATGATAAATATTGCAATTTTTTTTGTAATTTAATGGTTATCTGTCAATCACAATATAACAGCATTTTACAATTGTAATTGCCCATTAAAAACAATCATTTCCTTTGCAATTCACTAAAATCATTGATTGATTCATTCAATTACCTGCTGAATATTTGGTTTACAAGTTTACATCTAAAACATTTGACAGTATATATACATGACACTTACCTACTGGATCTGTTTTCTTTGGTTTCTTCTTTCCCTATAACAAACAAAATGGTATATAGAGAAAAGGGGATATTAACAATAACCATATGTGTATAATACATTTATTTTAATAAAATATGGACAGTAATTTCAAACTAAAATAAAAACCTGTAATTTCTGGAATTTTGGATCCTCAATGCTCTTCAACTTTGTACTTGTTTGGCTTTATAAATATTTGGATATGAGCGTCACTGATGAGTCTTATGTAGACACAAAGGCACGTCTGGCGTACTAAATTATAATCCTGGTATCTTTGATAACTATTCACATGAGAAATAAATCTAATAATTTACTCCACTAACATACAAAAATGGGTGTTGCCAATACCTAGTTGATGACTCTTCATCAAAACCAATTAAGAATACATAAATAAATAATAATATTGCATTTTCTATTTAATTTCCAAAAACAGTCAATTTAATAAAAAGAATATCTTATTCCAGACTACAAGTTTAAAAAAAACAATTCAGCTAGTAACAGAACAACACTCATAGTTAACTCATATGCTACAAACTTGTTGAATATTTTCTAAATTTGATTCTTCCATAAATCCACAGAATCCTAAATCCAACATACTCATAAGTACTTACTCCACATAAACAGGACAGACAGGAAATAGTCATTAACATTGTTATTGTTACTATGACAACAAGGACTGTCATCTGTGGTGTCAGACCTAATGGTTCCTGTTCTAACAGAGACTGGATTGAGGGAGGAAGCTGAAAAAAACAAGAAGTAGAAAGTGATGAAACAGCTTTAAATTTGGTCTCTATTCGCACAACTTAGAAATTTAGTTGAAATGGCTCATTTAATCTGATTATTACCTTAATCTAGTTGAAACTTAGCTTACAGTCTCCATCTGTCTATAACCTTAACCTATAAATCATATATATAAATATGTCTTAGGTGTGATATGTATCCTTCCTTAACAATAACATTGTTCAGCCTTACAATCTGAATAGAAGCTGATAATTAGCCTTTCAAAAACAATTTAAAATCTACCAACAACCTCAATAATCTAACCCTGTTAATAGTTTGATCAATTTGGTATGAGCCATACAGCGAGATATAATTATCAATTTACAGCCATGATTGGCCTACAATCCCTAGAATACAGCTTTTTAGAATCAACTTAACAATAAGCTTACCTTTTCTACAACCAGTTTAAGTTTAGCCTCCATTCCTCTGAATCCAACCCTCCATGATTGTTTTTCCTGGTATTCCTTATTCTCCTCCTCCTCCAGAGTGTCATCAGTAATCTTCCGAGTGAGGACCGTATCTTGTGGGTCAGGTGTCACATTCTGCTGTGATGGTGGTGGTGGTATCTCATCTTGTACAGGTGGGGGAGTTATCTCCTTTTGTGGTAAAGGTGTAATAGTCTGTGGTTTCTCTTCAGCTTTAACATCAGGTTGAACACTCTGTATCCCATTAACATTGGTATCTGTATTGTGTGATAATGGCTTCCTAGTCAAGAAGTCAGCTGTTTTATAAACATCATGTACATGTGGCTCTGAATTGGCTGGTGGCACATTAGTGTCAGTGGCATTGGCTGTTCCAAACTTGATATCAGTATTATCCTGTAGAACCATAGTTGCCTGATGTTGATGTTTGGCTGGAATGTCCATGTTCATAGAAGACATAAGTTGATCAGCTACTGACAGGGAACTTCTAATGTCATTCCGTAATACCTGGGGCTCGGTCTTTCCTCCTTCTGTCATAGGTTTTATATCTCTTAGATCAGCTGGTGGTGGTGCTTGGGTACCAGCATGTTGTGAAGAACCAGGCTGATGCTGTAGTGGTTTATCACTAACCAATGGGGAACCAGTTTGTTGTTGCTGATCTGGTTTATCACTCACCAAAGGGGAACCAGTTTGTTGTTGCTGATCTGGTTTACCTTGCAGACCATCATTTTGCTGCTGTGTTTGTGTTGGAGAACCAGTCTGTTCTTGTTGTTTTGGTGGTGAATTCTGGTGTGCATCACCTTGTTGATCAGGTTTATCACTGATAACTGGGGTACCAGTCTGAACAGAACTGGATGGCTGTTCTACAGCAGGTTTATCTTCATTTGATTCTTTCTTCTCCTCATCCAAAAACTCCATCAAATCTTCGGTGACAAATTCAACATCTGGATGAAGTCCAGAAGCTTTTTTAACAGCCTCATTCAAAATGTTAGTTTCTTTGTCTTCTTTTCTTATTTGATCTTGAATTATTTGCTCCTTAGGCAATTGACCTTGGTGACCTTGCTCAACCTGTCCTTTTTGTTCCTGGACAGGTTGACCTGTCTGTTCAGTCTGAACTGACTGAGATGATTTCAACTTTTCCAGCTGCATTTTTTGCTCATCTGTCAGGCTTCCTGGTCCCTGCTGTCTAACTTGTTCAATTATTTGATCTGGTACTTGCTGCATTTGTTGACCTTGCTGTACCTGTTGACCTTGCTGTACTTGTTGACCTTGCTGCATTTGTTGATCTTGCTGCATTTGTAGACCATTTGTTTGTCTCTGATCAATCTGCCCAGTTTCCTGAGGTAATTTTTTTTCTGGTTGGTCTTGCTTTGTCTGCTGTGGTTGTTGCTGACCTTGTTCTGTTTGACCAGTTTGTGGAGGTACTTGAGGGGAACTCTCTTTCTGCAGGTTTTGGGTCTCTCCTGTTTTATCTAGTTGTTCTCCTGTGTAACCGGTTTCTTGAGGCACATGAGGGGAATTCTCCTTCTCTTGAGTTTGACCATGTAAACTTTCCACAATTCTTTCTTGCCCCATCTGCCCTGTCTGACCTGACTGCTCTTGGGTCTGAGATTTCTGCTCTGGCGTCTGCTTTTGTTCCATTTCTACAACATTTGGTCCATCTCCTAAAGGTGATGCTTGACTAGGAGCAACATCTTGTGTAACAGTAGCCTGTATTACTGGTGTTGAACTTTCCACTTTAAGGGCTGTTTTCTGTGGTTCCGAATCTTCAAACATATCTAACGGGAAAGGTGTGCCATCAATGATAGTATATCCATCCATTGCTGATGGTTGTGACGATTCCAATACAGGTGTGGGCTTCACTTGTTCAGCAGAGGTCTCCTTTAATTCTACAGGTACCTCAACAACTGGAGTGGGCTTGACCTCCTCAGATGAGACCACTTCATCAACAGAGGGTGGGGTCATCTCTTTAGCAGGGACCTCTTCTACAGGTTTTTCTACTTTTGGTGGGTGTGTTGCCTGGATCTCTTCTTTAGGTTTTTCTATGTCAGCTGATTTTGTTTCGCTAGCCTCTTCTAAAGGTTTTTCTATGTTAGGTGATTCAGTGGCCTGGATTTCTTCTAATGGTTTTTCTATGTTAGGTGATCCAGTTGCCTGGACTTCTTTTAATGGTTTTTCTATATTAGGTGATGGTGTTGCCTCAACTATGTCAGGTGAAGGTTTCACAATGTCCTCTTTCTGATCTACATCAATTTTCCCCTCACTTTCATTATCTGTACTTTTACTTTCCTCCTCTTTTTTTTCATCCAATAGATTTTCATCACTGATTTGCAATCCTTCTTCTGATTCAACAATTTGTAAACCTTCATCAGGTTTTTCACCATCTGCAACTTTCTGACCTTGACCTTTGACATCTGGAGTTTCACTACTTTTTTCCTCTGGTTTTAGACTCTCAGATTCATCTACCTTCACATCCTTCATCTCCTCTTTGTTATCCTCTTTCTCCATTTCATCTCCCCCTACTTCTGTTTCATCTACCTCTGTATTATCATCTGAAACTATACACGGGAATTCTTATTAGTTCAACAGTTAAAAACTTTATATACTTCGGGTAATAAAAAGAAGATAGTGTAATAATCCTTAAATGTCCCGACAATAAATGTGAACCATTTTAAGCTAAAAACAAGTCTATGTACACTACATGTTTAATACTTCTTCCATTGAAAAAAACACTGATTACAATAAGCTATACTTAATATTTTAAAATATATCAAATCATTTATTTATATAAATATAAATAAAGAACTTGTACACAGTGGTTAAATGGTTATATTCAAATTATAAATTAAACTCTGTATGGTGAACCAACACCTTTGAAATCGTTTTGGTAGAGTCCCTGAAGTGGATACCTTGGTATGCCAGGTTGTCAAATGATGCAAATTAATGCAATACTTAAATAATATTCAAAATTGACACTTCAAATGGTCTGCAATTTTATTATCTAAGGTCTACATGTTTCACCTGTGAGGCAGGCCTGAAGGCGCCTGAAGACACCTGCTTTGCAGGTGAAACATGTAGACCTTACATAATAAAATTGCAGACCATTTGAAGTGTTGTTGTCAATTTTGAATATTAAACAATAAATATATTAAACACAGGTTTTACCATTTGATTAAGGTCTTTCCATTTTGAATTTTCCTTGGAGTTCAATATTTTTTGTGATTTTACTTTTTACAGAAGAAAAAAAATATTAATCAATAAGCTGTTTTACTTAGGAAAAATTGTTACCATCGAAATCAAATTGAAACCAAATAATTAATGACAAATAAAAAAAGAAACCTTTAATCTCCTCCTGTTTTGTATCATCTCCTGTGGCCTTGTCTTGTTGCTTTGTCTCAGCATCACCAGTTTTAGGTTCATCTTGTTGTGTATTGCCATCTTTCCCTACATCCTGTTGGCCTTCACCTCTGACCTCATTCTGTTGTGCTTCATTTTTGACCTCATCTTGCTTTCCAACATCTTCCTCAATTCTGACCTCATTGTCTTCTGTTTCAATGTCTGTTCCGTCGTAGTCTGAAAACTCCAAGCCATCTTTGTTATCCTGCAATATCAATAAAACACCAACTGGCTGAACAAAACATACACTTCTCTAATTTAAACAACTGACGAAAACAAAATCTAAATTTCTTAACAACTATATATAGCTAGCGAAAACAAAATCTACATTTCTATAATTTAAGAATCAAGTGAGAGAATGGATATGGAAAATATAGCAATTTTTTTCGTTTGTAAAGGGCATAACTCTAGAAAGATTAAAGTGATGCCACCAAAAATCAAACTTGATCTGTGTTTTGTGGTAATTAGTATTATTTATAAGTTTCATTACATTTGGTTGATGCAAACTGAAGTTAGAGAACAGAAAACCTCCTTTCTGCTTTTCTAATAAAAAACTGGCTAAACAAAATATAAATCTGATTAGAAACAGGTTTAATTCCTTTTATAGACAACTTATTTATTCTTTTGGGAAACTCCTTCTTAACATATTTGAACAGACTGGAGAAGCTCAAGCAGCCATTATTACTGTGGATTCATTTATTTTCGTGAATATCAATTTTCGTGGATTGCGGAAAACCAGCATGTTCGTGGGTATTTTAGTTTATGGTTTGCCCATCTCCTTATACAAAGCCTAATGAAAGTATGATATTCGTTGAACATTCGTGGTTCACCTGTACCTATGAAACTTACGAAAATTGGTTTCCAAGGAATAATAATGAATCCACAGTAATCAAAAGCATTTTGCAGATTTGCTGTTCTTTTATATCTTAATGTTGTTAATTACCTTTTTCTCTGTTTCCTCTGGATTCTCATCTACAAAACAAATCAAAGTTAAGAGAAGTTAAGTAAGAATTTCAGACTTAGCTCAATGGTTCTTAACTCTTTACATCATTCAGCTGAGAAATACAAGGTATCGAACATGGCATCCAGTTGGTAGCTGGACTGTGCAGATCAGTTTATATTATGTTACCTAGTATTTATACAATTTATAACAAATAAGAATAAAATGAGTTACCTTGTGCAAGTGAGTGGTCATCCTGTTGGTAGATGAGACAATGCACATCTTTTTTTATTGTGAGTTTAGCTTCTACATTTGTGCAATATTTGCTCTTGACAGGCAATGGGGTAGGTTTGTGTACACATTAAAATGGTTAAAACTCCATTGCATTTCTAACCCTCTTGCTGTCAGTTGTTTTTCAGGGTTGCATTTCATATGCCAGAAAATGTGACCGATCGACGTTTGTAGCGTGACATGCCAAACAATGACGTCATTCAATATATGACGTCATGGCGTATTGACCGTTACATTTGAGAGACACTGTAGAAACTTGTTACACATTTTAATTTTCTGCCTTTTCTTTTGATAAAGGTACAGTACTGACGAGAAGCTTGCATAAATTAAAACATGGACATATGTGTCCCTTCGGCACAGTCAGTGTCGACACATGTGTCCCTTCGGCACAGTCAGTGTCGACACATGTGTCCCTCCGGCAGCAAGAGGGTAAAAATAGTTGATATTTTGTAATTTTTTGAATTGTGTATATTTTTGTACTGTTAATATGCCTTCAATCCTTTAAGGCATAAATGTACATTTCTTTAATCATTTATTTTAATTACAAAATTTAATAAATAGAAAATAATTTACCACTTTTGTATCCTTCGTCATCTTCTTTAATATCAGTCTCATCCTCATCTTCAAGTTCAGTTTCATCTTTCTCACCTTCTGGCTGAGTCAATGGTGGCTTGGGTTCATTGCCCTAAAAAATATAACAGCAAGAGAAATAACCTTATTGGAAATGGAAACACAAAATGTTCTCATGTTCAGCCACCCTTTTACTATTATTTTCTTTTTTAACAAAAACAAAAACAAAAACAAAACCATACCATACCATACTATATCACATCACAATTCAATCCTATTCACGGGGCAACACAACTATATTCAAATGATGGATGTAGTCCATAACTTGCATAAGGTATACCGGTACAAAGGGGGATAATTCAAGGTCCATGTTGTAAATTCATAAAACAAATGTTTTTTTTTCTTCTTCTAATTTAGATTAAAAAATTCAGATATAAATTCCATGTCATCTTTTGACATTATCAAAATTAATCATAAATATGTACAGACTACTACAGCTCTAGTATATATACATATGTGAAAATAGCTCCTGAATTGATGGTTAAAATTAAGTTCACCAATAACAAAAGTTTGCGTTATTTTGCTATATTTTCAACTCCTTACAATTATATTACTTTTAATATGGATTATTGTGAACCAAGAACTGAGCAAAGTTATATGACTGAAAGGCCAGGTAAAAGTCTCCAGAGCTAGGTCTAAGTATTTTAACTTTTTTTAACTAGCAATTATATACTGAACACCATGGGGACTATACTTCCTGGATATACATGAAGGATTTCATCTTCATTACTATTTTTACTACTTTTGTGTGAACTATTTTTTCAGGGGCTAAGGGATTTTTATTTATATTTCCTGACAACTTTACAGATATCTGTGGGGACTATCCTTCCAGGGTTGGGGATTTCACATTAACATTCACTCGAAGTTATAGACTAACCTCTGTGGGAACTATCTTTCCTGGGTTGGGAATTTCCACTTTATATTCCCTCACAAATGATCTTGGAAAGTAACCTTTTCTATCTCCAATCTGAAAACAAAGGTAAAGAACAAAGATTGATCATATAGATTATTTATGTACAATAACACTGATAAATATTTATTGTGCACAGCAGCTACAAGTATCAATATCATTTTAACATGGTTGCGATCTACAAATGCCACAAGTTTGTATGGCCTGTACAAAGTCAAACGAATCATTGACATTTGAGTACATGGTTGGTATTAATCTGCACTGGCCTCTTTAAGTGTTTGCTACAGAATTCACCAGCATAAATTTCTGTGCCACTTTCCAAGAAAATTGTGTCAGAAACCATTTTTTGTTAAATGTATGCTTCATATTTTGGTTTACATTAGTTTAAAGCCAGTTGATGCACGCTAAATCAATTACAGATTCATAGTGATAACCTAAAGGAACTACAGACCTATTAATTCATTCTAAAAGTAATTACATACATATTGATTTATTTATATGATTGATTATTAGTTTTGAAAGATGAGAAGTAGACTTGTTGTTAAGTAAGTGTCCCCATGTTGCAACTGACTTAAATGTGCAAGTTTGTGTCAACCAGTTGATAATTTACTCATTTGGTTAAGACAGAAAATCAGTTTAATTGTTCATATTCTATTGAAATCTTCTCATTTATTAGCTTTAAAAAAACCAGTAACTAATAATTTATCCTTTCTTGCTAACAACAGTGAATTACAGTTATAAACATAATTTTTTGTTATACATACATATATGCTGTTACATTTTTCAAAACAAGGAAATCATATATTTTTTTTCGTTAAAATTTTCCATTGAATTAGTTACCTGTCCACCCCAAAGATCTGGTCTGTTTCCTGCAGATTTACTTAATATTTGTACAACTTCTCCGCGACTGAATGTAAGGAAAATAGGATCATTGTGATGATGTCTAGCTAATGTCTTTGCTAATGATAACATAGCTGAAAAATAAAATATATTTAAGTAACACCATAGTAAGATGGAAATGTTATCCTTGATTTGATAAATACACTTCAAACATCCAAGACTAAATACAATTGTAAACAAGAGGATCTAACCGGAATTTACATGTACATATATGAGCATTTTCAACAATGACAAATTTCCAATGTTCAAGACTAGAATATATAATTAATGACTAAAATCTTTTTTGGTTGATATTGTTTTTCAGATCATTTTCCTTTCTTAAGGTGGTACCCAATACTTTCACTAAAATTTATTTGGCTCGTTTAATTTTCATAAAATTCTGTCAAAGTATTTACTTTGACCCTTTAACAAAAATATAAAATATTTTTAAATTTGAACCAACCGTTTTGACAGGAAAAATACACTGGTTATATAGCAGTTTGACAAACACCAGTTTTGATCATTGCGAAGCTTAATATTCCTTTTACAACACAACATAATTAAAACGTTTAGCTGACTTTACAGAGTTATCTCCCTGTAGTGTTAGGTACCACCTTAAGCTTCCTAATTAAATACTAAACATTAACTTGTCGATATGGACAATGTCACATTATGGTACGTTTTCATATTCATGAATAAGTCAAACCTAAAAAAGTGGTAGACTTTTTTAGGTGGATATCTTATAAAAAACATAACATTTTTTTGAAATTTTGGCCATGTAAAAAATGTCAACCTCCTCATTGTAATAACAACTATCCCAGGACTGTCCTGTGTTGACAAACAGTCTTGGGAATAGCAGGTTTGTGAGTGAAAGCAACGGATCACACTTGAGGTTTATCATTATAGAAGTCCGAGATTACTCTGACGTCCAACGGCTGTTTTGCCAGACAAGCTGGGGCTGTGGGACGTCAGAGCTTGTCCCATATCAAAAAGTGGATATTTGCCTGACCAAAATAGATGCGCTGCTTTGTCGCTTCTGGTGCCAACGGACAGCCTTTGAATTATATAAATTGGGTATCAATTTGTTCATTTTTCATTTATCTCTTCATTTATGTAAGTTTCACCTACCTGCCACCCTTTAAATGGACGTCAAGTTACAAGACCTTGAGACTCAAATATGCAAATATCTATACTTTATTCGCCTCCTTTATAGGAGATCAATATTTAACAATTAGTAGCCAACCACGATTTTTCACCTCCTTTACAGGAGTTCGGTATTAAGCATTTAGTGCCAACCAGGATAACATTCGGAAGCTCTCAGATATTTGCTTGCATCGTAAATGAGTGAGTTGTTAGATTATATATTCATATTGACCTAGGGTCATATGCATACATCATTTCCCATAGTCAATTGTGCCTTACTTTTTTCTCGTTATCACATGACAATCTTTCAAAATGAAAGTCAAAATGCCAGAATCGGTGGGTCACTGTAAAAACTGTCTAAATATGAGAAAATAAAGGGTAGCAGGTAGGTGAAAATTACATGAATGAAGAATTAAATGAAAAATGAACAAATTGATACCCGATTTATATAATTCCACGGCCCCAGCTTGTCTGGCAAAACAGCCGTTGGACGTCAGAGTAATCTCGGACTATCATTATAGATGTAAAGTACTAATAACTGTCACTATATGTGCAAGTATGAAAAACGACCCTGGATTAAGGGGAATACACCTTATCTGGGGTCTCATTGGGGGGTTCTGACCCCCGGATCCCACTTACACTATGTATATAAGCAATTCTCATTTTTTTGTACTTTCCCGTGTCCTGCTCAACTTCATTTCCTGTTTTCATAGCACAATAATTGGACTTTCACGTGTCATGCTTACAGAAATTCGGCAATCCCGTGTCACGCTTAGGCCCCAATGAGACCACCTTATCGCTATTTGTCCGCCATATCTGGACAATCACAAAAGTTCCCGCAAAAAATATCTGAAGACAAAATGGATTGTGATTGTTGTATGATATCAAAAAATCAAGTGGGACAGATTCTCTGGTCAAGCGGGACAGATTTCCAAAAACTAAAATAGCGATAAGGTGTACATTGTATTTGGAACAACTTAATTACACTGGAGGGAACAGTAAATTGAAACAAACAGTAAATAGGGTAAATCTACCACCTTCAAATAATAAATGACAGCTTAATTGCAAGTTGAAAGTAGTACTGGACTACTGCTTTAAAAAAAAAATATGCCGCATGTTTTGTTATTGTGGACTTACTTTTACAATCATCGTCTGCACAAAGTCGCAAATCTGAAATTTTCGACCCTGAACATTGAATGGCATAAAGCAATACAATTAGCACTTTTGAAATCATCTGGATTCGACAAACAAGCCGTGGTTTCATTTCAATTTGTTTTCAATGGCTTGTACACGTAAGAAAAATCAGCTGCAATTTTTTTAACATCCGGTAGACTGTTTCTTGATATGTGTAATGTTGAGTAAAGCAAGAAATCAATACAGGGACCAGATCAACTGGAATCAGACAAACTCGGACCAAAAACAGTTCGGAACAAGACAAATCCGGTCTATTTTCTTTAAGCCCGATTTTAAGATAACTCTGATCATTTTGAGATGATTTCAGGGTATTTTACCTATCAGTTTCAAATGCAACTTGGACCACTCTTAATACCTGTTTAAAAATATGAAAATAAACATTTTTGGTTATTTCATCTAGTTTTTTTCTTTTGGTCAGACAACTCGGACCTTTCTAAAAGACGACTATAAAAAAAATAAGAAAAGAAAGTCAATTTTTTTTCATTTATTTTACTTTTCCCAAAAAGACTCTGTATCATAGCTAGTGTTAAACATGTCTTTTTCTTCCTTTCTGGTACGTTATCGGGTTCCAAAATATGACACCTTTGATTTGAGTCCACTGCTCAGAGCATTTTAATTCTAAATAAGAGTGTTCATTTTTTTAACCATATTTCTGCAACTATTCATTAATTCATACCTAAAAAGAACTGACGTAATCTAGTTTATTTTTGTTTTATTAGAAGAACCGTAGAGTGTTTCTTGCTAACTCTACCGCAGTGATGATGAGAAGTTATATACATTTCAGATGCCTTTATATATACTTAAAATAAAATATGTTACACATGCCAACTTAAAAAAAATTAAATGAAATGATAAGGAATCAAATAAGGATCCATTTAAAGAATGTAGGACAGAGAGTAACAGGACAAAAACAAGTCACAGACAAAAAGTCAGACAAAAAGTCTTATATATCTAAAACGTTATAAAGTTGTCATGTGTATCAATGTATATCTTGTATTTCTATTATATTTGAAGGCCTCGGATATTTGTGACTTTTTTTATCTATGACTTTTCGTCCTATCAAATTTATGACTTTCTGTCCTATGACTTTTTGTCCGATCAAATTTGTGACTTTCTGTCCGTTTACCCATGACAACTATACAAGCATAACCTAAACCAATAGCAGCTCGGCGGATCTAGGAGGAGGTCTAAAGGAGAGACGAAGCAGGCGAACGGACCCCCAACCTAATTAAAATATTGATCTCTGATTACATTATACTACATAACGTAATCAGAGATCAATATTTTAATTCGATTGACGGCCCCCCTTCAATTGGAAAACATATCATTGACATATCAATCAGATAACACAGGTAAATGCTATTGCCAAAGCAATCAAATGAATCCAATAACACGGACAAATGCTATCGACACATCTTAATTAACACAATGAAACTATCAGATCGATTGGAGGAATGTCCAAGACACGATATTGTCACGATATCGACGAAATCAACGATATGGTATCGATATCGGTATTATCTTCATCACTATTTACCTAAGTTAATCTACTTCATGAGTGACCCTGGTTCATCAATAACTGTTGATATCGAAAATATCGACAATATCGTATCGATATCGTTGTTTAGGTTACTCATCTAAATCCACATTTGTCTACTTCATGTATAACAGTTAGTTATCCTGGTTCCTCTATTGGTGTCGATATATTTAATATCGACGATGAAGACTCGATATCGACATTACAATTTTCCTATGCACTTGTTGCTCTGAATCGTGTACATGGTATGCATCTTCAACTAGTGTCGATATCGACATCAACAATATCGAATCCATATCAACATTTTGATTTCCCCTCGTAATGTGAAGCATTAATTCTTAACTTTAAATACATTTCAAACTAGTGTCGAATTTTTCCTTCGAAAATGTTGTCGATGTCGTCGATATCGACGATATTTATTCGATATCAACATATCAATTGTTCTTGTAATGTGTAGAATACATTCTTTACTTTGTATATATTTTACACTGTTTTCATCTTAAACAAGAATCGATGTCGTCGATATCAACATTTGCTTCTTTTGTTTGTGTTGTTTTGATTCAGAACTTTGTACTCATTTCAAACAAATATCGACCCCTCTTAACTATCAATTCAAACTGTTTTCTGTTTCTTTGAAGGGCTCAATATATTTTCAATAATCTCCTTAGCGTTCCTATAATTACATGTATACTTTTCTACATTGGTTTTGTCACATCTTCTGACATCGGACTCAGACTTCTCTTGAGATGAATTTTAATGTCTGTATTGTTATGCGTTTAATTTTCTACATTGGCTAGAGGTATAGGGGGAGGGTTGAGATCTCACAAACATGTTTAACCCCGCCGCATTTTTGCGCCTGTCCCAAGTCAGGAGCCTCTGGCCTTTGTTAGTCTTGTATTATTTTAATTTTAGTTTCTTGTGTACAATTTGAAAATTAGTATGGCGTTCATTATCATCATTATCATTGGACTAGTATATATTTGTTTAGGGGCCAGCTGAAGGACGCCTCCGGGTGCGGGAATTTCTCGCTACATTGAAGACCTGTTGGTGACCCTCTGCTGTTGTTTTTCATTTGGTCGGGTTGTTGTCTCTTTGACACATTCCCCATTTCCATTCTCAATTTTATCATCAAGTTTTACTCCAAATAAGTTAAGTTTTCTATAAACTTCCTCGCAATGTCCATTGTAACATCCGACATATCAATCTTTATAAAACACAAAATCGATATCGACGAAATCGACATATGGATATGTCTTAGTGTGTCATGGATGTTTAAAGCAAACATCGATATCGTGTCGACATTGCCGATATCGACGATATCGACATATGGGTACATCTTAAGTTGTATGAAGTACATTTGACTATAAGAAGGTATAATGCACGACTTGCTGACTTTACAACAGCCTTTGCCATAACTTTATAATCTAAACATTCATTTAATACTAATCCTAAATATTGATAGCTAGAACCATAATCAATGACTTCACCATTTATATTAAAAACAAAATCTGATCTTATCACAGAGGGATTTCTAAAATGCATGATTTTTTATTTATCAATTGTTATCGGTCATGACGACCTTTAAATTGTTAATCGATACAATCAATTACCTTCTGTGATCAAGGGTCACGATTGTTGAAAAGTTGATCAAATGAATCAATCATCTCCTTTTGCTCTTTATCGTACGAGTCGTATTTAATAGTTAAGACTGTATAAGAGTGGATCTCATCCTCACAATTGTATCGATATTTGGCAATCAATCGTGATAAATCCTATCTATCTATCGTAACGATCGATTGTTTGCATTTTTTATTGGGCTGATTTAGTTGCTTTGTGGTAATTAATCGAGACCAATCGTTTCTATCGTTACGATCGAATGTTTGCAATTGTCATCAAGAATCACTATAGTATCAATCGTGTTTAATCAACTAGCTTCTTGTTTTCCAGACTATCGATCGTATCGATCTTATTTAATTGTTACGATCGTTCAATTCGACCAACTGTATCTTCTTGTTTTATGACTCACGATCGTATCATACGATCGTATTTAATCATCTCTTTTGTGATTTACCAGGATCTATCAATCGTCTTCAATCGTTACGATCGTTTTTGAGCTGATCAGTCCATTTCACTGTCTCTTTTCATTTCTAAGACTGTCGATCGTTTTGAATCGTTATGATCGTTTAAAAGTTTACAATTCGTTTCGTGTTTCTACCATGTCCACGATCTTTTCAATCGTAAAATCGTTGTTAAACTCAACCAACTGTCTCTTCTTGTTCGAGAGTTAATCTTTACGAATGTTAGAGAGCTGTTCATTCCAATCAACTTTTTCAATAGGTTTTAAGGGTAAAAGAGGGGCGAAAGATACCAGAGGAACATTCAAACTCATAAATCGATAATAGACTGACAACGCCATAGCTAAAAAAAGGATAAAGACAAACAGACAAACAATAGTACAAAGAAGTAACACAAAATAGAAAACTAAAGACTAAACAATCGTCGTATCAACCCCCCTCCCAACCCCCCCCCCCCCCCCAGGTTGACTGGGGAATAGATGGTCTTCCTCCGACCGGCAAAGTGGGGTGTCCGTTTGGCTGTGCGGAATGTACAAATTTGCAGCCACGTCCGGTTAGCATGGGGACGTTAAATCCGATGCCTTGTGAGAACTTCAATCCCGGAAGACTATATAACAGAACTTTGTTATTGTCCTGAATATGAATGAAATATTTGCAGCTGGACGTGATGCTACCAACTAGCAATCAATCAATCAATTAAATACAAAAGGTAGTGAAGGGCCTTGGTGGCCGAGTGGTCTATTAAAGTAGTTACTACTGTAATCACTAGCCAGTCAACACTGAGGTTGTGAGTTCAAACCCCGCTTGTGCAGGTGCACTCGACTTAAATCTCAATTGACTAGGATTGTCAGTTTTCCTATCTAAGGTCGGTGGTTTTCTCCGGGCACACCGGCTTCCTCCACCAATAAAAAGTGGCCGCCACGAAATAGCCTATAAATACGGTGCTCAAAAGGTAGTGTCCTATTACAAAGCACATCTTTAAGAGCAGGTATAACCGTTTAAAAAAGCACTTTAGTTTAAACAATATTTTATTCAAATAAATTGAATTGGATTGGGCAACAGGCATAGCCTATGTAAGGCCTCTCCATGCACTTGAGAGCACTTTGATATAATTGAGGATGACCAACATTGAAATAAATAATAATTACCATATTTATTCGTTTAAATATAACATACTTTAAATAAAATGTTCAAAATGTATGCTGGATGGCCATTTCACCTTTTCGCGTTTTCGAGTATTCACCTTTCAGTCACTTTGCAAACGCGAAATCGCAAAATCGAGAAATCCACAAATCAGGAAATCGGAAAATCGAGAAATCGAGAAATCGAGAGAGCAGAATAGATTGAGAAATTGAGAAATCCGGAATGCGGGAAATCAAGTAATGTAGAAATCGTAAACGCAGAAATCGAGAAATTATTTACCGTTTTCGCTACTTTTTTTTAATTCTCGAATTATAGATTTCGCAATTTCCTGATTTCGCAATTCCCTGGTTTCTCACTTTCTCAATTTCCCGAATTCCCTATTTCAGACGTTTCGCGTGAAAATAAATGGAGAAAACGTAAAAACTCGAAAAGGCGGAATGGCTGCATCCAGCCACCATAAAAATACATGGTGAGTTAATTGTATATATACGTCTGTCTCGATAAATACGTTCTTTTGGGAACAGGATATGGTTACCCTACGGATAACCTACGATGACCACCGATTTTGAATGGGGTTCGTAGGTGCTCCGGAGGGTTAATTATATCTGTTTCCCCATTAAGTAATAGTAATCGTAATATTGGAAAGGGTAGACATCGTAAATTATCCATTTGAAAAAGATTATAATCCCTCTGTATAAAAGGATTTGGGTGGGAGTGCTCCGTATGGTTTCAATCCTTGTTGTGTTTTGTAATCTATTGTTTGTCTTTTTATCATTTCTTGGGTTGTTGTTTTTTTTATTTGTTTTATTTGGTCATTTCTAGGTTTTGTTCTGGGTTTTTTTTATCATGACGTCGTCAGTTTGTTTTTGCTAGAATGATGAGTTTGAATTCATGTCCCTTTAATTCGTTATTTTTCGTCTCTCTTTTATTCCTATTCATATGTATTTTTACTGAATAAAGCATCTATAACAATTTAAAAATGTAAGTTGTAATCTAAGCTTTTTAACCAGTCCAGTAGCCACAACTTCGGTGCTGGCATGATTATTCGGATATTGTTTTGATTGCCCGAAATCTTGCTGTTATAAGATTTAGTCGGAAATAATTTCAATGTAAAAACATGTCTACTTCATGGTCCCTTCATGCAAAGCTCGGATTCCTTTTAAAGTTTTGGCTGTAAGGTCCTTTTGATTGATCAGGTCTTAAACGTTTGCATTAGGTTTCGGATTTTCAAATATTTAATTGAGGTCTGGAGCTGGCATGTCAGTTAACAGCTAGTAGTCTGTTGTTATTTGTGTATCATTGTCATTTTATTTATTTTGTTTTGTCTCATCTTCTGACATCGGACTCAGACTTCTCTTGAGATGAATTTTAATGTCTGTATTGTTATGCGTTTAATTTTCTACATTGGCTAGAGGTATAGGGGGAGGGTTGAGATCTCATAAACACGTTTAACCCCGCCGCAATTTTGTACCTGTCCCAAGTCAGGAGCCTCTTGCTTTTGTTAGTCTTGTATGATTTTTAATTTTAGTTTCTTGTGTATAATTCGGAGTTTAGTATGACGACCATTATCAGGCTGTACTAGTATACATATTTTTTAAGGGGCAAGCTGAAGGACGCCTACGGGTGCGGGAGTTTCTCGCTACATTGAAGACCCATTGGTGGCCTTTGGCTGTTGTATACTCAATGGTCGGGTTGTTGTCGCTTTGACACATTCCCCATTTCCTTTCTCAATTTTATTGCTTAGAGCATCACTGAAAAGCTAGGCATTATAATTTTCAAAATGCGAATATGGTGCAGTAAAATTGGTACCGTTTACATTTAAATAATTACATTAGATGTATGATTCATTATAATACGTTATTCTGATTGGCTAACTGCACATCAAGTGCTATGCCTGAAACAATTGCATTAGACAATAAAATTTATCATTCATGACGACACGAGGTCCCACAAAAAAGTGCACAGGTGAATTAAATGAAAACTTGATAAAAATCGTGTTTTCATGATCTTAGCTAAAAAAATGTAATTATAAGTATTGAATGCTTCTTTTTGTAACTTTATAGGGTTGTAAAAGCGTTGACCGTGCGCATATTTCCGCGCTTCATAAAAAATGTACTTCGGTCAACGCTTTTACACCCCAATAAATTTACAAAAAGCAGCATTCAATTCTTAAATAACAACACATACAATATTAAGACACATAGGACATATACAGCACACACAATAGACAATATAGAGACAGCTCAGTATATTGCATAAGTATAAGCAAAGTTCATATATATAAAAGCAAGCACAAGCAATTAAAGCACTAAACTAGATTATAGATCATTATAAGCACATGCAAAGCAGACAAATAAATAAGCTAAACTAGTTCTCAAAATAGCATGAAAAACATGAAATTTCAAAGCGTATACATTTTTGTTTCAATTTAGAAATTTAGTAATAAAAATATACTATAGATAATACGGTATGTGTTTTTTTATATTGTTGAAGGTCATATGGTGATATGTAGTTTTTATATTTTTCCTTTTGTATATTTGATAGCAGAAAGAAATTCCGGTAAATAAAATCGCATCCTATACCGATATTGATTTTGAAAAAAATTACGAAAAACCGTGTAACAAATTTTGGAAACCCCAATTTGACTAAACACATTCAAGATGGCGGACCAATTGATTGCTCGACATTATGTTTACCAAATGTAAATTTACAAAATAGATGATATTTTAAAATAATCAGTTTATTGGTATTTGGCAATAATATTTTTCGGACAGTTCTGAATGAACTGTCGATCTTTGAAATGCAATACTAATTCGCTCATCGATAATTTCAGGTGATGTGAGTACGCGGTCCAGATTGCCTTCGTGTGGATTATCTAATAGTACAAAGGATTTCAGCATACATTAAACTATACCAATAAGTTTAATCGACACATAATAGCATACAGAAATGGCGGACACAACAAGCACTCGTAGACGGGTGAAATTGTACATGTTAAACGAAGAACGCCAGTGGGATGATCAAGGCACCGGGCATGTGTCCTCCATTTTTGTTGAAAGATTGAAAGGAATGTCACTTCAAGTGCGATCTGAGACGGATGGTTAGTTTCTAAATCTTCATCATTTGATCACTGTAAAATTGTATTCATTGCCATTCCTAAACAATACAAGTTTATTTCTTGAGACCCCACAAGGGTCAATGACCTTTAGATTCAATCATAAATTCAGTTTCATCAGCATACTTAAAAATTCAATGAAACAAAGTTAAAATATCATTATATAAAACAAGGATGATATGACCGTGTACATTTTTGGTCTAATTAATTCTGTAAAGGCTAGCAAAGGGTAGTTTTTTTTTAATTTTCTCTGTTGATCCAGAAAAATATTACAACAAAAAAGGTACATGTGTACAAGACATAAATAATTTGTTGCTATTTATATGCATACTTGCTTCCTGCAGCATATGACAGCCATGTATGATGAAATACAAAAGTATGACAATTTTTTGAAAAGCCTGAATATTATTGATAAGGGTTTAAACCTCACAACCCTATTTCATATACATGTTAGGCCCCAAAAAATATATGTCTGTTTAGGGTTACCCTGACCGACCCTAATTTGAGTTCCGACCCTAAGCTATTTTATTACCGTCGTAAAGTGAAAAATAAACTGAACTCATGTTTAAAGTGAAGATAGTGTTGCCTGATACATCCCAATGTTCATAATCATGAATATGATAGCTGTTTTAAGGAAATTCGCGACTCGTGATGAAATAAACATTTTGCACAATTTTTTCCCCAATCAAAAACAAAGGGAAATAATCCAATTATAAAATTACGGGTAAACTAGGCCCATGATCAACTCTGACCACGACAAGACGAAACGGCACTCAAAATCATGTAACAAAAAATAAAATGAAAATATCGACATACCTACCCTATTTTTTTTTAAAGCACGTAACCTTAAACAGACACACATATATTTTTTTGGCCTAATAACCAAGAGCAAGTCCAAGTTGGTTGTTTTTTCCAAATGTATTTAAACAAATAAATACAGGCTATATTTTATTCTCCTGAATAAGCACATGTTGTTCAAGCCCCAAGACTTATATTTGCAGTAACAATGGAATTTGTTTTATTTATTACAGGAACTGTTCTCTTGGAGTCAAAGATTCAGCCTGATACCATGTACCAGAAACAACAGGTAATGGCACAATTTGTGACAGGTTGATCAAAATTGCCATCAATTTCTTTCTTTTGTCAAACACAAAACATGATAAACAAAATTAGACAAAAAAGAGGTTATACATGCTGGTTTAAAGTGGCTAAGACTCAGTAAGACCATAACATCTTATATACAAAATTTGAAATTTCTTAGTAGGATGTGTGACTGACAGCATGTGAGGTTATTGTTGTTTTACACTAACAGCACTTGACATATTATATACATTTTAGGAAACCTTGATAGTATGGTCAGAAGCAGCTAACTATGACTTGGCATTAAGTTTCCAGGAACAAGCTGGTTGCCTTGAGATTTGGAGGAAAATTTGCCAGGTAAAACATGTCTCAATACAGTTTTAGAATGAGTAGATAGCTTATATTACAAGTTCGAGTTCAAAATAGTGCAAGTTAAGCAAACAATATTGGCAATGGGGACATTAAGTGTTACCCTGGACGTTCTGTCAGTCTTTTGGTCCCATTTTTGTTATCACAATAATTTAAGTTTTTCTCATCCAAGTTTTATGAAACTCATACACAATAGTAAGAACCGCAATATTCAGAATGAGTTCAAATCTGGCAGTGTCAGAGCCCTTACTGTTCTGGAGTTATGCTCCTTTTTAAACTTAAAAAAATTGTGAAGTTTAAACAAGGACATTTTATCAAAATTCTGATTCTGAAGGAAAAAAAACCTTAAATTTTAATAAAGCATCTCCAATTTTTTTTTTATTAAATAATTTATGTAATGTATGTGATTGTAAATTTTTCAGGTACAAGGAAAAGATCCATCAGTGGACATTACACAAGATTGTTTGATCGACCATGGTGAACATGATGAAGAATTTCAGGAAGACAGCACTATAGAAGACGCCCCAGACGCTGCTCAGGAGATAGAGTTACCACCCTGTGAACTAAGCAAACTAGAGGAGATATGGAACATATTTACAGAGTCATCTATTCAATCTACACCCATACGCAAAGAAAAACTCTCAATGGCTATTGAAAACAGTGGCTATATCAAAAAATTACTGGATCTGTTTCACATGTGTGAGGATTTAGATAACATGGAAGGACTTCATCATTTGTATGAAATATTTAAGAATATATTTTTATTGAACAGAAACGAACTATTTGAGATCATGTTCTCAGAGGAAACAATATTCGATGTGATAGGAGTGTTAGAACATCAGCCATCATCGCCACAACCATCACAACACAGAACATATTTAAAGGAGACGGCAAAGTTTAAACAAGTTGTGCCGATGACAAACAAGGAACTTTTAAATAAGATCCACCAGACATATCGTGTACAGTACATACAGGACGTCATCTTACCAACGCCCTCTGTGTTCGAGGAGAATCATTTATCTTCATTAACGTCATTTATATTCTTTAACAAAGTAGAGATTGTCAGTATGATACAGGTTAGTGAGTGCATTGACGTTAGAATTTGGCATGGTAGCCCACAGCTTAAATATGGTAGCCATTATATATAGTTCTATACATTGTACAAGAATAATAGAAAGTTTAGTAGCTCACATCAAATATTAGGTGACATCTGTAAGTGGGCCATTGCTTATTTCAAACCCTGTGGTATTATTTCAAAATGTTATTACATGTAAGGATTCTTATGAAGGGGAATATGGAGAATCATCTATGGTATTTCCTCTAATAGTTGGGACTATCACACTCGCATTATTTTGGTGATATTTTCCTAAGCAACTACTTCTTATTTCTTCAGCACCTTTTGGCTTCACAGCGATGAGTTGTAATTTGTGAGCATTTTTTTTATCTGTCTGACACCTTTTATGTTTTTGCTGATACTTTTATTTTTTGATAAAAGGAATATCATCAACCTTCCATGCTTACGAGTACAAGTAATGAATTGTTATGAAATTATGATTGTATTTTGTAGACTAAGATCATTGAAATGGTATAGATTTATTTATATCTTTTGTCTGATTTTGTAGGAAGATGAGAAGTTTTTATCATCACTGTTTACACAGTTGACAAGTGACGACACAGAGGAAGCTGTCAGACGGGATTTAGTGCTATTTTTGAAAGAATTCTGTACATTTTCACAAACACTGCAACAAGATAGCAGAGAATCATTTTTCAAGGTACAGTGTTCACAATGTGATTCAGTTAATACAATCTCTTGCTGGTGTTGAGTTTGTAGAGTGAATCACTGTAAAATCTTTGATTCCAATTGACGAGCCTAGCATATAACATCTAATATTAAATCATAAATTCAGAGGAGATTTTTTTAGAAATCACCCGCAATCAACAGCATTTACTATTAAAAAAGTCCTTACTGAGAGTTTTGTTTTGCAGAATTATTCAGAACCATTAAAATAAAGTACACTAAAATCATGATATAATACAGTTTCTAACAATTGTCAATGCAATCCAACAACACAACAAAAACAAAAAAAGACATCTATTTATTTCGTCACATGTACCCTTGTTCTGTAGAAAGACTTCCTTGCACAGACGAAAGACATTTTTTGAACATAAAAATATTAATTACATTATGATTTCCAATGAGGATAAAGCTGTTAATTACAAACATTTAACATGTTTAAATAAGGAAACAAACATATGACAAAAACAAAGAAATTGTAGAAAGAATACCAATAAAACCATTCTTCTTTTTGATTGTGTAAGTTTTGACCAGAAGTTGATTATTGTTTGATAAATGTTTTTATGCACCATTAATGGGGATTATGTTTTCTGGTCTGTGCGTCCGTCCGTCTGTTAGTTCATCCATTCGTTCGTCTGTCCTGCTTTAGGTTAAAGTTTTTGGTCAAGGTAGTTTTTGATGAAGTTGAGGTCCAATCAACTTGAAACTTGGTACACATGTTCCCTATGATATGATCTTTCTAATTTTAATGCGAAATTAGAGATTTTACCCAATTTTCACGGTTCACTGAACATAGAAAATGATAGTGCAGACGGGGCATCCATGTACTTGGGACACATTCTTGTTTGATAATATTTCATGGTGAGCTGCAAGGGAAAAATTTATTGTTGTCATTTTTTGTTTCTATTCATTTCAGACATTGTCATCTTTTGGTGTTTTATCAGCTATAGAAGTCATATTAGTAAGTATCTGTATAAATTATGTAGTATGCATCTACATTTTGAAAAAAAATGATAGGTGTGTGAGCACTTGAATGTCTGAAAGATATCATGGTTTAACAATGTTTAGTATTCAAGTAAAATAAAGTTCATGAAATGAGAGCTGGTCTCATATTCATATTTGATTTAAATATTTTTATCATTATACATTTGAAAAAAAACACTCAATCACCATCATACCATGAAATCATTGCTCTGTGGAAAGATAAAAAGTTTTTGTTTTGGTCAATTTTTCAGTTGCTGTAGAAAGAAATTATAATATTTATACATAAAGAGAGATGTAATAAATTTCTATAATATTAAGTAACTTGTCAGATGCGATAAGTAATAATATGTATATTTCTTTTAATTTAAGGGACTGGATGATCCACAAATTAAATCAGCTGCAATAGACATATTTTCATACATTGTTGAGTTCAGCCCATCTACTGTCAGAGAATTCATTATGAAGGAAGGCCAGAAACAGGATGATGTAAGTTTGAATGACAGGCTCCACATATAAAGCTGGCATAAAAACCTTGTAATTTCAAGTTAGAGTAGCATATAAAAAAATAACTATTTAAGTTTGACAAACTTCCTTTATAAAGTGTCAGTTATATACAGGATGATGCAAGTTTGAGTGACAGAATTCTCATATAAAGGGTAGCCTATAACACAGAACGATTTAAGTTTGACAAACTCACTTTATAAAGGTTCAGTTTAACTCAGTTACAAACAGGACTATACAAGTCTTAGTGACAGGCTTCTTTTGCACAGGGTCAATTTAAAAAGAAGACCATTAGAGTTTGAATGTTATGCTTCTGTTACACAGTGGCACATTTTAATAGGATAACAAAAGTAATATCATAAATATTTGAATATTCCAAAATTGTTTCCTCCCTTTGAATTGAAAGCATTTTTGTTTACTGCCTATATAGATTTTTTTTTAGGTTGATTTGAACTTAATAGAATGCGTATGATAATAGTGATTTCATAAAAATAAAGTTGTCTTTTAAGGGATCTTAGATTAAATGTATTTGTTTTGTATTGTAGGATGATTTACTGGTTAATCTGGTGATAGATCAGATGATTAATGATCCAGATCCAGGTAAGTTAACACTACAAATCATTGTTGCCTAGGGGTATCTAGTGTCCAGTTCTGTTGGTAATCAATGTTTTAGTCAGTGAAATCAAAAGTTGTTTGAACTGTGTACTTGTAACCAAACTTTGGAATGCTAAATTGTACAAACATTTGAGGGAATCAAAACTACAAGAATCAGATAGGACATCCAAAACTGTCTATATCAAAATAGCCTGATGGAAGTGCGATAATAATACAGTAATAAGAAAACTAAAACTGAATGTTGCATGTAATTAAAAAGAGTTCATATTATCTTATCCCTTATATTTTCTAATCAATGATAATGTGATTTTGTCATGAGTAAATCTGAATTTAAAATTCTGAAAAAAATCTGAATTTTCTGGGAAACCATAAATCAGAGACCAGTGTATAAAAACTCATTATCCAATTTACCCAATAAAATTGAAATTCAAAGGTTAACAATACAGGGGATTTATTTCCATTATACAAAATTGCATTGGTATCAGAAGTTTGAAGTGGGGTGAAATGTAACAAAAACAATGTTCAAAGTAGCTTTACCTGTAAATTTGATACATGTAGTCTTTGTACTTTCTGATTTAAAATTTCTTTCAGTGAAGTTTTTAAGTATTTTGTCAATTTCCAGAATTGCACATGTTGTTTTAATTTGTTCTGTTTTATGTTGTAGAGCTGGGAGGTGCATTACAGTTGATGGGTGTTCTCAAACTACTGATAGACCCAGAAAACATGATAGCTACATCAAATGTAAGCCTAAATGCTTACTACTTCAATGTATGTTTGTCTTCATTCTAAGTCATTCTAGAATAACTGAACAAAGCTAGGTGAAAAGCATCTTTTTATCTACTTGGAGTAAAGTATTCATGTAGGTTAGACTAAAGATATATCCCAGCAAGCCTGAAATTTTATATTTATGAATTGCCTTGAACTTTGTTGCTATTGGCATAGACTAAATGGTAAACAAGGGCTGATTTAATCATATCTGTTCCAAGTAAAGGATACAATGTATAAAATTCTTGTATTTTGTAAATTTGCATAGTTGTTTTTTTTATGAAAGCCTGATTCATTTTATAGCCAGTCTTAATTGAGTGTTTCCACTCGAAAATGTCCATAAATTTGAATTGTTTTACAGTTAAAAGTTTCTTGAATATCCAGACAAAATCCTAATTTGTTTTTAGTATATATTTAAGGCATCTGGTCAGTTATTCTAGAAACATTCTTGTCACTAAAATAGTTTGTGTCACATCATCAGAAAAGTTCTTACAGTATCATATAATATCATCGTAACTTTCCTATATTATTGATTTATTTGTACATGTGGGATGATACTCAGATACCAATTTCTCTGTTAGGGGTTTAAGAATTCCAGGAGTTTGATTACTGAAGGAAACACACATTTTTATTTACTTTTGATTTGAGAAAATGAACAAAACAAAGAAATTTAGAACACCTGGAAACAGCATTTTTTTCTTCAAATAAGAATTGATATCTTCATAAAAATGAATTAAACCACAGTTTTGTCATGTTACGCAAAATGAAATTAAATTCTGATTTAAAAGGGGAAAAGTTTATTTCTGATTAATCTGAATGAATTTGATAATTTCATTCCTCATTGCTTATCATCCACATTTACTGAAAAAAAAGTCAACTTACTTAACTAATACAAAAGTGATTTGTGTTGCAAGTAATAAAATCTTGTTTTAACTGCTTTTAAAAATGTGCCAACCAGTGAACCAAATTTGAACCAATTAATACAGGTTTAAATGATAATCATAATTGCCAATAATCATGGCTATCAAAACTATTAGAAAAAACATGGCTGTCAAAACAACAAGAATAAACATGAACCATTTTATATGTGAACAAAATGTCAAATGGTAAATTATACTTAATTGTACCTCTGACAGCTAATTCAAAGCAGAATAATGTTTTTTCATTCAAGAGCCTGCAGTCAAGCCAGTCATTAGGTTTCTTTGTTGTAATTGAAAACTACTACATGTTTGTCTTGCATTGAAAGGGTTTATGACAATCTGGGTGTTTATTTACATTGATTACATATGATTATCTAGATGTGTGTTTTTGTTTGGGTTGCATGAACGATTGCACACCTATTGAAGTTGTGCAATTCTTCCCTTTATGAAGTTGTTTATCCATATTTTCATATTTTTATGCATCTTCATTATAGGCCATTTTTCATGGTTTAAGAACAGTTCTGTGCAACCCGACTGTTTGAGTCTATGATCCATTTTTGAAAAGAAACATGAATGGAGTCATCATGGATCATAAAATGCTGTGATTCTTTAAAATTTTAGAATCAACCCATTGACATGCTAAAAATAAGTCTTGCTCCAAATCTTTTGCAACAACTAGTCTGAAGACCAGTATTCTGTCATTTTTCTTATGTGCTTATTCAAAGTTTTGTACATACTTACTAGTCCAAATATAATTATACTAGTCAGTTATTGGAATAGTGTCCAATAGAACATGTCTTGACATCTGCTTATTATCATATGGCATCAACAATATACACGTGTCAATACAATATGTCCAACTCCTATTTGTTTGTTTTGTCTGTAAGAATAAGCTTGCGATTTACAGACAAACACAAAGAGTTTTACTAGTGTTCTTGTTTATTTACAGAAAACTGAGAAGTCTGAATTCTTAGTGTTCTTCTACAAACACAGCATGCATGTGTTAACGGCACCATTATATGCCAACACATCTGAGGGACGCTTGAGTAAAGGTGAGTAAATTGTGTATGTGATGATAGATCTTGTAACCCTGCCAATCATATTGCAGTTAAGCTTTTTATACCAACCAAAATTCCAACTAGACGATTTTTCTGTAATTTCTAATGTATTTGACTTGTTATCTCAAAAATATGGAAAAAATTTCAGATGTAGTGAGAAATGCTCAATAAATAGTGCTTGACCTTAAAAACAGTAGTTGAGGAATAAACCTCTGTTGTGTTTATATTCCTGTTTAATATGTGTTCAAAACTATCAAAATCGAAATATAATTCTGAAAATTAAGTCTTTGGCTGTTGGAAATTAAGTTTACAAAACTAAACCATTTAACCAACTAACCTGTGACTAATTTAAAAAAAAATGTTTTAAATGAAAACTTAACTTTTTTAATTTGCACTTTGCAGATATTTCTATCTGTAAGATTAAAAATATTAAAAATATTATAAATGTTATTTTGTAGATGACTTCCAGTCAGCACAGCTACAATCCTTGATCTTAGAGCTGTTAACATTTTGTATAGAGCACCATACATTCCACATCAAAAACTACATTATTAGTAAAGATTTATTAAGAAGAGTTTTACTGTTGTTAAAGTCACGTCACAGGTTTCTGGCATTATGTAAGTAATACATTAATTAAGAATAGTTCTTTTGTTGTTGAAGTCGCAGCACAGGTTTCTGACCTTGTCAAAGTAAAAATAGATGTATTTATTTATTTGTATACACCTGATAATTAACTGGTTTTTGAATGCATTGAATTAGACACATCTTCACCCATATCAAATATTATGGGTATATAAGATTTGTTTTTTTAACACCCATCTATCATAGAAAAGTATTTGTAGATGGTTTTTAAGGCCACAAGGTTTGCTGGAATTGTGTTATATATATAGATCATGGAAGTAGGAAAAAGGATGCAATGAATTAATGAACAGTCACAATAAAGAAAATTAAAAAAAAAAAAACTATATATAAAGATGTTGAAAGCAGATTAGGGCTATTCCAGAAAATACTATGTCCCCCCCAGGGACGGCACTTTTTTTTAACCCCCACCACCCACAGAAATAAAATTTAATTAGAACAGCACTCCCTTTGCATTTTGGTATTTCAAATACAACCACCCACATAATATTTTAAAAAATTGCCTTCCCTGGGGGGGACATAGTATTTTCTGGAACAGCCCTTAGTTCTTTATATGCATTTTGATCACGAATTAAAAGCTAATTTTTCATAGACCTTTTGAAAAACATAGTTAAAAGTGACCTTTTTTTTTTTCAGGTGCATTAAGATTTATGCGTAAAATTGTTGGAATTAAAGACGATTTTTACTACAGATATATCATCAAAGGAAGTTTATTTAAACCAATCGTAGAAGCTTTTATAGAAAATGGCACAAGATATAATCTCTTTAACTCTGCAATCATTGAATTATTTGAATTCATTAAAATGGTAAGACATTTTTAATGAAATAGTAATATCGGCAAAGAAGTGGTCATTTTATTGCATACAAGAATTTTTTATGGATTTACTTGAATTTATGGACGACTTTTTGCTTGATTTTACTAATTGCAAAATTTGGCTTATAGTATTATAAATGACTGAATTTTTTTCCAGGGATGACGAGAACCTCTTTTGGTTATAGTTTTAAACCACAGTTCAAATATTAAAGAACGTTTATGTATTCATATCAAAAAGAAGATGTGGTATGATTGTCAATGAGACAACTCTTCACAAGAGACCTAATGACACAGAAATTAACAACTATAGGTCACTGCACAGCCTTCAACAATGAGCAAAGCCCATGTCATACTATGAAAGTGTTCAGCAAGTTAGATATTTTAGAATCTTGTTTTTAGAAAAATTTTCAAAACAATTAGTTATAACTTGCATCCAATCCTATAGTTTATTTAGACAATAAAATATGTTTAGACAAATTGTTGATGTTAACTGTACATATTTGTTTTTCAGGAGGATATCAAGTCTCTCTGTGCTCACATAGTAGAAACACACATGAAAGAATTAGAGAGTGTAAATTATGTTAGTACATTTAATTCCCTCAAGATGAGATACGAACAACAGCAAGACGGCCTCAAGGACAAATTATTTGAAAGGTATGTTGATAAAACAATATTAGAAAAGAGATTTTTAAAAAGTGCCTGTCATTTAATTGTAATGTTCAAGGTATTGGGAATTGGGCAAAGCCATAAGCCAATCTTTTTCTCCAAAAATACCTCAAAGTTGTTGAAGAAGATAATAAAAAAAAAAACTGGTTGAAATTAAAGTCAGGAATTTTAGTATGAAAAATTTAAGCCTAGAATGATTTAAACTTGGGTTGAAAGAAATAGTAGTAAAAAATGATTCCCGCTGACATGCATAACACTTCCCAAGTTAAAATCCTAGGTATCCTTGCTTAGATGGGTCATACAGAGATCTAGTATACTGTAAATTCAGAAATTATTGCGAGGTTTATATGAATGCGAATACTAATGTGACTGGTTGAGTATCTCAATGATGAGAACTCACATTCTGAGTATATATAGCTTTTCCTAAAATCCCAAATAATTAATCTCGCATTTTTGTTCAATCTTCAGTAAATGCATGCAATAATTTATGAAGTTACAGTAACTAACTTGTACTATCATGAACGTGTATTATGGCTATGTATTAAAACGAGGAGATGTTGTATAATTGCCAATGAGACAACTATCCACCAGAGTTCAATTGAAGTCTTAAGTAAGCAATTATAGGCCACTGAACGGCCTTCATTATGGAGAAATTATGGCTTTGTATCTATAATAAATCTATGGTATTAAGGGTTCTGGATATTTTGGTGTATATAATGCTCAAAACCATAGATTTATAAAAAGAAATACAGATACAAAGCCATAATTTCTCCTTATTGACAGCTGTACAGTGAAATATCGGGGATCAGTTGGTGATTGATTGCTTAACATTCAGTGATATTATATGCATATTAAGCAAGGTCTGAACATCAAAATGGCTAGGTTAATTAACAAAAACTCCAATTGATAATATTGGTATTATTGAATTGTGATTTTAGTACTTGCTGACTTAACATTATGTTTATCTTTAGTACATCAGTGTTACGGAATCATCGATATCGACGAGATGCTAGGACACTAGAAGAAGAAGAAGAAATGTGGTTTGATGAAGACGATGAAACAGAGGACTTAGATTCCATGGTCCCTGTTTCTGATGTATTAAGATCTAGCTTAGATGCAGATTTTGACCATATAAACAGATATATAGGCAGTAGAAAAGGTAATGTCACTATCACCTAATATAAGTTATAAGTGGTTAGAAGTCCAGAATATTTTTTTTAAGATAAAATAATTTTACCTACCTAACTTCCTTATATATTATTTTTTGGCTGATGAAACAAGTATATATATTTTGTCTCGGCATACCACAACTTACATATTCAATAAGTTGATTGAAAATAACCTTCAGTGAGTTTTTGGTATGATAGTTGAAAGTTTCAGTAAATGCGGACAACAGAAGAATCTGTTCGTTATAGACATAGAAACATGTAACACAAATTGACAGTTACTAAAAACTTATTTGAATTTCCAATGTTCTTGAAACACTTAAACTGGAATGTACGCTGCAACATGAAAAAGTACACTTTTTGCGCATTCGATTTGGAAGGGTTCTGCAAATTGTTCCAACCCTCAAAAATATTGCAGGTTAATTAAAATTTTAAAAAATTACCGTGTGCACGACTTTCTACTTATGCGTTATATATATAAGAAAAATAACACATTTTTATTTTGAGTTTCTTCCTCCTACAACCATAAAATGCATTGATTTTCTATTTATAAAAAAATTAGGGTCAGTTGTCCAACCTCCACCCTTTTTCATGACAATTTTAAATTTTCAAAGTGTTAATGCTATACTATCTGATTATAATACAGATCCTGGCCATGCTTTGATTACAAGGATCTGACAACACTCTGCTTTTATTTCTGTTTTAAAGATTTTTTAGGATCCTCTGATTTGGTTGGAACAATACATACCTTCAAAAATTTGAAGGTAGAAATTTCATTGGCTGATGTAATTATTATCAGATCAGAAAGTATTACAGAATGTTGTCAGATCCTTGTAAGGGAATCCTAGGTGCTGGATCTGTATTGTAATAAGATTGGTAGATATAGATTTGTCGTGCCAGTAGATATCTTAAGTCTTTTTAGATCCATCAAAAGAATGCATGTTTATATATATTTTACAGTTAATAAAGACCAGTCGAGAGAATCACCACCAAGGTTATTTAATAACAGATCAACATGTATAAACATTAACCTCAGAAACAACAGTCCAAACACAAGTCCAGTGGGTAGTCCTGCTACATCACCGACTGGTAGTCCAACTATACCATGTCCTACTCCAAACTCATCACCAATTACACCTTCAGAAAAGGCATTAGCTGCCAAAAGGGTGAGTTACAATCATTGAAACAAATATACAACCAATAGAATAACCTCAAATGTCAAACTGGTGAAGTCGAAATTACTCAAAACAATTCAGTATCAGAAAATGCAAAAGATGTGCAAGTTTTGTTTAAAATTTAATTCAAAGCTCAGAGATTAAAAGTGTCAAAAAAGGGTTTTTAAACAAAACGAACGGGAATCAATATAATTAATCCTTGTTTATATATATATGATAAAAGACTAGTTTATATTGCCAGCTAGAATTATATGTGAGAAAAGAACTGAGGTTTTTATTTCTAGATAGAACATTGTAGAATGTATATGCCATGGTAAAAAAAAACAGTGTTTTTCTATTGGTGTTTATCACCTAGATATTTATTGAAAGGTCTTCCCCAGTGAGCTTCTCAGCATTTTTTTTAAGGAGATATCATTAATTGTATTGATTACTTGCAATGCATTCATACATACACATGAAAGACAATTTCAGCACTACATCAATATTTAAATACTATGAACAAACCCTATATAATTCTGAAATGTAACAAAGTCACTAAAATTGTTAATGTTATTATTTATATGAGCCCGCCTTAATATCTCATCTGATTGTTTTAAAATTTGTTTATTTGATGTTAACAGGCTGGTTTAGTGGGACTAGTGGACTACCCCGATGAAGACTCTGACGAAGAAGAAGAGGATTCAGAAACCCCCACAGCTAAACGTCCACGACTGGCAACGTAGTGATATAACATAGTGATAGAAAGACTTCTACGACTTAGCTAGCCGAGACTGTGTCTCTGAGAATGGTGCTAGATTACCTGTGATTTAAGGGTCCAGAGAAAAGCCCCCGAATGATGGCTGTGGTTTGTGCCAATAAAGGACTGCCTTTGAAGTGACGTCTGACCCTTGATGGGTAAACGGCTGGGATCATCATGTCATGTTTTATCAGAATGAAGTTAAATATCTGATCTCAATACTTTCATTATCATATTACTCTCCGGTAACTAGATTATGAGGTTGTTAACTCAATACTGCCCATGAAACTAGTGTACCACTTTTTTTTTCAAGTGATAATAGAATAAGAATGAATTGAAAAGAATAGATTTGAAAATCAAAAATATCTTCCCCTTTTAATATGGGTAAATAATGATAAGTGATTAGTATCGCCCTCTCGCTGTAATTATTTATGTATTTATTTATTATATCATTCAGTTGATATCCGTCCTTTTTAAGAGTTCTCTTATTTCACATTATGCCAAAATTGCTACCATGAATTAATTCTTTATATTGAACTCTAAACTTGTCATTGCATTTGTACAATTATTAGCATTTAAGTATTTCTGTAAGTCATGTTTCATTTATATGTACAAAGCACACATTAAGTAATGTATTGTTACGGTTGAGTAACATTTAATAGGAAAAATTTGACATGTACTTTTGGTCTGAAATGAGAGTAAAACCAAAATAATTCAATTTATGTGCTGAACATGAATAAATGAGGAAGACTTCTTAAAGTTATTAATCATTATTTGGTTAATACTGTAATAAAATGCTTAAAATGGCCCTATTTTGATCTTTATTCTGAAATGGCATATTTGAACCATTGAAGAATAGAATTTGTCAAACATAGGAAAATTCCTTCATAGATCTGAAAAATTGTCTTTTTGTTTGTGCATGTTATATTTTTTAACATAAAATTTATAAAGTATTTTTGTTCAAATGCTGATATTGTTTGTAAAATGTATATGACAGAGTCACTCTTAAAAGTATTTTTTGACCATTAAAGATAGTATTATATGTCATCTTCTACATGAAAGTTAATTTAAAAAACCGAAATATATATATATATATATCCCTGTTCAAAACTGATTAGACTAAAATTAACTAAAATTAGACACAAAATAAAGAACAAAAATAATTCTAGCAACTCTACTGGTTGTGAACTTGTGTAGATACCAAGAGAAAAATGATGCAGAACTCTTTTTTAGGGAGATAATTGTAGCAATCTGAATGAAAACAGGTGTTCAACTATATAAATACATGTATATACTGATGTTTTTCATCATGATCTGTAGACACACTTCAATGTATTGATTACTGAGATAATACTGTTTGATTGTCTGTGAATGTTTTGGGTGTGTTGTATTTCATTCTATTGTCAATATATGTTTCCATGTTTTATAAAAAAAAAAAGGTCATTGCCAACTTTCCCTTTTCCTGCAGAATTAATTTTGAGAAGTTGGAAGTAATATACATAGGATTTTAGTATTGAAGAGTCTGAAAAGTATACAATTTTACAACTACATGCAATCAAAATACTGTTCAACGCTATTCATTGTTGTGACACTTCTACTAAGATGGAAATATTTCAAGGATTTAAAAATTATATATAAGATGAGGCATTGACAGGCACTTATAATTAATTAACTTGCATCTGAAATACAAAGCTTTTCACTCATTGACACTTATATTTGATTGAATGTCTTTCCTATTTATATTTAGATAGAAATTTTTCAATAGTTGAAAAAAATTGTATTTTAACCATCTGGAAGCAATTAGCACAATGTACAAATTAAAACTATGAAATGAGAATTGTATTGAAAGTTAAGACCTTTAATGGGAAATTGATCTTACCTTTAGTTCTTAATATCATTAATCATCTAGTAAACTTTTCGACTGGCAAATATTCAGTTACACATGGATAATTCACTTTTTGTGTCTCAATATAATTTTTCAGCTAAAGAAAATTTATTTTAATTTTAAACTTGACTTTATCAAAAGGATAGTGAAATGAAGCAGCAAAGATTTGCTTCAGTTTTATGTGAGGTTATTTTTCTATGAAAGTTGTTGCAGAGCTAGAAGGTATTAAATCATGAAGATATTTTTGTCATTTGATTGTTGAATTGACTTTTTATACGACCGCAAAATTTTTGTGCGTTCATATAATGGTATGATGTTGTCTGCGTCGTCGTCTGAAAGACACGTTTAGTGTCCCAACAATAACTTTAGTTTAAATGAATGGATCTCTATGAAATTTTATAAAAAGGTTCAATACCTCAAAAGGAAGGTTGGGATTGATTTTGGGGATAATGGTCCAAACCGTTTTGGAAAAAGGGGCCCAAAACAAGTATTTTTCTACTTTCAGTATATCAACTTGTGTAAAAGTATTTCAATTGCTCTGAAATTTTACCACAATGTTTAATACCATATTTAAAGGGTTTGGATTCATTTTGGGGGTTATGGTCCCAAAGGTTTAGGAATTACAGGCCAGAAATAAGCATTTTTTTTTAGTTTTCAAACAATAACTTGTGTAAGTGTGTGAATCTCTCTGAAATTATACCACAAATTTCCATACCATGAAGGGATGATTAGTATTGACTTTGGGGGGTTATGGCTCAAAATGATTTGGAATTAGGGGCGAAAAAAAGGGAAAATTAGGTTTTTTGGTCAATGGACAATTAAGACAATTTAAAAGCAGTGTAAGGAAGGTAACTTAAAAACATTTAACATACAATGTTGGATATGTTTGGATTTACCTCCATTACACTATTTGTAGATTATGTAGAATGAAATGTCAGGTTTTGGACTAATTGCAAAAAAAAAGGGGGTGTAGTAGTTTTCAATTTTCAAAAAAAGTTTGAAGAAGAAATCTTTAATTGCACAATATTGCCCAATAGATGTGTAAGATCTTGACATTTGTTTTGTGTCAGAAACTCAAATTATGTCAAAAATTTTATCACAATCCAAACTCAGAGCTGTATCAAGCTTGAATGTTGTGTCCATACTTGCCCCAACTGTTCATGGTTCGACCCCTGCTGTCATATAAAGCTGCGTCCTGCGTGGCACCTGGTTATTACATGTAACTATTAAAAGAATGGTAAGCTACAGGGAAAATAACTTGAGATCACAATAATACTCCAACACATTGAAAGGGTAATGGCATAAATGTGATTATTGGGGACATTTACTTGTGATAACCATAAACATCAATATTTTAATCAGTTTTAATTGTTTGATTAAGGGTTGAATCTTGTTTATTGTACACAGTCATACCACTGCTAGATTGTAAACTTCTGGTTAAAGGTTTTAGATCAAGTTGAGCAATTTCTTAGTTAAGGTCGATTGATAGCATGAGATATGAAAGGTTGTGAAATTTTCTGTACTCCATTTAAGTTAATGATATACAAAACACTTACCAATTCAAGACAAACATTTAAAGAGAGGAGGGAAATAAGGTTTAATGTGAAGTAAATTCTGAAGCAATTTCATTTGAAAGTCAACCAGAGAATATTCCTGTATTATATATTGAGTCAAATTATAGGTTTAACAAAATTATCATGTTAAAAAAAAACACTATCAAATCATCAATATTTAGTTTTGTATTCCTGCCATCTAATATCAAGGTCAAACTAACTGGGGTATTTCCAAAAGAACTTAATCTATCTTTGACATTTCATTTACTCTATCTGTAATGGGGTTTCTTTTTGACAGTTCCGACCACCAGCACTGATTTATATGAGCTTAACCTAGTACTGAATTTGTTCATTATATAAAATATATTGATTTGAAGCCCCTTAGTACTTACAAATATCAGTATTTGATTTAAATTAGTTCTGAATATCACAATAATACAGGATGGCATTAATTTTCCCCATATTGGGATTGTATCATTAATAGCAGTACAAAGTATTCCAGTCTTTTTATGTATGCTAAGACCTCAGTCACTTACAGTACTTAAAACATCTAGTATCGAATCTATTACACAAGATCTGAATACCAAGCATCTCTTAGGAAAATAAAAATGGCTACTGAACAAGTTTAAATACTTGACTCTTCTTAATAACAGCTATCAATGGGAAGTATAAAGTATTTTAGTATTGAGAACACCATTGTACAACTTCAGGCAGCATGAAAAGGAATTATTTTTGGCATGAAATGGTGCATGCTCTGTTTTATTGTACATAACCATACACATAAAGTCAGCATTTTATCAAATGAAATTTTTATTATAATGTAAAACATGTTGAATTATATGAAAAAACAAAAAAAATAAATGCAACATGAAACAGATTTTGATTTATTTCTTGTTATTGCCTTCAGAATACCAGTGAGAGTTGGAGAGATATGATGATTCATTATGACCTCATTGTTGAAGTATTTGGTATATCATGTTGCGTTCATCTGTTAAGTTTTATGAAATCTTGAGATGTCATTCGTCTTTTCCTGCATTGAAATTCTGTCCTGATTATTAATCTGAAAGGCCCTTTTCATAACAGACTTTGATATGACCAAAAGGACAAATATTTAAGTACCAACCTAAAGATCTAAAGATGGACCATGGATATCTTGAATACTGTTTTTTTAGTCATTCAAGCAAATGAGGTTGTACTTTTTGTCTTAAAATTTTTGCAGTTTCAAATTATTTTATTATAAATGCTGTCCAGGTCATAAAAAGTAAAATAATAAATACATGAACTCCAAGGAAAATTCAAAATCTAAAGTCCCTAATCAAAAGGCAAAACACATTGAAACGAATGGATAGCGATTGTCATATTCCAGACTTGGTACAGGCATGTTTTTGTGTAGAAAATGGTGGATTAAACCTGGTTTTATAGCTAATTAAACCTCTCACTTGTATGCCAGTTGCACAAACAATATCTGTCAATGCTTGATTGATAAAAAAGAGTCAATTAACCTTAAGATTACTGTGTCAAAGGTCACACAACAATTCAGACTAAAATATGGGCAACAGTTCAGAATATATGTAATGTCTTGATGTATGTACAACATTTACCAAACTAAGTTAAAATTGCACCTTGGAAAGAACAATACTTCTGATTATTATGTCGGAAGTTTAAGGGTCAAGGTCACCAGTGAAAATGAAGTTACTTATGCATGTTTTCAGCCCTGGATCAAAGATTTACCAATCTGGTTGAGAATGCAGGTAGAACTTTTGGCAAATATATGGTTTCTTGGTGACATTTCAAGTCTTGTGTCCAAACTTGACAATAGGTTCATATGAAAGAACAAAACCCTATAGATGTCAATTGTCATGGTCATTTTGCCAATAAATAGAATGGATATTTTGGACAAGTTTTCTTACTGTGTGATATTTTTTTGAGACCTGAAACAATTCTTTCGTAGAGGTAAGAGAAGGACCCTGGTGATTTTGAGGCAGTTGTGGATCCCGAACTTTTCATAAGGGGGTCCCTCTGACTGACCTAAAAGGTGGGGGTGGCGTTCCAGTCATGCTTTAGTGATTCGCTATATAATCAACCAAATTTTTCCCACAAAAGGGGGACCAATGAGCTCCCCTGGATCCGCCTATGTTTTGAGGTCACCAAATTAATGAAGGACAGAGCAGCATTTATTAGACTTTATTTTATACATTTTTCTGGTTTTCATATTTCTTCAACATGCATCCAATCAGCACCAAAGAATTTTTATGATATCCCTTTGCTGGGGTGAAGTTCAGGGCAGTGCTTTTACAACCAACTCGGGTATGATGTTGAAAGGCCAACTCTGTTCTCAAAAACACACATACACTCATGAAATGCAATCAAATCTCTATGGTACTGACTTGAAGGTTGATCACTATTTTTGAGATACACAACATATAGTGCATTAATCATTTCAGTCTAAACATCTTATCCACGAAGAAATTTAACAATGCAATACATGCTCATATAGTTACAAAAGGATGTTATAGTTTATAATGAAAATTACGTAGCTTGTTCAAGGTGCAGGAATTTAATATCTGTTTTAAAAATATCAATGTCATTGTTAAAGTAATCTTTAAAATTGGAGTTATCTTCCTTTGGCCACAGCTTCAATTGATGCTTAATCTGTTTATACACAGCAATGTTTAATTTTACCTCCAACTGAGGTAGGCTAAAATAAGCTTGGTTTAAAAAAAAAAGACGGAATCGTGAGTATATTGATATAAAAAGATGTGGTGTGAGTGCCAACGTGACAACTCTCCATCCAAGTCACAATTTGTAAAAGTAAAACGTTAAAGTTCAAAGTACGGTCTTACACCGAACAGCAAGCTATAAAGGGCTCAAAAATGACTATTGTAAAACCGTACAAACGGGAAAATCAACAGTAAAATAAGTATAAAAAAAAAACCGAGAAACATTCATGAACCATATCGACAAACGACAACTACTGAATTGTTAGTTAATTTTTATTACAAGACATTTTTTAATAAAGCGCATTATATAACATTACAATTACTCTACGCGCTTTACATGTTTAAACAAATTATACACACATTCGTACAAACACGATACTACAAAGTCAAATATAGACCAAAATACGTTTTGACATAATTTGTCTTCTCTCGTTTTTATTTTCCCTAATGCAGCCTGGATGCTTCATACCTTGTGCGAAGTTTCCAACTGATTGGCCCTGGTCCTTGGTCATGTTAAATGACTGCTTAAAATACTTTTTTCTTTGTGTCAAGAGATAAGTTCGTTTATCATGAGTAAAAGGATAACTATATTTGAGATATGGCTGTTCTTTTAAGCGTTCACATAACCTTGACCTCATATCACGAATCAATGATCGGCAAGGTTAGTTTTCGTGATCAAGTCCGTTTCTCAAATACTCTAAGGCAAGCAATAAGTTTAACTGCATTTAATGAATGCATGAATGTTTGCAAGGTGCACGTATCCGTCTGTTAGGGTTTACCTGACCTTGACCTCATTTTCATAGTTCAATGACTCGTAAAGTGATAAAGTTTTCATTATAAAATCTGTTTCTCTGATATTAGTACTTAATGTCATTTCAGTAAACATAATACGTGTTACAAATATTTCAAACATCTGATGTTTTTATATATGATTATATAGTTTGGCAGTTAAGCTCAAAAGTCAGTCGGATCATAATATGTGAAATATGCTTTGTTTGATGCACAACTTTTAAAAATCTTCATAGAATATTGCATTGTGTGAAGTAAAGTTATGTGAACTGGATAATTCTTCTTAACCTTTGCCAATTTGAAAAAGAGGCTATAGTAAAGTTTTCAAATTATGCAGAAGATAAATGTCTGAAATAACAATGAATACATAAGATACCGTAAAACATACAAAATCATTCATAAAAACTAAAGAATTTAACAAATAAGTTGTTAATATACTCAATCTAAACGGTGGACTGGGTTTAGAAATGCGGCAATACCTGGACTATTAATTCATTCAACCCATTGCTACAGTTGGGCATCCATTTTGGTTAAGCGGGATGTAAAAATACGCAGTCACAGACAGTCGGTTTAGGTCAACGTTCTTTGCAATTGCAACAATTGTCTGATGGGTCCACGGATTTACCGTCTCATGACAAAACTGATTTTTGTCCTTCATGTTAGTTCCCTCATTTTCCAGTGACAGTTCAAACTTTCCGACCTCCAATTCCGATCAACGCACTAAGCAGAACCTTCCTTGCTATGTAATAAATTGAATATACTTAGACAGATGATTCAATATGTACTTTCGTTTTATTGTAATATAAGCTAATTATCTATATGGTTTCTTTTTATTAGGCCCCCTTTTATAGCAAATAATTGCTAACAAACGGAAATCAACACGTTATATATACACAAAGAAGAAGAACATGGTAAGTCGCACTTGTAGTGATTTTACAAAAATATTTCCGATAAAAAATAATATAGCACAGCACTAAGATGCATTTTATAAAAATAAAAAAAATCTGTTATAATCGATGACAAAGAAGTTAACATCAATAGATCACCGTACGGCGTTATCAATGAGCAAAATCCATACTGCATATAGTCCGCCATAAAAGGCCCCGAAATGACTAATTTATGCACTTTGGGCCCCATAATTGGAAAATAAAATATCTTCTTCTTCTGTAAAACCATTCAAACGAGAAAACTTAAAGCCTGATTTATCACGGTAAAAAAACCCAATGAATTTGAAAGACAAATATGATAGACAGCAACAAACCACAACCATTAATTGAATTACAGGCTCATAAATACAAAATGTAATAACATTCGGCGAAATTTCGGCCAACATGAGTTAAGTTGGTCATTCAAACTCTAAAAATAGCGTATTACTTAGCCAATGGCCTTATTGTCTTAACCGTTTATTTGTTTTCGTGCTGCAAATGATACGTGAAATATTTTCCACTGGCGATAATCAATCAATCAATCGATAACCTCATTTAAGTTTTCGATGCGTAATTTTCTGGTTTCCTTCACCAACTATATACAAGAACAATTGCTTTCAAAGATCTTCAAACACAAATGTATATATCTATATAAAAATAAGATGTGGTGTGATTGCCTATGAGACAACACTATCAGAGACCAAATGACGCTGAAGTTATCTATGCATATGGTCCATTCAAGTTTCCTGAAGAAAAAAAAATGTCTAATAGCAAAAAGTTTACTTACCTTTATACAAAAAAATAAAAACAAAATATGTCTAATAACAAAAAGTTGACTTACCTTTATACAAAACTTGAAAACCCAAAACGCACGAGATTAAAAACAAACGATTTAGTATATATATACCTATTTCGCCGAACATCAATAATACTATCTAATTTCAAATTGAAATTCGAGATTATTTCCCCTTTATAGGTAGCAAACTGTCAAGAGTTATCTTTTACTGAATTTTATTTACGGGTAAAAAGTAAACATTCCCTTTATCACAAGTGACGGATCTGACTAATCATGGACAACATACTCTTAGCACTGGCTGGCACATCTTTTTTTAAGTATGCTGCATATATGTATATGTCCAAAAGATCTTATCAATGTGTTGGGACAGTCTCTGAACTCTACCTCTATCCCGTAAAGTCCTGCAAGGGCCTCAAAGTAAACAGTTTACGATGTACCCGGCTCGGTGTGGAGTATGACGGCATGTATGACAGGTGAGCTACACATGTCTTATTATTAAAGGTCAAATTTTATCTGCAATTATTTATTTTAAAACCATTCATAAACTCTTTAAATCAATATGTAAAATTGTTTTCCTTATAGGTCAATAGACCGTAAAAGATTGTAAAAATAACGGTACGTAATTGTTATAGCATGGTTGAATGACCACATTGACACGATGTATATGAGAGGAAAACTGTTTTGATGAGATGATAAACATGATAAGTAATATATGTAATAGATCGTAATACTTGTAACGGTAATATTGTTTACAAATCCGACTTTCTGTGGATGTCATTATCTTGAGACAGTTCTTTGATTGAAGTTCCTGGAGCAACTGAATTTCTAAAAGAAAAGAAAAAAATAATCTCTATAATATATATATGATGTTTAATATGTTATAATTTTTGCATTGTGTACATATTTGCTTTGTATTGTTTATATATCTATAGTTCAACCCCTAGGGGTTCAAATGTGCATTTCATTAATAAATAAATAAATTAAATTACTATGATAAGTTTCTCTGTATTTCCATGGCTGCATACATGATATGAAACTTCTTTAGCGGGGGGAAAGGACCTTTATCGGGACTCCAGGATCATGTGTTTTTAAGGTCGGGATTTCGGGATTGTGACCCTTTCGGGATCCGGTAATTTTTTTTTTTTCGAATTTAGGGATGTCGGGATTTTAATTTATTTAAATTTGGGACCTCGGGATTTCGTGTTTTTAAGCCCGGGATTTCGTGATCAGAACCTCACCTACCCCCCCCCCCCTTTTCTTTAGAAAATTCGATCATAACTATTCACCATTGAAGTTTGAAAAGAGATATGCACACATGAGGGTCTGGACAGGAGGTATACAATTACGTATTCTTCAATGTTTTATTTTATTTTCTGTATTCTTGCTTCATTTTGTCATGATTTCACATGTGATGTAACTAGTTTCGTTACAAATACGAATTTGACATCGAATACAACACTTAAATAAGTAGTAAATATATGTCTAATTCGTCGTTGTTACTTCAAATCAAATGATACTACACGAAATCACTTGCTAAAATATATCATTGTACATAAAAGCAAAAAAAAATTTGTCTTGGATCGAGGATAAATGCTTTCAAAACAAACTAATTGTATCAGATTACCAAATTATTATCACAAAACATAACACGAATTCGTGTGGTGCATTCAGTCGCCAAAATGATCCATTCTCATATTGTGCATGACTACACAGAAATTGCGGTAGCTTAGATTTAACTGAAAAGAGAAATTGTTAAAATAATTTTGTTTCTTTACGTTTGGTAATATAATGACATAAGAATAACCCAAAAGCTCAATGAATAAATTTCTTCATAAACTGTATTACCACAGGCTTATTTTATATTACAGCAAGTTTATGGTGTTTAATAAATACTGAATTTTAAAATATCGTACTACAAATTGAATTGCCCAGGTTACCTTTAAACACGAAAAAGAAGGTATGTGTCAAGACCATGCACAAAACCGAAAGCAATGTCTGGCGTAATTTTATTTTATTAATAAGCAAGTTGAGGTAAAACCAAAAATAATTTGCCAGAAAAATCAACTCCAACTATTAGCAGCAACTAAATAAGTGATTACCTTTATAGACTAAAGAAGTCTCAAACCATTCTAAAATTTATGGCTGAAAATTGTACAAAAGGGATAGACAAAATCCGTGTTGCACATGACTCCCCTCTTCCGAGAGTGGTGCCTGTCAACAGCCCTTCCCCTTTTATGAAGACCAGTTCAATGATATTGAATATATACAAAGAAACATCCCAATAAAACTAAAACCGTAAGTAGACTCTAAAATGAACACGGATTGTCCAAACGACAAAATAAGACTTATATCTACATGCTTCTATCAAAATCGGCTGGCATATACTTGGGAGAATAAAATGACAGTTTAAGGTCGCAGTCAAGAAACGAAAAGCTCCAAGGCCATAAGAATAATCTACGTTAAGACAATCAGCAGTCGAAAAAACATAGCTCTAACCAAGTCAGGAATATGACTGTTGTATAAATACTCGTTCCGTTGAATTATAACGTTTGGTTTTGTCAAACGGAATGGTTTGAACCACAGGCACTTGTCTCAGACACCCCCCCCCCCCCTAAATACGTATATAGGGATTTTTTTCCGAGACAAGTGTCACCGTGTATCATCGTATCATCGATGCAAAAATTATTTTGGAGCAGGAATTTCAAATGTTGAGAAATGTACATTGAATATTGATAAAGCAAAACAACGATCTTCGTTACCTTGTAAGGTAAAAATCGATCATGCCCGCTTGGTAAGTATACCTTTATCCGGTGTACTGATGATACACGGTGAGTGTCTGTGGTTTGAACCCTTGTTACACTAGCTGTAATGTTTCTCTTTTAAATAGCAAATAGCTGAGCACGCCTAGAACATGTAATTCCATCTCCAGCTAAGGTGCTAAATTGAAGGTCAAATGAATACTCGAGTATGGTTACAGAGTCAATTGAGGTCAAATAATACACCAACGATGTCTTTGAGATTATTTTGAAAAAGGTCTGAACTGACTGCTTTAACAAGATATAATTCAGCTCAAATTAATACTGGAAACAAAAAGAATCGTATTTAATTTTTTTCGTCTGAATCGTATATAGCTTTTAAATGCAGGCCCTTTTATTATTCAAGGAATCTGAGCAAGGAATATATTGGGTGAAATTTCAATCGATCATCAATGTCAGCAATGAATTTTCCCTCCCACTAGAAAGACCATTTTGCCACAGGCACTTGTCTCAAAATTTTGTTTCTATATACCGTGTTATATGATCTTATATTATTAGGAAAGTTTTTTCTGAGACAAGTGCCTGTGCATTTTGCCTTTATTGCAGTTCCAAATTCAATCAAACAAATTTCACATTTATATTCGACATAATACAGTTTTAACAATAATTTATGTTATAATTGTTTTAAGTGTTTACCATTTGTCTAAACCGCGCTACAAAGTTTGCCTCACTGATTTTACATTCCATCTTTTCGATAAAATCAACACGTGGTATTGCCACCTGCTGTGGTTCAGAATCCAACAAGTGTCGTCGGACTTGCTGAGGTGAGTATCTGTCGGTTATTTTTCTATTAATATAAGAGGGGGGGCAAGGGGTTTAACTGTTATGCTGTTATGGGGCAATTTAATTCTTTGTTATCTGTTATTCTGAAAATATATTTGCTGTTAGCTGTTATTGTCTTATTCTTTGTTAGCTGTTATTGGGCTTTTAGTTTTTTTGTTATCTGTTATTGTGATAATGTATTTGCTGTTAACTGTTATTGAAAATTGGAATGTTAGCATTTTTTTACAGCAAATTTTCGGTAGAAATTGAAGATCATTGGACATTGGGGTCCACCATACTAATAAGTTGGTCCCGTATTCGGAGAAGGATTCCATTAATATATACCCTTCACAGAAGTGAGGTCCTGGACAATTCCACTGTATATTAAGATTATCCTTTGTAATAAATTCCATTTTTTGGAACATGTATTTAGAATTATCTTATTTTTTTGTATGAGGATGATGTTCCTTGTTTCCCGTACCAACATATTAAATCAGAACAATTATTAATATGACAAAAAGGAAAACATATGGCCAGGAATATCTGACAAGAATCTCAATTAAGGACTAGGTCCTTACAAACAGTTAACCTTTTATTTAATATGGTACATTGACTCAGCTCTGTGATTCTTTTCAAGCAGAACCAAACACATTGTACAATGAAAGTTCCAACCATGTACTGGGTTCCGAAGCTGCACATAGCTCATTACAAACAAAGATTTATTTTGTCTTCAAGCCATTGTTCCCCTACTAAACTATGTATTCTACTTACTAGTACACTTGGTGCAATCAAAAGCCTGATAAAAAATTGTTCAAATTGAGCCTATGAAAATAGTGGACTTTTGAAGTGTCAAAAATTGGTTTGATGTACTTGATAAATTGCATGATTATAATTGGTGCTTTTGATTTTTCTATATACCACTTTGCCTCATAGTCTTATTAAGAAAAATTCACACACCTCACTAAATGGGCATTTAAAAAAAAGTCAGAATGGGAATATATATTTTCAAACTTTTTTAGGTCATTTTTTAGTAGCAACAAACACAAGAACTATATGTCAATTGGACCTGCTTTGATACCATAACTGCCCTTGAATTTTTACTAGATATAATTTTTTCTCTTTGACATATTCCTCATTTCCATTCTCAATTTTATTACACACTATTTAAATTATAAGCATGTGTGAATGTGTGAGTTTCTATAACTGTTTAAAAATAAATGCTGAAAAAAGTATTCTATAACAAATAAACTGGCAGCTACGCCATGAGCGCATGATATGCCCGTTGCCCTTTTTGAAATATTCGATAACTTCCTTATGTCATATCAGATATTTATAAAAATTTAAAGAGAGCTTCAGTCAATATATATAAACAATACGCCAAAGTTTCATGAGAACTGCTGAAAACATTTTTGAGTTATTGTCCGAAAACTGGAAAATACCACCTTTTTTAATGAATATAGAACCCTCAACTCAATAACATAAAATCTAAAATTAATGAAAATAGAAAGGGCGCTTACAACAGTAGCTATAACGTAAAATCTAAAATTTATAAAAATTGAAAGGGAGCTCATGTCAATAGATAAAATTACATAAAACCCCATTACTCAAAAACTTTAAATCTGAAATTTATAAAAAAAAAAACGGAGCTCACGCCAATAGATATAAACATTTTTCCAAAGTTTTATACAAATTGGTTAAAGAGTGTTGGAGTTAATGTTTGACATGTTGACGACAGATTGACAACAGTATTCCATAATACGTCCTGTAAACGAGCGTATAAAAATATACTGAGTAGTAAACGCATTCTAGATACATAGTTTTAAGAACATGTTCATAGAAAATGGAATTCATTTAATACAAAGGATTATACCCGTAATAAGAAATACTGGATCTGTCTATGACCTGACTTATTTTAATATAATATTAATAATTTCATTTACTGTTATCTGTTTTTGTCCATTTTAATTCCTTGTTATCTGTTATAAGCCAAATCAATTTGCTGTTTTGCTGTTATTGGGACCCCCCTTGCCCCCCCTCATATAATTTTTATAAACACCATAAATTTTATTGCATACTGCAATACTGTTGTTATGATGCTACAACGACTCAATGGACAACACATTTTATATGTCCAATATTAAATGTTCAAATCGGAACCCGAGACACCGTGCACACACACACACACGGGTTCACGACATGCACATTTATCTGTACACACGATGTCACATGGCATAACTTCCAAAATAAAAGATCAACAGGAGAAGACCACGCACATACAATGTGTACATTTATCTACAAAAATTCAAAACCGGTACTGAGCAGCAGTACACATGTGTTTGTCAACAATGAATTTGAGGTACCCTTGGTGAATTTCTTAGTGCGAAAATGTAAATATTTGTATAAACACACATGATAATCCCATAATTTTGGTTACACTAATAACATATTTTTATATTTTTCTTTATGAAAAAATCATTATTTTTTTTCTTTATGAAAAATCTTTATACTTTTATGCCCCACCTACGATAGTAGAGGGGCATCATTATGTTTTCTAATTTGTGCGTCCGTCCGTTCGTCCCGCTTCAGGATAAAGTTTTTGGTCAAGGTAGTTTTTGATGAAGTTGGTCCAATCAACTTGAAACTAATAGTACACATGTTCCCTATGATATGATCTTTCTAATTTTAATGCCAAATTAGACTTTTTACCCCAATTTCAAGGTCCACTGAACATAGAAAATGATAGTGCAAGTGGGACATCCGTGTACTTTGGACACATTCTTGTTTCTTTATGAAAAATCTTTATATTTTTCTTTATGACAAATGTAAGTTTAATTTGGCCGTGTTGGGTCTGTTCAAAAAGCGAACTTCTTAAAAAAACATTTGCATTATCTCTGACCTCATGCATCTAATAAATATTGTTTAAAATTTAGGTAATATTTTCCATCAGATGCACTTTTTTCATTCACAGTATCTTCTTAGGGGTACTTTGAGGTTTATAATGTATAAAGATTTTCAAAAGAGTTCTTTGTATTTGAAATAATTAATTACGGAAATGAATTACTAAATTAATAGTGATACAAGCATATCGATTGCAATTCAATGATTTTGAAAAGGGAAGGCTACAAGGCACCGTTAGGACTATCTACCTCTGAATGCAATCTAATTAAAAACCGATCTCTCATCGCTCCTGTTTCTGATATGTCGCGTGGGACGCGACATATCAGAAAACGGGAGCGATGAGAGATCGGGTTTTAATTAGATTGCTCTGAATGTTACCCTGTTTAAGACTTGAATTAAAATTATTGGAAAACATTTTTTTAATCGTTATTTAAAAAATAATTCAAAATTATTAAAAATGCTCAGGGTTCAATCCCTCGATTATGTAGAAGTGGATGGTCGAACAGCAATCCAGTTTGATTTCAATTTTTTTGTATTAAAATTGAGAATGGAAACGGGGAAGATGTCAAAGAAACAACAACCATACCACAGAGCATACAACAGGCGAAGACATCAAATGGGTATTCAACGGTGGTAGCCCACATACACGAATAAAAAGTTTTAAAAATAAAATCAAATATAAAGTTACCTAGCTTTGTTTTGTTTTAAGAAAAAGTACTTTGTGATTGATGTTGTCGTTGAAAATTTTGACCCATGGTATCTAAAATATTATTGCTGTTGTCGGAATATATTTGCACGCAGTAACCTTTGTTCTTCTATTTTACTCACATAAAAAAATGTTAAATTTTCAAAATTAAGATACGAAACTCGCAATCAACTTCAGCTCATAAAATATTCTCAAATCTCTTATTAATTGTACAAACTTTCCAGTATTACCGTTTCTTACAAGTCATAAATCCGCAACATAAGTCAACTCTATACAGTCTTTGTGATTCCGTATATAGCATATGGAATCATTAAATGGCAATATTATGTCTTCTTCTCATCACAAGGACATTGCATACTGAAAGAAATAAAAAGCCTTTTTTTTTCATTTTTGTTACACATGTTATATCATTAGACCTAGATAATTTAAAGCTTCGTGACAATTTTTGGTCAAACATATCCATTTGGTCTTTTTCAGGAATTGCATATCCATTATAAGCAATGAAAACTATGGTATTGGCGCCATCGGATATTATGTATTCGCAGAGATCAATTCGTCCTTCGTTCCAAAATGGTGACCTGCTCGGAGACATTCGTGATTGGATTATGACTGGTCAAATGGACGTAGAAGACCTTCCAATGATATCAGTGAAATGTCTCCCTGGTGACAGATTCTTGACCACAGACAACAGACGATTATGGATATTCAAAGAATTGGAGATGCTTGGGGAAGTCAATCTCATCCAAGTGAGAAAGGTTTATTGGGTCCCTCCAAAGAAATGGAGGTACCGAAGTTACGAGATAGACATACGAGGTGACCCGGGTGGCTTTCTCGGCTACCATGACAACGGCCCAGTTATTGAGTATGAACCTGTTGTTGAGTATGAGTCTGTTTGTGAATGTAAATGCAACCATGGCAACGGATATTACTCATCGGATTCCGACTCTGACGACGATTACTATTATTACTAGCTGACCAGACTTTAGTTTTTTATCATCATCATACATTATAGTATACACGAAAATAAACAAACGTGTTTTTTTTTGTTTTGTTTGTAAATAGCTTGTAAACTCATTCATATACAACATTTATCATAACTGACATTGCCTCGTTTTGAAGTATTTGATCATTTTTCGTATTCTGAAATGATGATAAGCCGCATGTTAGGAATCGTTTTTTTTTGGTATATAAATTTAATTCCAAGGCTGAAGTTGAATGTTAACATATTAGGTTTCGTTTATATTATGTTAAATTAATTATTTCTAAGAGAGTACAGAGAGTATTTAGTATTGTACTATGTTATGTTGAATCTTGGTTCGAATAAAAAATCCTGAAATATTAGCATTATGTTTCCGTCTACCATTAAAAACTACAATGTAATATACATTTTAGAAACCACTTGTCCCTTAGCCCATTTGCGCCCATTTGTTTTGAACAACAAATCGTGAAAGTGAAATAAAATTAGCAGATGTGGTAAGAGGAACAACTGTCAAATGAGACAACTAATCATTAAGATGGAAGACTAAGGATATTCAACAATGAGCAAAACCACACACCGTTTAGCGGATACCAAATAAAGAAAAAGGTAAACATTTCAAAACCGAAAATCAAAGTTTTATATAAATCATTAAGTTAAAAAAAAACAGGATAAGAACATATACAAAGACTTTTTTAAACAAAAGAAAAACCCGACAGCACCATTATAGAATGAAAAAAAAACAAGGAAAAAACAAACGGCAGTCCAAAAAACTAAATTAGGAAATTGAAGAGATTCAGCAACACGAATCCAACCGAAAACCAAGGTCAGCAACACGAATCCAACCGAAAACCAAGGTCAGCAATTCCTACTTCATTTGTTTACACCGATCCGTCCCGACTCCTGTTGGAATGGGAATTACACTAGATGATCACGCAGCACGTTTGAGATTTTCTGTATAGGTACTTCTTGGGTCATGAGTTTTTGTTTTCTTGTGTTCAGGATGTTAGAAAATTTAGGAAATGTGCACCAAATTGCGTGCTATTTTCAATGGATTTGTGAATATGTATCAAATCGAACTCTGATACATTGCCAAATACTACAATAAAATCAAAATACAAGTGTTACCAAACAGACAGTGACACAAAACAAGGTGGTCATTTCCTTTTGAACATATTTAAACACTCCAAGCTTTGTTTTCTGTTAACTATTTGTTCAGACTAAGAATAAAAATAACGAAATGTGGTATGCATGCGAATGATACAATAACGACCAAAGACAAACAAGGAAAGTGGTGTGAACACAACTGCAGATCTAGGACTTTATTTAATGTGTTCGTAACTCTATAACGGCGAGTAGAGCGAGGCAAAACATTTTTTATGTGTTATTTGCCAAAATGTTATTCCCATTCGGGTACAGGGTGTGCTCCCCACAACCTGCCATTGACTGGTCTAATATTTACACAAGGTGATAAAGTAGCTTGGTCTCCTATTTTGACTAGACCCTGTTTCTGCGTATTAGTCAATAAGATTTTCAAAAAAATAAAGTCGTAGATACGCTCAATGCATGTAAGCATGATTAGTGTATCTTTAGAGTTAACTCCCTTAGAACAACTTTCAAGAATGTTTATATTGTCTACAAAATTTTTTTACCACAAAATTTATTTACTGGTGGTTTATTAATTTCTTGGTGCAATTATTTTGATTTTGGGGATACTTGAAATTTGTACTTTGTTAAATACTTCAAAGATACATTTTTCTCTAATTCTTGTCAAAACTTTTTTCAACAAGGTACGTTTTGAAGTAGTATCATCTCAGTCACTATTATGCTCTGAACTTGAAGCACTAATTTTAGCACCTGCCCTTGGTGACTCCTGCATATGAACAACAATACTATTTGCTCATATGCATCAGCCACGAGAAAGGACTTAACTAAAGTTTTTTTTTCTATAATGGATGTGATGCTGCTTCTGGTGCATGGTCAATAATCACTATAAAACATACAGGTTTTGATATGTGACTACATGTATTATTAACTCAATTTATATTTCATGTTTTTTGTCAAACGTATTTTTATTTTTATTTTTATTTTTGTTTATTGTCTATTGTAATTGTGTGATAAAAAAAATCAATGTACTGATTATGCCTGTAATGGGTCCACTATTGGAAATAAAATATATCTTATCTTATCTTATCTATACGATGCACAAACCAAATGGGTTAACAGATGATGAAGATATGATCAGCAGTCTGTTCAACATCTTCGCTAGCCAAGGGTTACGACCCGGCCCCTCCTCTTCTTTGGCTAGCGAAGATGGTTCATCAGTTTGAGAAACATTTTCTCGTTTGTTAGTTGGAGTTATGGAACTTTGATCGTAAAAGTTTTTCGGTATCATAGATAATTCTACCACAAAAAGTCGAATCATTAAAACGGAAATTTATGTATCAACAACATATAGCTATTAAGAAAAATATCAGTAACTATTAGAAATTAGAAAGTTAATGATTTTAAGACAAATTTACGAAGGTGTTTCGTCGATGTTATGTACTTTCTATACAAATGTTCAATCAGAACAATTTTAGATATGATGCATTATTTTTTCGATTTTCATTTGAATGTACAAGGTTGTATGCCAAAATTTTAGCAAAATCTGTAACATCCCAAATTCACAGTTCCTTGACCTTAAGTGCTTTCAGAAATGTCCTATATATGGCTGAAAATATTATGTCTCTGAAAAGTCATGTTTATAAGTTCAATGTTTTATCCTAGACACTGGGTCTTTGCCACAGAAAAAGATGGCCAGTGGATTACACAGAGACAAGAGCCGCGCATGGCTCTAATATCAATTTCTTTACATGGAGATGCAATACACTTTGATGCACCAGGTATGACAACGCTCAAGTTACCAAAAGATCCGAAGAAGGAACAATGTAAAGTGAAAAAAGTCCAGTAAGTAGTTATATCTAAATAAAAATAATATCAGATGATTAAACCGATTTTCAAGAGCTTCCAATGATACTTAACGTCAACATTATCCATGCAGAAAGGCATAATAGACGTAGCATATTTTGCGTAAATTGCGCTCGGGGTGATGTCGCACTGATGGGGAAAGATCTACTTGTTTTCTCTTAGGATTATTGGCATCTAGCTTCCATACTGTCTCTAATTACGAAAATATATATAGAATTACCCAAATCTAAATCATTATGAATATTGAAAAGGCTCCGTAACTTTATAGTTTAAAAGTTTTTTTGGAAAGAGCGACACAATTACCAGAGGAACATTCAAACTCGTAAGTCTAAAATAAATTGACAAGACCATAGTTATAAAAGAAAAAGACAAACAGACAAACAATAGTACACAAAACACACCATAGAAAACTAGACACTGAACAACACGAAAACGGGATGATCTTATGTGCTCTGGAAGGGCACAACAGATCCGCCATGCTCCATATGTGGCACCCATCGTATTGCTCGTGTTAGCACAATATTTAAGTTATTATATAAAGAGCTTATAAAAAATATCCACGTGTAAAGTTCACTCAAAGCAACCTTCCAATTCTGACTGTACAGTATTAACAGTGTCCGTCTGAATCCTTCTGCAGGGTAAAGATGGATATTATCGAATCTCTGGATTGTGGAACCGAGGCTGCTGCGTGGATCAGTAAATTCTTGGGCAGAAAGATGTGTCTGCACTACTCACCGAGTGACATGGAGAAACGTGATGCTGTCAATGCTCAAAAGCTCTGGAGCCATGATGCTAAAAAGGGGGATCTGGTAATTATTTCAATACAATATGTTTGAATATAATGTAAAACTATTAAACTAGTATACATCCGGGTATCAGCAATCCATATATATGTAAATATTACCATTACATGTATTTACGTCCCGACAAAGTATTTTAACGTTAGCGACGGTCCAGTTTGTAAAATTATTTTCACATGCACATTTTCTGAAATTCAACTTGATATAAAATCCTTGCAATTTAAATATATATTAACTATCTTTTGAATTTTGGCTACTAGTAATATAGATTTTCATGTTATTCCAGCTGATATATTAGTAATTTTTTCTCATTGATAAATTCCAATATAAACTTTCTCCTGCAATTCAAACTTAACTATTTTTTCCTTCATTTCAGTTTGCATTTTCTGACTATTGCGCTTACATGATGTTGTCTCAGTCGGGTCTCGATGAACTTAACAATCGTCTCGCCGAGCCAGTCACGTGTCTTAACTTCAGGTCTAACATCATTGTTAAAGGATGTCCACCATATGACGAGGTATACTATTTATAGCAAGATCACATTTTATATTCATTATGCAATATTCAGCGTTTAGTTTAGAAAATAAGAGAGAAAATAAGAGTTAGAAGATGTGAAGAAGATAGACATAGGAATAACATATGTGTATTCACTCGCCGAACCGGTGCTAGACCCTCACGGGTAGATGATACTGTTTAAACACCCCAACGTAGTATACATTTAGAATAATTTTCATTTATATAAGATTTTCATATTTTACCTTTACCTTCTGTAGTTGTTATTCAATTTGTTGAAAAGTGAAAATAGAAACATAACAATAGTAACCATAAGACATATATATTTATCGCACTGGTAACGATTACCCGCAAAAAAAAACAATAAGAAGTAATAACAAAATTGCCGAATTGTATTTTCGGACAGCGACCCGATTCCATACGGAAAATGCAGGTAAGGGAGCTACCATTTGATTTTTATGGGGGGGCTAGGATGAAAAATTTTGTCCTGCATTTTTTTTTAGCTGTAATCTCTGTCCTGCCTTTTTATTTTTCACTCTGTTCGGTCCTGCCTTTTTTTTTTTAGGTTATCCTGACTTTTTTTTACCAAAATTGTCGTCCTGACTTTTTTTTTTGCAAGTGTCTCATCCTGCCTTTTTTTTTACTCAAAACTCCTGTCCTGCCTATTTTTTTCAAATTTCATCCTAGCCCCCCCATAAAAATAAAATGGTAGCTCCCTAACAATAATTTAATTCTATTGTTGCTTGCGGTTATTATTATACGAAGTTGATTCTTCTTGATGTTGTACCATATTTATATCAGGACGAATGGGACGTCATAAAGATAAGAAAGGCTAAATTCAGAAATATAGATGCATGTACAAGGTAGGCAGTTTCAGATATTTTTTTATATTTGGTTGGTCGGATTTTTTTCTTGGAATTTTTCTTTGGAGTTTAATTTGTTTATATCTTTATTTATTTATTGGTTTTTTTTTGCATATTTTAATATTTACAAGTCAAAATAAATATGTAAAAGTCATGAACAAATATTGGATATTCGGATAACTAATATCCTTCATCCTTAAAATGTCAAAATATATACAATTATATATATTGATAATCATGTGTTTTCTTTATAAATTATTGCAGATGCATTCTGACGACAGTGGATCCATTCAAAGGAGAAAAGTCCAAAGATGAAGAACCATTAAAGACCTTGCAAACGTGAGAAATACCATGCTATGATATTGAGTTATTTCCCTTCTTCTGTAAAGTAGTATAATGATTATTCGATAAAAAAAAAGCAGTCATATCAATTTTTAGGGATATTAATTTCTTTAAATTATTTTGTAAGATAATCCATAAAAAAAAGATACAATACAAACACTGCCAGTTTAGATCAGATAAAATCCTCACCCCTACGGAGGCAAACCATGTATAAAATAAGTCACCAATAAACGTATTTTTAAAAGAAGGATCACTTTAGGATAAGTCAACATTTATTGCATGTTTTTTTTTGTTATGTTGAAGGTCATCAATCATAGATAGGTATGGAAAGTGAAAAACATTTAAGAATTGAATGCTCTTTTTTGTAAATTTATTGGGGTGTAAAAGCGTTGAACGAAGTACATTTTGTATGAAGCGCGGAAGCGCTTCATACTAAAAATGTGCGTACGGTCAACGCTTTTACAACCCTATAAAGTTACCAAAAAAAAGCATTCAATACTTATAATTACATTTTTACCTATAGGATCATGAAAACACGCCTTTTATCAAGTTTTTATTTTATTTACCTGTGCACTTGATTAAGGAATGTCACGAGATTGCTAGTTAGCCAATCAGAATAACGTATTATAATGAAACATACATCTAATGTAATTATTAAATAATGCATAACAGTGAAGATTCTTTCCACAAAAAAAATAAAAATTATTTAATTGATAAAGCAATGGCAACATCATCATCTTAGAAGACACAGTTAAGGTGGTACCCAACACCTTCACTAAAATTTATTTGGCTCGTTTAATTTTCATAAAGTTTTAACAAAGTATTTACTTTGACCCTTTAACAAAAATATAAAAAATTCAAAAAATTTGAACCAACCAATTTATCAGAAAAATTACACTGGTTATATAGCAGTTTGACAAACACTCATTTTTGATCATTGAGAAGCTTAATATTCCCTTACCAACACAACGTAAATAAAACGTTTAGCTGATTTTACAGAGTTATCTCCCTGTAGTGTTAGGTACCACCTTAAACTTTACTAAACAATGATGGTCGGAAACTAAAGTCAAAGTTCATATTCATTTGGATACTTTCTATCTGGTTCAAACACATACCTTTCATGAAGCTAATCAATGATTGATAAAAAAAAATATGATATATAAAGGTTTTATAATGTTCACAAAAAAGCTAACGACTAAGATTGGTCACAAGTATACTAAATTGTTCGTGACCTTGGACCAATCTTAGTCGTACGTTCTTTTGTGAAACCGACGCCAGATACTTTTGGTCTTGCAGTCGATTTTCACCATGTATGATATATCTCTGAGTACCAAACTTCTCCAATCAAGCAAGAAAATTAACATCTCAATAACATGCGGGTTTAATTTTATTTTCAGGTACAGAGCCTTTGAACCTTATCCTCCAAGTAAACCCTTATTTGGAATCCATCTTGCCAACGACGTAGAAGATGTCATCCATGTTGGAGACCCGATCTACGCCATACGAAAATAGACTTTTAATATATAAGTTGTCTATTAGTTAGTGTTATAAAGCCGTTTCTGTACACATTGAAGTTGATCAACTGATTACAAGTCACAGAGAAAGCAATGTGTTTATACTTTAATCTCCATATTGAAATGATAGAGCTTCAAATGGTCGCCGTATAGATTGACAGATTTTTTTTTAATGATTCAAACCTACAATTATCAATTTATATAGTTGAAGTTAAACATCATAAATTTTACTCGGTACTCGGAGTAAACACATTGTACTTAAAACACCAAATCCAGTATTTTGATGATTTTTGATTCAAATACAATAGCCGTGCTCGAAAGTTTTATGACCACAGGGCCAGACCTGTCTTGATTGATTCGCTAGCAGCACTTCAACATCGGTTTTGTCTTGATTGATTAACCAGGCCCAATAAACCATCAGATCTGTTTTGACCGGGCTCAGTTAACCATTAGATCCGTCTTGATTGATTCAACGAGCTGAATTAACATTCGGATATTTCTTGATTAATTCACCAGGCTCAAATGAACATTAGATCCGTCTTGATTAATGCAACATGCCCACTCAAACATTAAAGATCAGATATGTTTTGATTGATTCACCAGGCTCAATTAAACATCTGATCCGTCTCGCTTGACTCGTCAGGCTCTTTTGATTAATTCCACCCGTCTCAATTGAATAGAAGTCATGATTGGTTGTGCAGGGCTCAGTAAAACACCTGATCTGTAAGTCAACTACAAAGATAGAAAACACTTGTGATTGCTAATCAGAGGAGCAACTTTCAATGGTGTACTTTAACTGTGTGTATATAATATATAAAGTAGATAGAGCCGTCCAAATTTATAAGGCATTAAAGCAAAAGTGGTGATACACCGTCCATAATAGTCATATGAAGTTTATGGTGCAAATATTTATAGTTTAAGGAGTTATTCAATTTATTTAATAATTTTGGACTTTATATATTTTTTTAGATTTTTATGTATATTGATAAGATTTAATAAATGTTCATATAAAGTATTAGAAATCATTCAAATTACGTTGCACTTAATCAAGCAACGTTAATTACAATAACCCCCACAATGAAAGCATATTATTCATATTATTAAAAGGAACTTAACTCTGACCTTTAATAAATTGAAAAAATAAATTAACAGAAAAACAAACTTTTAAAGCATGCATCTTAGCTCTTTCTTTTTTTTTTAACTGATTGCGTTTTAAAACGTAGGTAAGACTGTCCGAACAAAATATTTTACCATGCCTTTAATAGTTTATCAAAATTGTATTATGTCTTTTTTGGCAACAAGCATAAAGAGAAGGAGGAGGCTGTATGTAATCTACTCGAAATTTTGTTTAAAAAATAAGAAAATTTCCTCTTATTCCAAAAGAACCGTTTCTCTATTGAGAATACTGATCAGTGCATGGAAGACCGTCAACAGCAAATCAAATATTGTGCATCCATGATTAATAGACCAATCGAGTACAGTCAATCGATTTATAACAGAGAAATTAAAAGGTGTAAATCGATGAAAAACAGACCAATCACATACTGTTAATCGATAATAACAGACCAATCAAATACTGTAAATCTAATAACATACCAATTTGTTTTTGTAAAACGTAAATAACAGACCAATCAAATACTATAAATCGAAGAATAACAGACAAGTTATATACCGTAAATCAATGTACAACGGACCAATCAAGTACTGTAAATCGATGAATAACAGACCAATCAAGTACTGTAAATCGATGAATAACAGACCAATCAAGTACTGTAAATCGATGAATAACAGACCAATCAAGTACTTTACATCGATAAATAGCAGACCAATCAAATACTGTAAATCGATGAATAACAGACCAATCAAGTACTGTAAATCGATGAATAACAGACCAATCAAGTACTGTAAATCGATGAATAACAGACCAATCAAGTACTTTACATCGATAAATAGCAGACCAATCAAATACTGTAAATCGATGAATAACAGACCAATCAAGTACTGTTGATCGATTAATAACAGACCAATCAAGTACTGTTAATCGATGAATAACAGACCAATCAAATACTGTGAATCGATGAATAACAGACCAATCAAATACTGTGAATCGATAAGACCAATCAAGTACTGTAAATCGATCGATGAATAACAGACCAATCAAGTACTGTTTATCGATGAATAACAGACCAATCAAGTACTGTAAATCGATGAATAACAGACCAATCAAATACTGTAAATCGATGAATAACAGACCAATCAAGTACTGCAAATCGATGAATAACAGACCAATCAAATACTGTAAATCGATGAATAACAGACCAATCAAGTACTGCAAAACGATGAATAACAGACCAATCAAATACTGTGAATCGATGAATAACAGACCAATCAAATACTGTGAATCGATAAGACCAATCAAGTACTGTAAATCGATCGATGAATAACAGACCAATCAAGTACTGTTTATCGATGAATAACAGACCAATCAAGTACTGTAAATCGATGAATAACAGACCAATCAAGTACTGTAAATCGATGAATAACAGACCAATTTTTAAAAATACTGTAAATAAATTCATTTTTCGATAGCTGAAGATTAATAAAGCCTTCAAAGTGGGTTTATATGAAGGTTGAATAGGCTGTGTTCTGAACTGGCAGTATTTACATATCCGTACCATACATTGGTACAGAAAGTATTGAAATGTTTTAAGCAGGAACTTACGAAATAATGCGGCGGACGACGCATAATTTTTTTATATAGTGATCCTTTGATGGATTAATGTCAAATAGTTTTAGGGAAGGTATCGTTTAAAAGGATTAATTCTAGTTTAGACTAAATTATGGGGGAATATGTGCTATGTTATGCCCCTTTTTGCTATATTTTATGGTAAATAAATGCAGAATTTTGCCATGGATGCACACAAAATAACTTATATTTCCTCATTTCAACTGTTGAAAATCAAATCAATAGAAGATACAGATTACATATTGCGACACAAACATTTAGCTTAATGTATTAGAAGGTCGGGGATACAAGATGATTAAACATTTTGTGAGTCAATTTTTTAAGATATTCCTGTGCATTCCTAACCCTCTATCACATCAGGTGTGAATGGGGACGTTACATTCAACGCCTTGCATTAGAGGATTAGAGAGTGAAAGTCAATGCACATTAAACCTCAATCATGGCAACAACGCTGATGGGTCCGTCGGTTGTCTGGTTCAATGTAAAAATGTCTAACCATATGCATAAGACAACTGATTGAGTGGTCAGTGGCAAACATTTCATGCACATTAAGGCTGGATCAAAGTAACCCGCACTGTATCCAAAAAGTATACTGCAAAGTGGGACGGGAAAAATAAGCTTTGAAACAGGAATTCATCACATTACCCAAAGAGTGTTTGCAAGTGTTCTTAAATGTACAGGAAACGTTTTGAGGGGAAACAAAAACAACTATCCAAAAATGTATTTAATTGTCCACAAAATTTTGGACTCGATTCTTCGTACATAGTACTCGATCACCGCCCTCTTGACCACGGGTGTACCTATGACCCAATTACCCCTAGCTGACACATTTGTATTTGTTTATGTAATAACTATGTAACAACTTAATGACCGAGACTTAATCAAACAAAATTCTCCATTTATAACCTAAAGTTTATTTTACGGATTATTACATATTGATTGAACGGAAAGCAAACAACGGAGATATGTCTGAACATTTGTATAACTGCCATCATATTATTTCTATTTATTCACTGATTTTTCATGACAAGAAGTTTAGAGCTAACGGTAAAAATTATAATCCTGAAAGAACATGCATGTCTTTAGTACCATACGAAACAAACTTTGAAGCATCCAATTACACCGTTTTTGTTTTTGATAATACTGAGTACGACAAGGAACGGTCTGGATTATTCGACTGCAGGGGGTATCGGACTTTAGACTAGACAAGTTTATGATTAAAGGGGAGTGTTTATGCCTAAAAAAATGTATTTTCTGACAAAAGTCCGTAAACACGAAATATGAAGGAGAGTTTACTCTCACGCCACATTCTGTATGTGCCTGTCCAAAGTCAGGATCATATAATTCAGTGTATGGTTACATGCCGTTTGTTGTTGAATATTGTATTTGTTTTTCGTTCATTGTTTGGTTCATAAATATAGCCGTTAGTTTTCTCGTTTGAATTGTTTTACATTTGTAATTTCGATGCTTTTTATAACTGCATGCCTATGCGGTATGGATTTTGCTCACTTTGCTCACTTTGTAAACTATTGTTTCAGAAAAAGGGAGAAGGTTTGGTACAATTAAAACGTTTAATCCCGCTGCAAATGTTTGCACCTGTCCTAAGTCAGGAATCTGATGTACAGTAGTTGTCGTTTGTTTATGGAATTATTTCTTATTTCTCGTTTTTTATATAGATTAGACCGTTGGTTTTCCCGTTTGAATGGTTTTACACAAGTAATTTTTGGGTCCTTTATAGCTTGTTGTTCGGTGTGAGCCAAGGCTCCGTGCATGTTGAAGGCCGTACATTGGCCTATAATGGTTTACTTTTATAAATTGTTATTTGGGTCTCATTTGCACTCATACCACATCTTCCTATATATATTTAAGGCCGGACGGTGACCAATAATATATTTGGTTAACTTCTATGTTATTTGGTTTCTGGTGGCGTGTTGTTTCGTTTGCAATTATGTAATATCTTCTTTTTTACATAAAAGTTTAAATTTGTGAAGCTAAAATCATCTATTTTCTCGTAAAGTTAAATTCTCAACCGACACTTACTGTAAAGTTTTAGATTTAAGTCAAAATATTGGGTATAATTAACTATATATGTTTCATGCATTACAAGTTTGATGGGATAAATGTGTCGCACATAGTCACCAAACGTTGAATTATTTAGTGAGAGAACATCATCTATATATAGCGGAACGTGAAGATATGTGTTAATGCTATAGCTTTTTTGCATTCTTCCTTTAAAAGGTCCTGTGTAAAATTTACCGCTCATGAATACTGGGGAAAGTCTACAAGAATAGGGGCACAGCTGGTATCCATGGGAATATCGATATTTTATGTCCTCTAAACATTCGTGACAATTATCTTGTCAATGCTTTATGCTTTTGATAGAAATAAACTATGATATCATTGCATATGCACTATTTTAAATCCTCAGGCCGAGTGAAGGTTAGTACCGTGACATGACCGTGGCATTATATTGGCCGTATTACAATTCAGATCTATCACAAATTTTTGAATTTTTTGAAATACTAAGGCTTTTCTACCTCAGGCATAGATTACCTTAGCTGTATTTGGCAAAACTTTTAGGAATTTTGGTCCTCAATGCTCTTCAACTTCGTACTTTATTTGACATTTTTAACATTTTGGGATTCGAGCGTCACTGATGAGTCTTTTGTAGACGAAACGCGCGTCTGGCGTATATATAAAGGAGTATGTTCGATAAGGTCCTAAAATGGCCCCCTTTTTTAACGTAAATTTCAAATTCGGATTTATTGACCAATATCACGATAAATTATAGCTAAAACATTGACTAGATAGGATATAAGCCATTTTGTTGAAAATTTTACGTTTCTGCGTTTTATTATGACGTCACAAGTTGTACTCATATTGATTTTTCACAAAAAAATCAATGAAAATAGATAAATTACCATAGATTATTTGACAGGAAACATAGAGCGCATACGTCGACAACAAAGATCTTTTAGAATAATGTTTGTGAAGACATTTCACATGTCTAATTTGAATATTAAGCTTGTCGACGCCTGCGCTCTATGTTTCCTGGTCCTTTATTTGATTGAAATCCTGCTGATTTTGTCAAATTTTACAAAAATCCCTTATGTTGACCTTTTTGGGATGTAAAAATCAGCGTGTTAGAATAAAACTTTGACAAAAATAGTTCTGTTAAACTTTCTCTCATGTCTTTACGGCAACTTAAAACATTTATTGTCTTGTAACTATGGACTTTATAATTGGGGCCAAATATGGCCCTTACCGAACTTACTCCTTTAGTCCTGGTATCTATGATGAGTTTATTCACAACTAACGTTAGGTAACGAAATCAGAGGTTTTCAAAGATCCTGTCGAAAGTCTGTAGTTTTCTCTTGGAATTCCACCAATAAAACCATGACCATCACCATATAGCCTAGTATTGCTGAAGACCAATTAGTGACTTTCGGCTAGCTGCTTTCTGCTCTTTGGTCGGGTTGCTGTCTTTTTGACACATTCCCCATTTACATTCTCAATTTTATGGTATAGATACTTTCAAGTTTAATTAATAAAACATATTTTTCTTTCTTCTATACAAATGTAAATATTTAAAAGTTGATTTGTACATGCATAAATTTTTGTATCCAATTTGATTAAAAGTGGTGTCAGTAAATCAATATGTATATATTAAGTATATATATCCAAGATTAACAGAGAAAAAAGAGATTCTGTTATATAAATAAAATAACACATATTTCGTTATATTGAGGACGATTTGGTTTCATGGAATATCATTATAAATAATTTAGATTTGAAGAATATGCTGTAGGGTAAATACATGGCATAATGGCTTTACATCATGACAACACAACCCGGCCATGCCTTCGTCAAGTCTAATATCTGCGGCTGACTTCTAAATAACTCTATGTTCTATATATAGTCGTTACACTTTATACAGCTTATAATCTGTATAAACCCCAAGGGGCAATGTTATATAAAAGCTACTTCGGTTAACAAAAGATCGTATATAATGATAAAGGGTTGCCATGTGGCTAGATTAAGTGTATTACAACTTAGATCATCCATATTTAAATGTCCTTACAAGGTCAAAGAAGTTAGGCAATAAATGTGTAATATTTTATGATTGACCATAAACTAATATGATCTAATCTAAACATGTAGGTCAACATTTTTATCAACAGCCTGTCGTCCGTTTGATTTATTATAATTATCTACTCATACTATTTATGGACAACGAGCATGTACGTTATTATTCAATTTTATGGTGGACACTGCAACTATATAGATACATGTATATTTGATACTACAAAACAATAGTGCAAACAACCTTACTGTACATGTAAACTGTACTTTGATAAAATGTAAATAAAATTGAAATGAATACAAACTTTATTTGTAAAGATAAAGATACACATAAAGGGCGTACAGTTGTTAACTGAGATGCATATAAACTGTACACTTAAGACAGGTGCAAACAAATGCAGCGGGATCAAACTTTTTTTTTTAAATAGGTACCAACCTTCACCCTAATCTAAAACAATAGTGTAACATCACAACATAGAAAGACAGTTGTGCGGTTTACAAATGTGTATGCATTTGAAAAAATATACATTGAAATTGCTTGTACTTTAAGTAGCAGTTTGCATTCCAAATTGTTGTCGTCTGATATTTAATCGACTATTAGAAAATGCTTGATGCATTGTGCTAATTGACAAAAACTTTAAAAAAAAAAAAAAACTTAAAAAAAAAAAACTTAAAAAAAAAAACCCCAAACATTTTGTTTATCGATTGTTTATTTTGGCTAACAAAATGCTCAAAAAACAATTCGATATACCCTGTAAATCAATTCCCAATACAAAAACACTATTTAGCATTAATTAATAACACAAATAAAATAAAATAAAACAACAGAATTAATTATAGTAATGTACATACTTCAGGTCAACACTTAATATATTTTATTACTGATGTAAGAATTCCTTAGTAGTGCACAATATACGTATCTTAATTATGACATGCTAATTAATATGTGTTTTGTTATGTCAGAGACTCGCTTATAAACTAGATATACAAATTAATGCAATAGTAATTAATATATGTTATGTCAGTCCATCGCCTATGTCAGATCACAATTAATATAAAATAGGACAAAAATAAGTAAGTTATTGTGTCAGTCTACTTTCTTGGCACACGTTAATACGAAAACACATAATAAAACAACAATAAAACAACAATAAAACGTCCATGCTAATTAGTAATTACCTTTGGATTACGTACACATTTTATTACTGGTAATACACATCCTTCCTTCAATGTTGTACATGTAGCTAACAACTTACACGAGGTTACTTCCGTGCGATTTCAAATATAACGACCTGCTAAAATACAAATAATTCAAGACCCCACTCCCTCATACCCACTCTTTGTTTCATCTGTGATGTAATGCATTATTTTTTTTTAATTTGCCAAAGAAAGAATGTAGGGTTTCCTTTCATGATACAAAATCAGCGTATGCACAACAAAAAACACAAAAAGCAATGGAACAGCACTTTAATTGTTGTTTTTCAACTCAATGTCACAATGAGACCTTCAACACTGATCAAAAACTATCTCCTCACTGACAGCCCTTAGCACCAGATGAGCGGAATGCTTTAAAAGATGTATCGCGAAGGATTTTATTGTCTTGTCACGGAAGAATCAACTCACTTCACACCAAGGCCATGAAATCTTCCTTCCTCCACTAAATAATTTCGGATCCAGCCATTTCAAAAAGGGGGGTTCCGGCCCAAACCAAAATAAAATAAAATGGGGGTTCCAACTATATGTCCCAATTCAAATGCATTAATCGTTAACAAGGAGGGTTCCGACCAGTGGACCCTCCCCCTTTTTTATCAGTCGCTGCTAAGACCCCTTCCCATTCTTAGAAAACCGTTTTCCCGAGATAAGTTGTTGCATCCGAGATGTCATATGTAGTATAAACACTAGTACATTACAGAATGGGTCATTAAACTAAGATGAGATAATGATTTATTATGTAAGATTTAGAAGGACATGGTCAGTTTAATCAAGATAAACTTTGGTGATGTATTAGTAATAAATCCCTGGAGTCTTCCTGCTCATTAAACTTGCGTCATTCATTACAATTATCAGTCAATACTATCACTGATATATCTGGTTTATATTAAACTTTACATGTAATAATGAAGAATTATACAGGTGTTACCGGTCTTCATTAACTATTGGATCAATGAATATTTTAATTGGGTACCAGGCGCGGATTCAGACAGGGGCTCATATCCAAACCCGCACTCCTCCAATAACACCAGTCAGAAAACAATTTAATTTTAAGGTCAAATTACAGACATTTTTTTTACAAAACGTGGTCCTCTTACTCGATCCTAATTCTACGAAGCGCCCATCTGAAATTCTGGACAAATCCTCGGGTACAAAATATTATTCAATTGAAAATAACCAAAAAGTATGTTTTGGCGAAGACAGATCCGAGTTTAGTTTATTTTGCTGTCTGATTGAATGATTCAATATGTATAGATATAAAACAAAGTAATATTAGTTGTATACAAAAAAATATCTGTGGATTGTCGCAGTTATATATTTGTTGTTTTTTTTAATCCGCATCATCTTTAATTTAACTTTTCAACTTTATATTATCCTTTTATATTTTGCATTGCCCGTTTGAACTTGCGAACTTGTATTAATACAAGCTATTACTTAATTTTATAATTCCGGACGTATTTTAAGCTGCTGTTATCAAATAATTAAGAAAAATAATCAGATTTTCATAATAACAGGACATAGTATGTCCGGGATGCTTGTCCACTATCTTAGGTCATTTTGTCTAAGACATCACTTAAGCTGAGACGTTTATACAATCAGATGTAAGTTTACATGGAGTTCTCTTTTTTTGTTTGTTTTAGTTTATTTATTAGTTCTTTTGTGAATTGTTATCAGGTAGCAGTAAGTGTTTATTGCTGAAAAATAAGTTTTTATAATATTTTCAATATTTTGCCTTTTTTGTTCTTATTTCTTCTGAAATTAATATTTTAGAAATGCATATTTTCATTTAAAATCAGTTGACAATTTCTATGAAATCGTTTCGCTAGCAGGATTCTAGAGAAGTTCTTTTGACTTGAAAGTGCATGAATTCATCAATACTGGAGCTATTTTCAAAACAATTAAGTTCCTTGCGTATGTCTTTAATATTTTAAATATGAAATCAAGATGTATATAATTATAGAGATCAGGATTTCATATTCTCAATTTTTCTTATATAATTGTTGCGGGCGGAATGAGGCTACGCTGACCAGCTACCATCAAACGAGGAACAGCCTTGTAATAAATCAGACATGCTTTGTTTATGTTTCTCTTTAGATAATGAATCATAATTCAATCTGACTGTGAACTATGGCCAAACTTTACTGCTGGTCAAGATGACCTTTCTAAAATTACTTCCGGTAATTTTGTTTAACTGTAAAATTTCTTGGTTTACCTGTAGTTGTTTAGTTACGAATACACAATGTTAAATTTCTTACATAATACCTATATAAATAGCATTGTCCACTATGATCTAATGATCTTTTTTCCTTGAAGCAATTGGTAATATTAGATTATATAGGTCATACACGTCACATGCGCAGAAGTTTATGTAGTTATTGTGCAAGAGGGTCATTGCGAGTTCACCGATTGCAAACAACCGTATAAGCGTTGGTCATTGGTTGGTCAATTTCAATGGTCATCTGGCCTTAGCACATAACGGACATTCATTATACCATAACTTACACTAGGAAATAGCACGTTTTTGTAAGTTTTTGTCATTTTCAAAATATTTTTGAATTTTTAGTTTTTAGGAAAATAACTTAAGTTTATTATGTGAATTCTATAAATACATGTCAATACGAATTATATTATTTTATTCAGTGATTGTATATGTAAACAATTTAAATGACAGAATCTTTATATATACAGTGTGTATTCATATACATTTAGTCTGTGGAATTTAACTTTTCATATCTACTTTCTCTCAATTATTTTTTATTGTTTATTTATTAACTTAAACATTTTCTTTTGCAGAAATGTGCGGTATGGCAGAAACTGCCTTAGATCTGTCGAAGCCTACCTGTAGCGATGCTTACTTCAAAGCTCAAAGTGACCAGGAGTCCCGAACATCATCCCCGGTGTCTTCAATCAAATCAGAGGAGAATTCTCAGGAAAATCTACAAAATAGCGGATCAAGTGACAATAGTGAACCGTCGGAAAGAAATAAAATACATAGACCTTTTAAAATATATCCAATGGATCCATTCTCATCATTAAATATGAGTACACAAATATCTCCTCTGTCACCGATGCCAACCTCTGCTGGTATGTCCTCTGTTTTTGATACAGCCGTACCAACCTTTCCGCTGACGCCATTAACATCACATTTGTTACATCGCAAGAGGCGCGCGGATAGTAGATCTGACAGTCGTGATTCTAAAAAAGCTACAAATCCAGTGCCAGAAGAAAGGAAGGATGATTCTTACTGGGAAAGACGGAGGAAAAATAACGAAGCAGCTAAACGATCTCGAGATGCAAGGAGAGAGAAAGAAGAAGAAATAGCAATGCGCGCAGCTTTTCTGGAGCAAGAAAACTTAAAACTTCGAGCGCAAGTGACAATACTCAAAAATGAAACTGCTAAATTACACTACATGTTATATAATCGCTTATAATTTTTTGAATATTACAAGCATGGAATTAAAAGTGAGATTTATTCAGAAACTGAGTTAAAACTATATCTGGTGAAACGAAAGAAAGGAACAGCTATATTACTCATATGCTAGCCTAAGCTACAAAACATTGGCGATTTGAGACGAAATAGACAACTACCAAAGCTATGCGAAATAGGATGCTTTGATATTAGAGACAAGGAACTACCTCAGTAATCGAAACAAACTATTTTCATTTTATATCAGGACAGCATCCTTTCATCTCCTACCCCTGATCAAATGTTGGTATATATGTGCAGTGCTTGACTTTGTATTAGTGCTAAAGTTTGAATGTGTATTTATTATGTAACGCAAGGCGTGCGTATGTACTGTATGTGTTCATTGTTTCATTTTAGGGATGTAATCTCTTTGTTTTTTATTTTACTTTCTTCCTGCCATTTTATGTGTTTGTATTTGTCTGGAAAATGAATTTAAAGGAATCATTTATATCTTTGGAAAACAAAAAATGCGCGTGCTTATGGTTTTTTTTTACATTTTTTTTTTTGGCTTTCATTTTTTTTTTTTTTTTTAAATTTTGTTCAAATTTGAAAACTACTCTTACTATTTTAAGTTGATCGATTTAATTGCTTTTTCGTTCTTTTTTCATAAATCATAATTCATCATTAAGCATAATTTTTGATATGTATGTTATTGTATGTGTGCATGTTTAGTAAAAGTAGAGAGAATTTAGATTTTTATAAATGTAACTTACTGATATAAAAACTCAAAAATTGGTGCAAATTTTATCATTAAACATATTGTTATGTTTTATATAGTAAAGTATTCTATATACATTGTCTTAGTGCTTATTATTTAATCCGCTGAGTCCTATCTAATACGAATGACGATTTCTAATTGCTCCCAAGACGGATAGAATTAATTTTTCGAATTTAAATTCATGAGGATTGACCGAACATCGAACATGTCAGCATTGATTATCATATATCAGATTTGAATTCAAGGCTGCCTTTTTTATTTATTTAATTTGTTTAATTAATTAATTTTATTTTTGAAACATAATATTTAGACTCTTACATAGATATTGAACAAAGATCTGTTTTGGTTTTGAAAAATGAAATTTCAGTAAAGGTTTGAATGAGATGTATCAAAAACGGAAACTGTGAATCTGGTTTCAAATGCATGTGAACACTAAATGGAACTTCAACCTTGTTTGGAATGTGCGTGAAAACGAAATGAAACTTTGATTTTGTTTCCAATGCATATGAAAACTAGATGAAACTGTTTGAGAGTTGGAATTTATATAGATTTTTATTTTATATAAGCTTTCACTGGGGGTGATTTAAGTGTTTATTAATAATATAACGTAATTTCCCGGTTCTTTCCTAATTTTACTTCAACACATTAAATTACCAACTTTTCAACATACAAATTTTCCAAGAAACTTGAGAATGATGTCACGGGTTGTACTAAACTTGATCTTAAGAATTCTGGGAAAACAAAAAAAGTATCAAAGGATATAACAAATATATAAGGGTTTAGTTATTTGTTTTTATCATATTTAAAATATTTCCCTATAGTTGATGGTACATATATATATATATATATTTTCTAATTGTTCTTAAAATCGGATAGAGACTTTACAAATTTACTTACAAAGTGCCAATGTTTTGTAACAACTGATAGCGAATACACTTTAAAAATTGATATATCTATTTTTATACTGGTGTTTAAAATCATTTAATATTTCATTTCGAGTCTTAACATTAGTTGATTTTAATAATTTAACATTATATAAGGTGTGTAATTCTCTATTGACCCCAATCTCCCCGCTTTAGTGACTGGCCGAGGTCAAGTGACCGTCTTACGGAATACTTGCACAATTATCGGATCGGTCAAACGTAAGCCTTTATAAAATCTTGCATAATGACAGTTTGAACTTTTAGCCTTAGTTTAAAATCTTACATAATCTATTTCTCGTCTCAGGTAAAACCTATTTACTCATGATATCAATGGTCTTTGTTTGAATGTGTAGGTCGTGTAATAAAGTTACTTTAAACTACATTTCAATAAATAAATAATTATGGTGTTGTAAAGAAGAGGAATTGCTATATGACTGTATATAAAATTATAGATATGTTAAAGACAAAAATGTTTCAATGAATACATTAAATATCAGATATTGGATTAGGAACATATGCATATTAGAACATATTAAAGTTAAACATTTTCTGTAAAGGTTATAAATAATATGTTTGTTCGAACATCCGAAAATAACCAAAAAAAACTGAAGTTTTAAACTAATTTTTAAGTTTATGGGAAACATAAATAAGTCGAAAAATAGAAGATAAGAATTAGTAAATTGTGGGTTATTCTTGCAAGATAAGAGATACTCCAGCCATTTTTAAAGGGTGATTTCCAACCCAGGAGAAAGGGGGTTCCAACCATATGTTCCAATTCAAATGCATTGGTCGTCCAACAAAAGGAGGATAGTCCTGTTATATTATGGTTAGATAGTACATTGTGTCCTTCCAACCGAATTGCTAAATTGTTATTTCTGGTATTAAAAGGCAAGTTCTACAGGATGGATCTACCATGTCTCTTCTGTATGCAAAGTTTAATGTTAGACGCCCTAGAGTATAGGACACTATGTCCCATTTGTATGATATTTATGCTGTATTTCCCAACTACGATACATGTTCCAGTCCCCTTCCATATGCTTTGGCTAGGTTTAGTATTGGCCATCCTTTAGAACAGGTATACCGTTGTCCGTCCTACAGGAAAGGCTGACAATTGTTGGCCTACATTTGTGTATAGACTGATGACTGGTGCTTTTTCGTCCAACACGTTAATAAGGATGGGCTAGGCTTACAGTTTCCCGTCCGTCAGTATAGTCGTGCAGTTGTCCTTGCCTCGGGATAGGCTTGTAACTGTCCGTTCTTCAGGTTTAAGTTATGTAAACTTTTGTGTGTCTTTTACAGCATTTTTGTATTATTGTATGATATGACACTGTTGTTCATCCTAGAAGATATGATCGAGATACTGTCATTTAGCCCTATAGGATATGAAAGGATAACTATCAATAAGTTCTATAAGATAGGATAGAGATACTGTCATTTAGCCCTATAGGATATGAAAGGGTAACTGTCAATAAGTTCTATAGGATAAGAGAGAGATACTGCCATTTAGCCTTGTAAGATATGATAGGATAACTGTCAATAAGTTCTATAGGATAGGATAGAGATACTGTCATTTAGCCCTATAGGATATGTTAGAGAAACTGTCATTATCATATAGGATATGATAGGGATACTGCCATTTAGCCCTATAGGATATGATAGGGTAATTGTCAATAAGTTCTATAGGATGGGGTAGAGGTACTGTCATTAAGCCCTAAAGGATATGATAGGATAACTGTCAATTAGTTCTATAGGATAGGATAGAGATACTGTCATTTAGCCTTGTAAGATATGATAGGATAACTGTCAATAAGTTCTATAGGATAGGATAGAGATACTGTCATTTAGCCCTATAGGATATGTTAGAGAAACTGTCATTATCATATAGGATATGAGAGGGATACTGTCATTTAGCCCTATAGGATATTAGAGGGATACTGTCATTTAGCCCTATAGGATATGAGAGGGATACTGTCATTTAGCCCTATAGGTTATGATAGGGATACTGTCATCTAGCCCTATAGGTTATGATAGAGTAACTGTCAATACGTTCTATAGGATATGTTAGAGAAACTGTCATTATCATATAGGATATGAGAGGGATACTGTCATTTAGCCCTATAGGATATTAGAGGGATACTGTCATTTAGCCCTATAGGATATGAGAGGGATACTGTCATTTAGCCCTATAGGTTATGATAGGGATACTGTCATCTAGCCCTATAGGTTATGATAGAGTAACTGTCAATACGTTCTATAGGATATGTTAGAGAAACTGTCATTATCATATAGGATATGATAGTGTTACTGTCATTTAGCCCTATATGATATGAGAGGGATACTGTCATTTAGCCCTATAGGATATGAGAGGGATACTGTCATTTAGCCCTATAGGTTATGATAGGGATACTGTCATTTAGCCCTATATGATATGTTAGAGAAACTGTCATTATCATATATGATATGAGAGGGATACTGTCATTTAGCCCTATATGATATGTTAGAGAAACTGTCATTATCATATATGATATGAGAGGGATACTGTCATTTAGCCCTATATGATATGTTAGAGAAACTGTCATTATCATATATGATATGAGAGGGATACTGTCATTTAGCCCTATAGGATATGTTAGAGAAACTGTCATTATCATATAGGATATGATAGGGATACTGTCATTTAGCCCTATAGGATATGATAGGGTAATTGTCAATAAGTTCTATAGGATGGGGTAGAGGTACTGTCATTAAGCCCTAAAGGATATGATAGGATAACTGTCAATTAGTTCTATAGGATAGGATAGAGATACTGTCATTTAGCCTTGTAAGATATGATAGGATAACTGTCAATAAGTTCTATAGGATAGGATAGAGATACTGTCATTTAGCCCTATAGGATATGTTAGAGAAACTGTCATTATCATATAGGATATGAGAGGGATACTGTCATTTAGCCCTATAGGATATTAGAGGGATACTGTCATTTAGCCCTATAGGATATGAGAGGGATACTGTCATCTAGCCCTATAGGTTATGATAGAGTAACTGTCAATACGTTCTATAGGATATGTTAGAGAAACTGTCATTATCATATAGGATATGATAGTGTTACTGTCATTTAGCCCTATATGATATGAGAGGGATACTGTCATTTAGCCCTATAGGATATGAGAGGGATACTGTCATTTAGCCCTATAGGTTATGATAGGGATACTGTCATTTAGCCCTATATGATATGTTAGAGAAACTGTCATTATCATATATGATATGAGAGGGATACTGTCATTTAGCCCTATAGGATATTAGAGGGATACTGTCATCTAGCCCTATAGGTTATGTTAGAGAAACTGTCATTATCATATAGGATATGATAGTGTTACTGTCATTTAGCCCTATATGATATGAGAGGGATACTGTCATTTAGCCCTATAGGATATGTTAGAGAAACTGTCATTATCATATAGGATATGATAGTGTTACTGTCATTTAGCCCTATATGATATGAGAGGGATACTGTCATTTAGCCCTATAGGATATGAGAGGGATACTGTCATTTAGCCCTATAGGTTATGATAGGGATACTGTCATTTAGCCCTATATGATATGTTAGAGAAACTGTCATTATCATATATGATATGAGAGGGATACTGTCATTTAGCCCTATATGATATGTTAGAGAAACTGTCATTATCATATATGATATGAGAGGGATACTGTCATTTAGCCCTATATGATATGTTAGAGAAACTGTCATTATCATATATGATATGAGAGGGATACTGTCATTTAGCCCTATAGGATATTAGAGGGATACTGTCATTATCATATAGGATATGATAGGGATACTGTCATTTAGCCCTATAGGATATGATAGGGTAATTGTCAATAAGTTCTATAGGATGGGGTAGAGGTACTGTCATTAAGCCCTAAAGGATATGATAGGATAACTGTCAATTAGTTCTATAGGATATTAGAGGGATACTGTCATTATCATATAGGATATGATAGGGATACTGTCATTTAGCCCTATAGGATATGATAGGGTAATTGTCAATAAGTTCTATAGGATAGGATAGAGATACTGTCATTTAGCCCTATATGATATGTTAGAGAAACTGTCATTATCATATAGGATATGAGAGGGATACTGTCATTTAGCCCTATAGGTTATGATAGAGTAACTGTCATTAAGTTCTATAGGATATGATAGACATACTGCCATCCAACCCTGATATAATATGGTAGGGATACTGTCATAATTTATGCTATAATGAATAGAGTAGGATATGTTTACTGTTTTCTATCATTTCAGGTATGTAAACTATGGTTCGCCTTATATATATAATGATATTTAACAAGATATGTATTCTGTGATTTGACCTATGAGACTCATACAGTTGCTCATCCTAATCCTACATGGTACGCATAGTATGCTCCGTCCTATAGAATAGGAAATTGATTTCGTCTGCTATGTCGACCGCCGTACAGAGGTTTCCCCCGGAATATTCTTTGAAATGATTTGCCCGTTATTTCAGATATACCTTTGTTTTATATACATTTAAAGAGAAGACGCATTACAGAAAATAAGACCACACAAATCTGCATCAAGAGGCTCTTCGAGATATATTATTTTATAAATTGTAGTATTAAAGATGTCAGGTTGTAAGTTCCGGAGGATTTGCCAGTGGTACATGTATATCTGGAGATGTCTTGATATTAAAATTGTCCGTAGAATCGTCAGATAAATTGTTTTATATATAAAACAGAAGATGTGGTATATCGGATTGCCAATGAGACAACTGTCCACAAGAGACCAAAATGACACAGACATCAACAACTATAGGTCACCCTACGGCCTTCAACAATGAGCAAAGCCCATACCGCATAGTCGGCTATAAAAGGCCCCGATATGACAATGTAAAACAATTCAAACGAGAAAACTAACGGCCTCATTTATATATAAAAAAAAACGAACAAAAACAAATATGTATGCATATTAAACAACTTTTCGGAAGGATACTTTCATATATTACTTAATACTTATCTACAAGATTATGATAGTTCAATAGTCGCGACAATGGGAAATTATACTATTAATAATAACGATACCGGATACTGATATCTTGTGTAATATTTGCAACATTTAAGTATGGGTTAAAACAAGGACACCTATATACTGGCATATAAATCGTGCCTTTTCGATTGTAAAATCAATCTAATAAATATACAATATAAAAAAACTTAACTTACTAGGCTTATACTTTTGTACGCCAGGCGTACGTGTTTCGTCTACAAAAGATTCATTATAGAGTTGCTACGAATCCCCCAAAAAATTAATTAGGAAAATGAAGTTTGTAGTTGAAGTGCACGTTGTTTATTCTTTCTTTTCTTTAGACTTAACGTTTGGGTTTCTCGTATGCGTATTTCTTCTGTGATGTCACTTGTTAGCCAAAATTTCATTTGCCTGGATCCCAGGCACCATATTTCCTTAAAAAATACACGACATATAAATAAAACACAAATTTAAATTATAGATTTAACCTCATAAACAGAAATCTCGAGTCTTATATTTCTATATATTATGCTATGATTATCTAAAAATAATCTCCTTTTGGTTATCTAAACCATAAGCTGCCATGGTTATCTAAGAAAGAGTTATTTATGACTTGTTACAAAAAAATATACGAAATAAATTTGTAATAGCAAAAATAAATCCACATATGAATTATATTGACGTAATACTTGTTTTTTATTCATTAAGGGTTAAATAAAACAAATATGTGTAATATATAGGTTGATATTTCACATAAGAAATATGTTTATTCAATTGATTGATTGTGGACAGATTAACGTCCAGTGGCAAGTATTTCGTGCGTGTCCAGGACGATTTAATCAATATATGTGTATCGGTTTATTAGGGGTATAAAGATTTTAGTTTAAGTTAACATTGAGGAGGTTTTGTTTTATTTTATGGTCTTCCTAACGGTTACTTTGACATATATATGTATACCCTCGACGGTTTAATAATGAATGTATATACATCCAAACGAGTCATTGAATCGGTGTTCTTGAATTGCTAGCTAAAATGAAAACTGCATTAATAAAAAAAAAGATCAGAGAAACACCTTATATCTTTATTGTTCTTACATGTAAATCCACTAAGATAATTCTGACGAAAACAAAGATTAAAAAAATATGTGTGCTGTACAATCCTTCGTCAAAATTTGGAGAGAATCTTTTTGAAACCGTATTGAATTTCATAAAAAAATGGCATTTTAACCTTAATACTCAACAGATTCGTCAAAAAGTTTTTTTTCCTATAGTTTTGCTGACAAAAAATTGTATATGGAGTTTTAAAGCCATCTACAATATAAAACAAATATATATAGAAATGTGATTTTCTTATCGAAGGTCGTAGGTTTTCTCCGGGCAATCCGACTTCCTCCACCAATGAAAACTGGTCGCCTTGAAAAAGCCCAAAAGCGGTGCTTAAAAGTGGCGTTAAAACAAAAAAACAAAAAACAAAAAAAATATTCTTACAAGGAGAGACAAACCTGTGCTATCGACCATATGCAGAAATGTTTAAAACATATCTGAATCTAGAAAAATGCAAACGCAAAGGGTTAGAGGGTTGACAAATATATCCAAGTGTAGTTGTCCCTAATTTATAAAAAGGCGATAAAGGATATAAAGCGCCGTAGAAATTAGTTATAAAAAAATGTTATTATAGAATTACATGTGTTATATCAATTGATTAGATGCCAAGTGAGATACGGTTCTTTTGGCATGTCTCTTGAGAGAACATCATTTCTTGTGTTGGACAAGCTAAATTTATCTTACAATTCAAATTAAATTTCATGGTCATTTATAATTCTGCTAGTGAACCGTGCTGTACAGAGTCATACGCCACCTTACAAATCCACATAATTATATAATTAGTTTGTCAATTGTCCGTCGTGTCATGCGCTACCAAAAATAAAATGTCATCTCTTATAAACATCTGTTTGAAGAAGTTATAACTTCTTCAAATTTCTGAGCACTGATCTGTCTTTTGAATTACAATTCTATAAGATTAGTTAAAGCATAAAAATTAATTAACGAATCCAATCTCCTTAAATGTAAATTTATAATTTGATTAATTATGAAGTTCTAATTATAGACATTATAGCTATACGATTCGAAGTACACATGCAGCAATATATAAAAAAAATTGCTATAAGGATTCTAATATTTTAGGGTACGTGTCTTTTATTATCTCCGACCTGACGACAAGTAATGAAAAGCATTCGGACAGGTTTTGATGCAATTGTTTTAACCGTGACTATGAAAATCTTTTTTTTTAAATATAATATCATTATCTTTTTTTTTAAATTCATTTGTAACCGTTATACAGATAAGAAGGGGGATTGAGATATACATTGGACAAAAGAGATACGGAGTTTATCAAAGACCAATTTAAATCCGTCCACGTCTTTCCTGTCTCAAGCTTGGAACTTAGTTTGTGCATGGTCGTCTTTATTTATAAATCAATATTTTTGTCGTTTTGTTGTTTTTTGGATGGTAGCTAATTGATTATTTAACAACTTGGTGACTTGTGATGCATGAGACCTATGTAATTTGTAGAAACACAAGTTTCTAATATTGACCTCTAGACGTCTTTTTTGTCGTCCGATTGCTGCCTTATTGATGTTTACTATACATCTTTGAACTCCGAAACAGCGGTTACGTCCTCTTTACTACGCTACGTTCACTTTAGTTTAGCGAAGCAACGTCACCACTGTTTCGGAGTTTGATACATCTTCTGTTATTGATCTGTAAACTATAAGTTATTAAAATAAAAACATGTGGTATAATTGAGAATGATAAAAGTCTCCACAAGAGACCCAAATGACACAGAAATTAATAACTATAGGTGACCATTTGGTCTTTAACAATGAGCAAACCCATACCTAATAATGTATTACTTCTTTGAATATTATGAATACTTCTGATGCATTTATTTTGAATTTTATCAAAATATATATCATCGATTAATATATATTACTTTTTTTTATCAATAATATATAACTATTGATCAATTTTATACAAAATTAACCTTTCAGTTAGTTTTGATTTCGAAATTGTATCAAACTTTCATATTTGCACCAACAAATTTTCTGAATTCAAATTTGTTATTCTAACCACCCTTATTTTTATTTTCAAATTTGTAATTATATGAAATCAAAAAGCACGCGTTGGCACGTGGACATGTGCATATCTAGTCTCTTTTTTAAATGATAGCGATGCGTCTTTAATTGAACATTTTAAAAAGACCTCGTTGACTTGTCCTTTAGACATATCAAATAATCCTAAATCACATTATTATTTCTTTTAACACAATGGACAAGAATACATTTAACTAATTGTTAATAATAAAACATGCACAAAAATCTGTCCAAATGTTTTTTCATCCCTTGCCGTGAGGTCGGAGACAATAAAAGACACGCGCCCTAAAAGATGAGAACCCTTCGTTAATATTATAATCAGTTGTAGAAACGCTGCGTCAAAAACGTATAAATTACAGAAAACCCGACATCTGGCACGGGATCTGAATAAATACGACTGATTGATGACAATGGGTAAAAAATGTCCCTCTTCAATTAAAACAATCACAAACGAAATAAAATAAAAATATAATATTTGTGATAAATATTCATGATATCTTTGAGCAGTAATGCGAGACTAATGGTGTTGTCGCCGATCTTAATTCTTTAAAATTTGTTTTATTTAAAAAAAATCATTATCAATCAAATATGCAAAATATAAAATTGTAGCCCAATATTGACCGTTGATGACCGAGTGGTCATCTATTGTCCAAATTCCACCTGCATCGCTTTTTTGACCTAACAGTGACCAGAGTAGAGGCAATTATCGGTTAAGAAAGTTCAACTTCTTTATAAAGTTTCGTCATAAGAATACAATAACGGTTTGACCAAGTCTGACCTCCCAAAAAGGTCATACACTGTGTTCTGGGGCGTACCATTCGTTCCCTTTCATTTGCAAAAAATATCTGATCGAGTTTTATAATTTATCTGATGACCAACCTCGACAATATTTACAATTTTAATACAAACGATCGGATCATATTTATGGATATCACCACACGTCTAAAATGCAAAATTGTCAAAATTTGAAGAAAAAAAATATGGAAATTGAGGGGTAAAAGCAGAGTTATGTAGTTGTGCCCTTCATCCAACTAAAAATTTTCTTTCAAATGAAAATGACCGGTTTGGTGCAGAGCTTATTTTCCCCAAAGTTCTAAAATTGAAAAAAAAAGTGTGTTGTTATCTTCTGGAAATAAATATGTAAAAAAATGTATAATTATTTTGAATAACATAGGCAATTGCCAATTTAAAACTAGAAGTTTCGCTATATGGAATTTGAGAGGGTACACATAGCGTAATGTTATAGTTGTATAGCTACATCAAATTTAACTCTGGCATTTATGAAATTGACAGGTTTGGTGCAGAACTCCATATTGAAAAAAAAATGGTTTGCAACCTCAAAATTATAATCGTTAAAATAAAAATGTAATATTTTGTCTTTTAAAAATAGACAATGATTAATATATCAAAAAGCCCGCTGTATGGAGATTGAGGGGGCACAAGTTGAGTAATACAGTTGCCTAACCTTCAAATAAAATCTCTGCCATTCTATGAAAATGACCGGTTTGATCCAGAAACTTAAACCGATATAACAAAATGTTGCGTTACCTCTTAGAAATAAATACGTAATAAAATATATAACAATTTTGTACTAAGTATACATAAGAAACATTGATATTAATTGAATACTACATGACCTCAGTACTTGTAAAGTAGCCAAATGTAACCATGTATATTATTGATATATTACCTAAGAAATAATACGGTCAAACTTATAACTTATCTAATGTTATACAGTTTGTTATATAACCATTGATTGCTCAAACATTTGTTGCTAGGGTCAGCGAATCAAACTTGTCCTAGATTTAAGACATCATCCAGGAACAAGCTTAGGGGAATTTAACTAATATGGTATAACTTTTAAAGAAACAAACAAGTTATTTCTAAAATAAGGTTTAAAGAACTTTAAAAGAATTTAAGATTTTCACAGTATTTTAAAAATAACAGATATCATGCTTACTGAACTATTCTTTCAAAGTTAACAGTTATTAGTACTGCTGATATCCAAATATCATTTCCGATTTGCACTATAGAATTATAAATATGCGCTTCGGCTTAATTGACTTTCCGTGAAAAAGCAACGAACAAAGGCAAACAATTAATTTTGATACATTCAAATATTTGCGGCATTACGTGGAAGAACGTGCGAAAAATCTGCGAATTCTCTGAAATCGCAATACGGTTATTTATTTCGCATTATTTTCCAGCTGCATGGTTAGTAATCTGCATTTCTTGGATGCTGAATTCATTGCATAGAAAAGTAAGATTTCTGCTTGACAACAGGTCAAGATGGGCAAGTATACAAAATGTAACTTTTTATTTGGGGGAATGGAGAGCAGTGAAAACAAATAAAACTTCACATGAGAACAATTTATGAAAAACAAATACATGTAGCTGAATTACTAAAAAAGCCAAGTGTCTTAAGTTTGAGATATAGAAAATACTTTGACAAAACGATTGCCTGTTTCGGGAATTATTTGAATTATTGGGGTATATGAACAATTCCAGATTGTAACGTTTGTTACCGACCATGCAAGGGCTTTGTGGACAGTCAAGGTTGCTAAAACGCACCGTAGTCGCTAAAACGCACCGTAGTCGCTAAAACGCACACCGTAGTCGCTAAAACGCACCGTAGTCGAAACATGGATTTGTTTTAATTTTGAATTTCTGAGCTTTTTCAGTCCTGACATTGGCTATAGTGTAAATTTTACAGAGACAAGCTCGGTGATTATTTAAATGGTGAACTACTATGAACACTACGAGTATGTTAATGACACTTTATTATGTGTGCCTTTTGCAGTGTTATTGTACTATGCAGGTCAACTTTAAGTCATAACAGCTGACTGACCGCGGGTAACACCCATATGCCACGTTAAATAATGACAGATGCAATAGTCCAGTAATGTCCTTCAATGGTCACTTTTAACTTTAATTGGATGCAGGCATGATACAATCATATAATTCATAGTCGTGGGAAATATTTGGTTGTAGCAGAAAGATGAAAGAACAATGTAACTTCAAAGTTCAATAAACATATTTAAAAAAAAGAATGCTTCTGAATTTTATATAAGGTTTTATTGTTTTTGGCATTCATATTGCTTATTTTTGTGATAATTTAATTGAAGTGAAATTTATAGGTTCATTGGGCTGCATTTAAAAAAATTAACTCATGTTATTTGTTAAACAACAATTCAAACACTTTATTTATGTTTAGTTAGTTAATCTATTCGTACATATTCCCCCCCCCCCCCCTATCTTTACTTTTGATATAGCACAGAAAATGATAGTAGTATATCAATTCATATTTCAATGAGTGACAAAAAATGATATGCATAAACAGACGAAACAGAAAAAAAAGGTTTTGATACAGTGATATTTTAGTTTTGATAATAAGTAAATACCTTCGTTTTAAATATGCCTGTAATATCGGTCGCTGAAGTTTCGGAGTAATAAATCAATAATAAAAGCTTTTTTAATTTAAAAGAATAGAAGTGAAAGGCACAGAAAACACCGCTTTTATACTATTTTATAAATTTTGATTTACATGTAAAGGATACAACAAACGAATGAAGTCACTCCAATATCATAAAGGAAAGATTACATTTTGATACTATCATAAACGAAAGATTTCATTCAAAGAACTCCCCGTAAAGATCTGCAGGTTTTTCAAAGAATCGATATGAATTTTGATATGCGTAATTACAATGTATATTTAACAAATGCAGCTGGCAGGTCAAAAGTGTATGTATATATAAGCTTTACTCATATTGCGAAGTTAAAGTTGATGTTTATCAGAGAATGTCAAGATAAGCTTAGACCTGCCAACATTCGCTGGTCAGAAACATGTAACATGTACCACAATTAGCAAACTCTCCCAGATTTCCAGATAAAAGTACCTCTGTACATAACTCAGTTATTATTATTATAAGATAAAATCACTAATGCCAGTAATACCAGGGTAATTTTTGTTGATTTTTATTCCGAGGTCAAATGTCACTGAATAAACATAGCTAATTTCTGTTCTCTCTTTAAATTTCAAAGCGCGATGTAAGAATAAGAAAATGTGGGGATGTGATATGGACCAAAAAGAACCAGGATGTGACTAAGCATGACCGAGCAGCTGGTGTGTATTTGAACTGGCTTTGGATATAGCTATTTTAAGGTCGTTCAAAATTGTCATTTTGCTTAGATTGTTCAGAAAAAAAACCACATTTTTATGCATGAAAATAAATCTATATCAGACAGAGTTTTGAAATAAAATATGATATGATTAGTTTTATAATATATTTGAAAAAAAAGAAAAAGAAAAAATGGTGTCACCGAACTTGTTTTTTTGTGCTGCAAGTAAACAATGAAAATTTCCCTATATGTCCAGTATAAATTTTGTACGTAAAGAGTTATCTCCCCTTAAATGGCTTATTTGGGAAAAAAAATGTTTCTAAAAAAGCAAATATTTGGTATTAGAAAAAAAAAATCGATAATGATTTCGGTCCAATAAAAACGGATATGTGTGTAAATATTTGTAACTTTCGTTAGGATAAACTTGGTATGCTTATAGATCAACGTATACGGCATTGATCTATAACAGAAACATAAAAAGAGAGGAACGTTAATGAAGATTTTTTTCTTTGAATAGAATAGATGACGAAGATCATTTCTTTTTGAAATGTACACAAAATGAAAACTTGAGACTTAATTTATTGCAGAAAATTAAAAGTACCGTTTCATGGATAACTTTGTTGAATTGGTAATATTTCTGGGCATAGTGGATTCAACAACTGCATGATATGTATAAATGTCTTGTATCTTATTATTTTAGTAATGCATAATTAACTACGTTATTTTGTTAAAATTTATGTATGCTATCAACCCCACTATCCATGACGCACAATTTGCTTAAAAGAGTACAATAGTTGTGACTGCCACGGTCCAAAGACACGTAGTTATCGTTCTTTGATTCTCGTCGTCTTACATAATATATATAGTCCCTAGTGTGGGCATTGTATAACTTACACATATTTTCTATACATGAAATATTTAGCAGTGGACAAAATAACATGTTTAAAAAATCTAGGAGGTAAAAATTATTATTTTTAATAGCTAGGTAAAACAGTAATTATGTTTGGAGCTGCCAAACTAAATATAAACCCCCCTTAACAATGAATTGTCCATATTTTGAGTTAGAGCTGGTATACTTTTCTATAATTTTGAAATTAAATGTCCGAAAATAATTTACTACGCCTTAAAAATCTTTTTGAAATGTATCAAGTGCGATTTTTTTTAATTTCAATTTATTTTCTAAAAGAAGCGCACTACGAAATCACTGTGTTCTTGGGCCAACTAATATAACTTTATATATCAGCTCTTTAACTAATATAACTATACATATGTGGTATAATGGATGTAATAGTTGGTTACAGCTGCATCACCGGATAATTTTCTTCAAGATTCCATTTTGTTCATTTTGTCACATTACCGAAAGTTAATCATCGCTAAATGTATTTATTTATGACAATAATAGGATTTTTCTGAGTCCATTAATTCATTACAATAATATTACCAACACTCTCTTTACATCTCTTTGTCTTATTTGGTTTACCAAGAAAGAAAATGGTCTTTTCATTTGTTTTTCTCAAATGACAAGATTCAAGTTTATAACAGACACAGCCTTAAATTCAAATAAAAACAGTTTTATAGTTCCATTGCTGGTTTAGTTCCAAAAATGAAATAATCTGACGTGAAAAGTTTATTAAGGTGGTACCCAACACTTTCACTAAAATTAATTTGGCTCGTTTAATTTTCTTTAAATTTTGACAAAGTATTTACTTTGACCCTTTAACAAAAATATAAAAATTTTAAATTTTTTGAACCAACCGTTTTGTCAGAAAAAATACACTGGTTATATAGCAATTTGACAACCACCAATTTTGATCATTGAGAAGCTTAATATTCCTTTTACAACACAATGTAATTAAAACGTTAATCTGACTTTACAGAGTTATCTCCCTGTAGTGGTAGGTACAACCTTAAGTGATTAAAATCAGCAACTAAACACATAAAAAGGTATGTGTTCAAGTGCTAAAAGATTCATGAAAAAAGTATAACCTGAATTGTTCATTTTCACTTTATAATGTGTATTGTTATAGTAATGAATAATGATGGCTTCGCGCGATAATTTAAACGTGCTTAATTTATTTTCAATAGAAATGGATAAAAATTCAGAAATAGTTGCAAATTGAATATTTAATTGCAATCGATCACAAGCGTTAAAGGAATGTACGGTTGGCGCTTAAAACTTTGTACATGCATGTCATATTTTAGCATTTGTTGTAGTCCTATGATAACAGCAATAGCATGGAAAAAAGGTTGCTTAAAAGACGGCAGCCACGATTTTCAGTTCTGATGTTACGGTGATATTATACCAACTAATACAGTTTAAAATCTTTACTGTCATTATAAATAACCAAAATATAGCAATTTAAGTGAATATATCAAAAGTGCCCTGTCCTAAGAGCTGTTGATTGGTTTTCCATGATTACTTGCATGTCCATTTTCATTGAACTACTGGTACTACTAATTTTGTTAAGAGCAAGCTGAAGCCCTCCCCCGGGTGAGGATTATTCTCGCTGTGTTGAAGGCCCATTGGTAGTCTTCGGTTGTTTTATGCTTTTTGGTCGGGTTGTTGTCTCTTTGAGATATTCCCCATTTCCGTTCTCAATTTTATTACATAAATTGGTGTTAAAGGGTTGAGGGTATTCATTAAAGTAACATACATCGTCAATAAAAAAATTTCATTCTAGTTTATGAAAAACAGTTAATTTGTCAGTTTAATATTGGTACTTGTTATGTCGATGGATTTTGTAATCATATTTTTGCTCTTTTTGCATTTGTCTTCTAACGTATCTCCAATTTGGTGTTCCAAAATAAAGTTATTAGTACTTTAGAACAAGATAAACGGTTAAATTATTCCTCTTAATATATCTTTTATTCCACACATTTTTGAATATTGAAGTCAGGAATATGTTTTCCATTCGTTTGACTGAAGATTTTGAGATTTCGATTTTGCCGTTTGACAAAGGACTTTCTATAGTTTGAATTTTCATAGCAGTTTCGTATTTTTGATATTTTACTTTTTAACAATAAAAAAAAAAAAAAATAAATAAAAAATAAAGTTTTATTTTTTGTCCTGAATTGATAGCTCTTATTTTATCTAAAAAAAATGAAATTAGTACTTAAAAAAGTTACTAAATAGTTTAAAGGTTCATTTATCACTTATAACTGGTATGTTATTTATTGATATTTGACTTTATAAAAAAAATAAAACTTTAAAATAAGCTTTTTTTTATCAGATTTACATTAGCAAAAAATTCATTAACGAAACTACTTTATAAATTGTGTACTTCAAGTTCAAAGTAAGATCTTTCTGACCCAAACACACAGGGTCATGCTGATATTTTAAGGACATAAAGAATTTTAAAGTGTGCAGTTTTTTCTTACGCCATAAAATACTCAGTATAACTTGTGACACGAGATCAAAGGAAAATGTGATTTGAACTTAAAACTAACCCGCGAAGTAACACCCTATAGTTATTATAGTAAGGTAATACCGCTTCACAACGTCATTAAAGGGTCAGTTAGCGAACACTGAGTACTCAAAAAGACTGGGAAGAAAGATTTGAAATAGAGAAATAAAGAGTAATAGATAGAGTGCGAGAGAGAGAGCCCTCAAAGTAACAGTTCACACTATAGTTATTATAGTAAGGTAATAGAGAAATAAAGAGTAATAGATATAGATAGAAAAAGAGAGAGCGGGCTCGCGCTCGAGGGCTCGCGCATGAGAGATAGAGAAAGAGGAAGGTGTCAGTGCTTCGTAAAGTAGAGAGATTAACTAGCTCTAACCAAACACTTATTTGATAATGGGTTTTGTAATGTTAAAAGCAAAAACCTGCTCGTAGATTAAAATGGTTCTGTGGAAACGATTCTATCTCCATATATTTAATGTTTAATAAATTGAGATTTCTAATGAAGAATGGTATTGGATACACACCATTAATTTCCGTTTAAGAGCCGAGTTAAATGACGCATTATATAACATTTGAAATGTAACGGTGTGTCCCCAGACGAATCATCCAGTCTTATTGTATAATATAAAGGTCGATTTTAGGTGAAAGATACATTGTCCAGTGTTATAAAGCAATAAAATTGTTACCAACTAATTGTACCGTATCATTCTATTAAATCGTAACAAACAGTGATATCAAATAACCACAACATACTGCTCCGTGACTCGTACATTATAACAGCTTGAATCATGGGGGAACAACTCGTATCTAAACCACAGGATTCTTTCATAACTACAAAAAGTTAGTTTGGAAGTACAAACGTCGGAGATGTCGCGACATATTCATCGTATATAAAATTGTTTATTTAGCCACAGGACTCTGTTAACGGTTATATAATTATTTCAAAATTAAGCCAGTTGCCATTTTATTTGCCTATATTTTTTCATATCTTATTAACGTTGTAACACATATGTGTATGTTAACTATTTGGCACAACTTTTTTGAATTTTGGGTCCTCAATGCTCTTCAACTTTGTATTTATTTGGCTTTTTTTTAAAACTATTTTGATCTGAGCGTCACTGATGAGTCTTATTAACTAAAATGTGCAGTTTACTAATATTATCCATCTATGCAGAATAAACTGCACATTTATTATATTGTAAAAATCTGTCACGCACTGTAACAACCTACCATTTACATGTACTGTAACAACCTACCATTTATATATACTGTAACAACCTACCATTTACATGTACTGTAACAACCTACCATTTACATGTACTGTAACACCCTACCATTTACATGCACTGTAACAACCTACCATTAACATGTACTGTAATAACCTACCATTTACATGTACTGTAACAACTTACCATTTACATGTACTGTAACAACCTACCATTTATATGCAATGTAACAACCTACCATTTACATGTACTGTAACAACCTACCATATACATGTACTGTAACAACCTATCATTTACATGTACTGTAACAACCTACCATATACATGTACTGTAACAACCTACCATTTACTGTTACACCCTATCATGTACTGCTACAACCTGTCATATACTTTAACAACCTTTTCTGTACTGTAACACTCTGTTCTATACTGTAACACCCTGTTCTGTACTGTTACACCCTGTTCTATACTGTTACACCCTGTTCTATACTATTTCACCCTGTTCTGTACTGTAACACCCTGTTCTGTACTGTTACACCCTGTTCTATACTGTTACACCCTGTTCTGTACTGTTACACCCTGTTCTATACTGTTACACCCTGTTCTGTACTATAACACCCTGTTCTATACTGTTACACCCTGTTCTGTACTGTTACACTCTGTTCTGTACTGTTACACCCTGTTCTATACTGTTACACCCTGTTCTGTACTGTTACACCCTGTTCTATACTGTAACATCCTGTTCTGCACTGTAACACCCTGTTCTATACTGTTACACCCTGTTCTGTACTGTTACACCATGTTCTATACTGTTACACCCTGTTCTGTACTGTAACACCCTGTTCTCTACTGTAACAACCTGTTCTGTACTGTAACACCCTGTTCTATACTGTAACACCCTGTTCTGTACTGTAACACCCTGTTCTGTACTGTAACAACCTGTTCTGTACTGTAACACCCTGTTCTATACTGTTACACCTTGTTCTGTACTGTAACACCCTGTTCTGTACTGTTACACCCTGTTCTATACTGTTACACCCTGTTCTGTACTGTTACACCCTGTTCTGTACTGTAACACCCTGTTCTGTACTGTTATATCCTGTTCTGTACTGTAACAATCTGTTTTATACTGTAACACCCTGTTATATACTGTTACACCTTGTTCTGTTACACCCTGTTCTGTACTGTAACACCCTGTTCTATACTGTTACACCCTGTTCAACACTGTAACAATCTGTTCTATACTGTTACACCCTGTTCTGTACTGTAACACCCTGTTCTGTACTGCAACAACCTTTTCTGTACTGTAACACCCTGTTCTATACTGTTACACCCTGTTCTGTACTGTTACATCCTGTTTTTATACTGTAACACCCTGTTCTGTTACACCCTATTCTGTACTGTAACAATCTGTTCTATACTGTTAAACTCTGTTCTGTACTGTAACAACCTGTTCTATACTGTAACGCCCTGTTCTGTACTGTTACACCCTGTTCTGTACTGTTACACCCTGTTCTGTATTGTAACAAACTGTTCTATACTGTTACACCCTGTTCTGTACTGTAACAATCTGTTCTGTACTGTAACACCCTGTTCTATACTGTTACACCCTGTTCTGTACTGTTACGACCTGCCCTGTACTGTTACACCCTGTTCTGTACTGTAACAATCTGTTTTGTACTGTTACACCCAGTTCTATACTGTTACACCCTGTTTTGTACTGTTACGACCTGTTCTGTACTGTAACAATCTGTTCTGTACTGTAACACCCTGTTCTATATTGTTACGACCTGTTCTGTACTGTTACACACTGTTCTGTACTGTAACAACATGTTCTGTACTGTAACACCCTGTTCTATACTGTTACACCCTGTTCTGTACTGTAACACCCTGTTCTGTTACACCCTATTCTGTACTGTAACAATCTGTTCTATACTGTTACACTCTGTTCTGTACTGTAACAACCTGTTCTATACTGTAACTGTCTTACAAAAGTCAATTTTGTGTCACAAAAGTCGATTTTGTGTCACAAAAGTCGATTTTGTTTCACAAAAGTCGATTTTGTATACAAATTAGTTCACAAAATTCAAACTAAACAAATTTGCATACAAAATTGACTTTTGTGAGACAAAACTCAATTTTGTAAGACAAAATTCAATTTTTGTCAATTTTGTCTCGCAAAAGTCAATTTTGTCTCACAAATGTCAATTTTGTCTCACAAAAGTCAATTTTGTATGCAAATTAGTTCACAGAATCCAAACTAAACAAATTTGCATACAAAATTGACTTTTGTCGCCCAATTTTCAAATTAGGTAACCAAAGTAAAGTCTGTGTTACAAAAATGAATTTTGTCATGACAAAAGTAACTTTTATCCACTGAAAGATAATTTGTATGACAAAATTTTAAATTTGTAGGATGCTACACATTTTGTTAAACTGAACTCATTTTTGTTGAACAAAACTCACATTTTTCCGTACATAATTGAATTTCGAGTACAAAATCACAAGAGTCCCATTCGGCGCATCGTAGTAACAACATATGGTAAAATTTAAATACCTATACTGAGCTGTAAAACCTGTTCTGTACTTTAACAACCTGTCTTCATTTTGAACTATAAAAACCTGTCCTATACTGTAACAACCTGTCCATTACTGTAACAACCTATCCGGTACTGTAACAATTTGTCATGTACTGTGATATCATATTAAATGTAACCACCAGTCTTGAGTCATATAACTTACCCTTTACTGTCCTGAAATTTAACAATATGTCTTATTCTGAATGAAACACAATGTCATGTACTTTAAAACCTGCCCTGTACTATAAAATTCTGTTCTGTAATGTAACAATCTTTTTTGCACTATAAACCTGTCCTGTTTTACAACAACCTGTCCTGTTCTATAACAATATGTTTTGTAACGTAAAACCCTGTCTTATACTGTAAGACATTGTCTTATTCGAAAAAAAAACTAAAATGAACTGTAACTACATGTCCTGTTTTTAAACAACCGATCCTGTACTGAAGCAACCTGTCCTGTCCTGTAAAACACTGTCTTATACTGTAATAAATTGTTTCTTGTTGTAATAACCTAAAATATACTGTAACAACCTGTCCTGTACTTCAACAACCGGTCCTGTACTGAAGCAACCTGTCCGATCTTGTAAAACACTGTCTTATACTGTAAGAATTGTCTTTTGCTGTAATAACCTAAAATATACTGTAACAACCTGTCCTGTTTTTAAACAACCGGTCCTGTACAGAAACAACCTGTTCTGTCCTGTAAAACACTGTCTTATACTTTAAGAATTGTCTTTTGTTGTAATAACCTAAAATATACTGTAACAACCTGTCCTGTCCTGTAAAAACACTGTCTTATACTGTAAGAACTGTCTTTTGCTGTAATAACATAAAATATACTGTAACAACCTGTCCTGTATTGTAACACTCTGTCCTGTATTATTATAACATTTCGTATACTTTAACAACATAGTCTCTACTGTAACAAATTGTCCTGTTATGATCGACATTTTCTGTACTGTCCTGTCCTAAACTGTAACAATCTTTCCTGTACTATACAACCTGTCCAGTAATGTAACAACCTATCATGCACTATAAAACATGTTCTGTACTTTAACACCATTTCACGTACTGTTACAACTTAATCTTTACTGTAAATTCTTTTCCTGTACTGTTTCAACCTTTTTTGTTCTATAGCAACACGTTTTGTTCTATGACAACATGTAACACCATATTCTGTACTATAAACAATGTTTGTTTTACTGTAACAAGCTGTCTATACTTTAGCAACCTGTGCTGTACCGTAACTAATGTCTTGTACTGTAAATATCATGTCCTGGATTATATAACTTACCCTATACTGTTACAACTTGTCATATACTACAACAACCTGTTTAATACTGTAACAACTTCTCCTTTACTGCAACAACCTACTGCCTACTGTAACTACCTGTCCAATTATGTAACCCCTTGATCTGAAATGTTACAACCTGTCCTTTTCCGAAACACCATGTCCTGTACTACATACTCTAATAACCTGTCCTGAAATACACAATAACCTGCAATGCATCAACCTATTCTGCACTATAAAACATGTCCTGTTCTACAAAAAACTGTTTTGTTCTTTAATAACCTGTCCGATACAGTTAAATTTGTCTTCTACTGTAACAAAATGTGTTGTACTATAACAGCCTGTCTTGTACTATAAAAACCTACTAGTATTCTGAACTTAAACAACCTGTTCTGTACTCCAACAACCAGTTTTGTACTTTAACAACCTTTTCTAACCTGTAAATCCTATCCTGACCTTAAACAACCTGTCATTTACTACAAGTCTTTGTACTACAACACACTCTCCTGTTCTGTACGACCTGTTCTGAAACGTATTACCTGTCCTATACTATAGTGTGAAAATGTGTATATTACTAAAACAACTTGTGCTGTTCGTTAACAACATGTCTTGTACTATAAAAACTTTACCTGTTCTGTACTTCATCAACCTATGATTTACTGTTAGCTAAAACCGTGTCCTGTACTGTAACAGAACATGTTCTATACTGGCAAAGTCTAAAGTCTGCTGTAATAACATGTCCTATACTGTATGTGAAGAAATGTAACAACCTGTCATGTACTATATAAGTTACCCCATCTTGTAGCATCCTATCCTGTATTATAACAACCTTTCCAAAACGATAACCACTTGTCCTGAAATGAAAAAAAAACCACCATATTCAGCATTATACAATACCGTATGTCCTGTACTACAACAGCTTGTCCTGTTTTATAACAACCTGTTCTAAAACGTATTACGTGTCCTCTACTGTGAAAATTTGTCTACTACTAAAACAACTTGTTCAATACTTTGACGACATGTCTTGTACTATAACACAACATCTCCTATACTGTTAAAACATGCTGCCTACTGCTACAACATGCCATACACTGTAACAACTTGTGATGAAATGTTACAACCTGTCCTTTACTAAAAACAACCTATCCAATACTGTTAAACCTGTCCTGAAATGTAAAACCTACCCTGTACTAAAAAAAACTATTCTGCATTTCTATAAAACATGTTCTGTTCTACAACAATCTGTTCTGTTCTATAACACCCTGTTCTGTACTGTTACACCATGTTCTGTACTGTAACACCCTGTTCTATACTGTTACACCCTGTTCTGTACTGTAACACTCTGTTCTGTACTGTTACACCATGTTCTGTACTGTAACACCCTATTCTGTACTGTTTCACCCTGTTCTCTACTGTAACAACCTGTTCTGTACTGTAACACCCTGTTCTATACTGTTACACCCTGTTCTATACTGTAACACCTTGTTCTGTACTGTAACACCCTGTTCTGTACTGTTACACCCTGTTCTGTACTGTAACACCCTATCCTGTACTGTTACAACCTGTCATATACTTTAACAACCTGTTCTGTATTGTAACACCCGTATCCTGTACTGTTACAACCTGTCATATACTGTTACACCCTGTTCTGTTCTGTTACATCCTTTTCTGTACTGTAACACCCTATACTGTACTGTTACAACCTGTCATATACTTTAACAACCTGTTCTGTACTGTAACACCCTATCCTGTACTGTTACAATCTGTCATATACTGTTACACCCTGTTTCGTACTGTAACACCCTATCCTGTACTGTTACAACCTGTCATATACTGTTACACCCTGTTCTATAGTGTTACACCCTGTTCTATACTGTTACACCCTGTTCTGTACTGTAACAACCTGTTCTGTACTGTAACACCCTGTTCTGTACTGTAACACCCTGTTCTGTACTGTAACACCCTGTTCTGTACTGTAACAATCTCTTCTTTACTGTTACACCCTGTTCTATACTGTAACACCCTGTCCTGTACTGTAACACCCTGTTCTGTACTGTTACACCCTGTTCTATACTGTTACACACTGTTCTGTACTGTTACACCCTGTTCTATACTGTTACAACCTGTTCTGTACTGTAACAACCTGTTCTATACTATTACACCCTGTTCTGTACTGTAGCACCCTGTTCTGTACTGTTACACCCTGTTCTATACTGTAACACCCTTTTCTATTCTGTAACACCCTGTTCTATAATGTTACACCCTGTTCTATACTGTAACACCCTGTTCTATACTGTAACACTCTGTTCTGTACTGTAACACCCTGTTCTATGCTGTAACACTCTATCCTGTACTGTTACACCCTGTTTTATACTGTTACACCGTGTTCTATACTGTAAGCACCTGTTCTATACTGTTGCACCCTGTTCTATACTGTAACACCCTGTTCTATACTATAACACCCTGTTGTATACTGTAACACCCTGTTTTGTACTGTTACACCCTGTTCTACACTGTTACACACTGTCCTGTACCCTAAAAATCTGTCTTGTACTTTACCAACATGTCATGTACCATATAAACCTATCATATACTATTACAACCTGTCATGTACTTTAACAACCTGTTCTGTACTGTTACAACCTATCATGTATTGTTACACACTGTTCTGTACTTGAACATTATGTTCTGTACAGTAACACCCTTTTCTGTATTGTAACATATCCTATACTGTTACAACATATCCTGTACTGTAACAACATGTCCTTTTCTGTAACAACCTTAACTGTTTTAACATGTCCCTGTACTTTAACACCCTGCATGTACGGTAATATCCTATCCTTTCCTATAATAACATACTCTCTACTATCAACCTTTCTCGTACTATACTATATAGCCTTCCCTAGAATACTATAACAACCTATCATGTACTGTAAAAACATTTGCTTACTGTAACAACCTCACTATACTGTAACAACTTGTGGTGAAAAAATAACCACCTGTCCTGAACTGTAACAACCTCTACTGTACCATATAACCTTCCGTAGTATAATGTAACAACCTGTCATGTACTTAAACAATGTGTAGTGAAATGTGACAACTTGTCCTTAATTTTATAACTAAAACTATTCTGTTACAACCTGTCCACGACTGTAATAACTTGTCTTGAAATGTAATAACTTGTCCTGTTCTGAAACACATTGTCCTGTACTGTACAATATGTCCTGGACTTTAATAAGCTAACCTCTATTGTCCTATACTGTGAACACTTACTGCCTACTGTAACAATCTGTCTTATACTGTAACAACTTATGGTGAAATGTAACCACATGTTCTGTACTTTAAGAACCTGTATTGTACTATGCAATCTGTGGTGAACTGTTATACCATGTCCTGAACTGGAACACCCTGTCATGTACTTTAATATCGTGTCATGTACTATAATAACATACTTTCTACTGTTACAACCTTTCCTATACTGTAACAAATTGTCCTGAAATGTAACAACCTGTCCTGTACTGTAACAACCTTTCCTGTACCGTAAGACGTGACACCCTGTCCTCTATGGTAACACACTGACCTGTACTGTAACAAATTGTCCTGAAATGTCCTGTAATGTTATAGTAAGTCCTGTACTGAACACCCTGTCTTATACTGTACCAACCTGTCATTATTGTAATACCATGTCCTGTACCGTGACACCCTGTTTTGTACTGCAACACCCGGTCCTGTACTGTTACATCCTGTCCTGTACTATAACAACATGTACTATACTGTAACTACGGAGCGCCGAATGGAACTCTTGTGGTTTTGTACAAAATTCAATTCTGTCATAACAAAATTATTTTTGTCTTACAAAACTATGTGATACAGACTTGTTTTATGAGAACTTCTATTTTGTGATGACAAAATTCATTTTTGTAGACAAAATTTATTTTTGTAGACAAAATTCATTTTTGTAGACAAAATTGAGTTTTGTTTCACAAATGTCAATTTTGTCGTCACAAAATTGAATTTTGTCATCACAAAATTGAATTTTGTCATCACAAAATTGACTTTTGTGAGACAAAATTGACCTTTGTGAGACAAAACTCAATTTTGTGAGACAAAATTCAATTTGTAAATTTTGTCTCACAAAAGTCAATTTTGTCTCCAATTGTCAATTTTGTCGTACAAAACTATGTGATACAGACTTGTTTTATGAGAACTTCTATTTTGTGATGACAAAATTCAGTTTTGTCATGACAAAATTCATTTTTGTCAAAAAGGTATGCTTATATAAACTTATTTGCGTATACAAAATTGACTTTTGTTATCTAATATGGAAATTAAAACACTAAAGTCAATTGTGAGACAAAATTGACTTTTGTGAGACAAAATTGACTTTTGTGAGACGAAATTGACTTTTGTGAGACAAAATTGACTTTTGTGAGACAAAATTGACTTCTGTGAGACAAAAATGACTTTTGTGAGACAAAATTGACTTTAGTGATTTTGTCTCACAAATGTCAATTTTGTATGTAAATTTGTTTAGTTTGGATTCTGTGAACTAATTTGCATACAAAATCGACTTTTATGAGACAAAATTGACAATTGGAGACAAAATGACTTTTGTGAGACAAAATTTAATTTTGTCAATTTTGTCACACAAAAGTCAATTTTGTCTCACAAATGTCAATTTTGTCTCACAAATGTCAATTTTGTCTCACAAAAGTCAATTTTGTCTCACAAAAGTCAATTTTGTCTCACAAAAGTCGATTTTGTATGCAAATTAGTTCACAGAATTCAAACTAAACAAATTTGCATACAAAATTGACTTTTGTGAGACAAAACTCAATTTTGTGAGACAAAATTCAATTTTGTCAATTATGACTCACAAAAGTCATTTTTGTCTCACAAATGTCAATTTTGTGTCACAAAAGTCAATTTTGTGTCACAAAAGTCGATTTTGTATGCAAATTAGTTCACAGAATCCAAACTAAACAAATTTGCATACAAAATTGACTTTTGTCGCCCAATTTTCAAATTAGGTAACAAAAGTAAAGTCTGTGTTACAAAAATGAATTTTGTCATGACAAAAGTAACTTTTGTCCACTGAAAGATAATTTTGTATGACAACAATTTTAAATTTGTAGGATGCTACACATTTTGTTAAACTGAAAAATTTTTGTTGAACAAAACTCACTTTTGTCCGTACAAAATTGAATTTCGAGTACAAAATCACAAGAGTCCCATTCGGCGCCCCATAGTAACAACATATGGTAAAATTTAAATACCTATACTGAGCTGTAAAACCTGTTCTGTACTTTAACAACCTGTCTTCATTTTGAACTATAAAAACCTGTCCTATACTGTAACAACCTGTCCATTACTGTAACAACCTATCCGGTACTGTAACAATTTGTCATGTACTGTAATATCATGTTAAATGTAACCACCAGTCTTGAGTCATATAACTTACCCTTTACTGTCCTGAAATTTAACAATATGTCTTATTCTGAAACACAATGTCATGTACTTTAAAACCTGCCCTGTACTATAAAATTCTGTTCTGTAATGTAACAATCTTTTTTGCACTATAAACATGTCCTGTTTTACAACAACCTGTCCTGTTCTACAACAACCTGTCCTGTTCTATAACAATATGTTTTGTAACGTAAAACCCTGTCTTATACTGTAAGACATTGTCTTATTCTGAAAAAAAAACTAAAATGTACTGTAACTACATGTCCTGTTTTTAAACAACCGATCCTGTACTGAAGCAACCTGTCCTGTCCTGTAAAACACTGTCTTATACTGTAATAAATTTTTTCTTGTTGTAATAACCTAAAATATAGTGTAACAACCTGTCCTGTACTTCAACAACCGGTCCTGTACTGAAGCAACCTGTCCGATCTTGTAAAACACTGTCTTATACTGTAAAAATTGTCTTTTGCTGTAATAACCTAAAATATACTGTAACAACCTGTCCTGTTTTTAAACAACCGGTCCTGTACAGAAACAACCTGTTCTGTCCTGTAAAACACTGTCTTATACTTTAAGAATTGTCTTTTGTTGTTATAACCTAAAATATACTGTAACAACCTGTCCTGTCCTGTAAAACACTGTCTTATACTGTAAGAACTGTCTTTTGCTGTAATAACATAAAATATACTGTAAAAACCTGTCCTGTATTGTAACACTCTGTCCTGTATTATTATAACCTTTCGTATACTTAAACAACATAGTCTCTTCTGTAACAAATTGTCCTGTTATGATCGATATTTCCTGTCCTGTCCTGTCCTAAACTGTAACAATCTTTCCTGTACTATACAACCTGTCCAGTAATGTAACAACCTATCATGCACTATAAAACATGTTCTGTACTTAAACACCATTTCACGTACTGTTACAACTTAATCCTTACTGTAAATTCTTTTCCTGTACTGTTTCAACCTGTTTTGTTCTATAGCAACCCGTTTTGTTCTATGACAACATGTAACACCATATTCTGTACTATAAACAATGTTTGTTTTACTGTAACAAGCTGTCTATACTTTAGCAACCTGTGCTGTACCGTAACAAATGTCTTGTACTGTAAATATCATGTCCTGGATTATATAACTTACCCTATACTGTTACAACTTGTCATATACTACAACAACCTGTTTAATACTGTAACAACTTCTCCTTTACTGCAACAACCTACTGCCTACTGTAACTACCTATCCAATTATGTAACCCCTTGATCTGAAATGTTACAACCTGTCCTTTTCCGAAACACCATGTCCTGTACTACATACTCTAATAACCTGTCCTGAAATACACAATAACCTGCAATTTATCAACCTATTCTGCACTATAAAACATGTCCTGTTCTACAAAAAACTGTTTTGTTCTTTAATAACCTGTCCGATACAGTTAAATTTGTCTTCTACTGTAACAAAATGTGTTGCACTATAACAGCCTGTCTTGTACTATAAAAACCTACTAGTATTCTGAACTTAAACAACCTGTTCTGTACTCCAACAACCAGTTTTGTACTTTAACAACCTTTTCTAACCTGTAAATCCTATCCTGACCTTAAACAACCTGTCATTTACTACAAGTCTTTGTACTGCAACACATTCTCCTGTTCTGTACGACCTGTTCTGAAACGTATTACCTGTCCTATACTATAGTGTGAAAATGTGTATATTACTAAAACAACTTGTGCTGTTCGTTAACAACATGTCTTGTACTATAAAAACTTTACCTGTTCTGTACTTCATCAACCTATGATTTACTGTTAGATAAAACCGTGTCCTGTACTGTAACAGAACATGTTCTATACTGGCAAAGTCTAAAGTCTGCTGTAATAACATGTCCTATACTGTATGTGATGAAATGTAACAACCTGTCATGTACTATATAAGTTACCCCATCTTGTAGCATCCTATCCTGTATTATAACAACCTTTCCAAAACGATAACCACTTGTCCTGAAATGAAAAAAAAAACACCATATTCTGCATTATACAATACCGTATGTCCTGTACTACAACAGCTTGTCCTGTTTTATAACAACCTGTTCTAAAACGTATTACGTGTCCTCTACTGTGAAAATTTGTCTACTACTAAAACAACTTGTTCAATACTTTGACGACATGTCTTGTACTATAACACAACATCTCCTATACTGTTAAAACATGCTGCCTACTGCTACAACATGTCATACACTGTAACAACTTGTGATGAAATGTTACAACCTGTCCTTTACTAAAAACAACCTATCCAATACTGTTAAACTTGTCCTGAAATGTAAAACCTACCCTGTACTAAAAAAAACTATTCTGCATTTCTATGAAACATGTTCTGTTCTACAACAATCTGTTCTGTTCTATAACAACCTGTCCTGAACTTTAACAACCTGTTCTGTACTATAACAACCTGTTCTGTACTATAAAAATCTGTTCTGTACTATAACAATCAGTTTTCTACTTAACAACTATACTGACATGTAAAAACCTATCATTAACTGTAATACCATGTCCTGTATTGTAACACCCTGTCTTGTACTGTAATACCATTCTATACAGTAAAAACCGGTTGCCTACTGTAACAAACTGTCCTATATGTTAACAACGTGTTATGAAATGTAACAATCTATCCTAATTTATATAACTTACCATATACTGTAACAACCTGTCCTATACTATAACAATCTGTCAAAAACTTTAAAACTTGTCCTGACATATCACAAACTATTCTGCACTATAAATAAGTCCTGTACTACAATGTACATCAGCCTGTCCTGTTCTATAATAACTTATCCTGAAACGTAATACCCTGTAATACAACAGCCTATTATGTTCTATACCATCCTGTAAAGTAACGCAAAGCCCTGTCCTACACTACGAAAATTTGTCTTTGACTGTAACAACCTGTCTTGTACTAAAACACCCTGTCCTGTACTGTAACAATATGTCATGTACTGTTTTACCATGTTCTGTACTGTAACAACACGTTCTCTACGGTAACACCTGCTGTTTACTGTCAAGTCATAAACTGTAACAGCTTGTGGTGAAATGTAACCACCTGTCCTGAACTGTAACCACTTGTCCTGTTCTGAAACACCATGTCCTTTACTGTAAGAACCTGTCCTGTACTATTATTACCTATCCTGTAATGTGACAACCTATTCTGCACTGTAAAAACATGTCCTGTTCTACAACAATATGTCTTGTTCTATAACTTCCTGTCCTGTACTTTAATAATCTGTCTATTATTATTATACACTTTTCTGTACTGTTACAGCTTTTCCTATACTACTGTAATGTAAAATCTTAACCTATACTGCAATATCCTCACCTGTACTGTAAGAATCAGTCCTGTATTGTAACAACCTGCTCTCTACTGTAACAACCTGTCCTGAAATGTTATACTAGTCACCTGTTCTGTACTGAATAACCTACCATTTACCGTTACTACCTGTCCTTTACTAAAGCAACGTGTTCTGAAATGTAACAACCTATCCTGTACTTTAACAAACTGTCGAATACTACAAAATGTTATATATAATAACCTGTCCTGTATTTTTAAAACCTGTCCCGTACTGTATCAACCTGTTCTGTACTGCAACAACCTGTTTGGTACTTTAACAACCTTTTCTGTACTGAGTTACCCTATCCTGTAATGAAAAATATCATTTTGTCTTTTTCTGTACTCTTATACTGTAACACCTTGTCCTTTCTTCATGTACTGTAAAACCTTGTCCTATACTACTGTACTGTAAAACCTTGTTCTATACTCCTGTACTGTAAAACCTTGTCCTATACTCCTATACTGTAAAACCTTGTCCTATACTTCTGTACTGTAAAACCTTGTCCTATACTCCTATACTGTAAAACCTTGTCCATTACTACTGTACTGTAAAACCTTGTCCTATACTCCTGTACTGTAAAACCTTGTAAAACACTCCTGTTTTGTACGTTAACAACAAGTCTTGTACAAATCTGGCATGTACTGAAGCAGTATATCATGTACTGTAACATACTGTCCTGCACTGTTATACACTGTACTGTCTTTTAATCCTACAAGTATACCGCAACATATTGACTTATATTCCTATACTGTAACAACTTGTCCTGTAATGTCAAAACTATAAACAACCTGCTCTGCACTATACCAGTTATGTACTGTTACAATCTGTTCTATACTTACTTTTAAAAACTGTCATGTACTGTAATATCATATACTGTACTTTAACACTCTGTTTTCTCCTGTAACCACATGTACACTGTGTCTTGTTCTGTAACATCTCATCTCCTGTACTGTTACATACTACCCTGCACTGTAAAACTTTGTTCTGTACTACAAAATATTCTCCTGTACTATAATACCGGTAACCTGTCCTGCACAATAACAACTTTTCGGGTACTGTAACAAATTGTTCTGTACTTAAACAACGGAATCCCTACTGTAACAATCTGTCCTGTAATGAACCATGTGTCTTGTCTAATACTCCCTCTGTCCATGAATGTAACAACTGACATGTACTATAACAACTAGCCCTGTACTATAACACCCTGTCTGGCAATGTTACAACTGACATGTACTATAACAACCGGTCTTGTACCTGAACATCCTGTCCTGTAATATAACAACTGACATGTACTATAACAACTGGCCCTGTACTATAACACCCTGTCTGGCAATGTTACAACTGACATGTACTATAACAACCGGTCTTTTACCTTAACACTCTGTCCTGTAATATAACAACTGACGTGTACTAAACTAAATAAACTGACCTGCACTACTAGTGTTACAGTATAACAACTTGTCATATATTGTACCAACATGTCCTGTACTGTTACAAACTGTCGTGAACTTGAACCGCTACCTAAACTATACTGTAAAAGCCTGTGCTGTACTGTAACAGGCAGTCCTTGTTATGTAACGTTACAACCTACCTTTTCTCTAACCAAATGTCCCGTACCATAACAGCATGACAGATACTGTAACAACGATTACTGTAGTGCTTGTACTGTACTGAAATAACATGCCCTGTACTGTAATCGCCCTGTACTGTAATCACCGGTCTTACAGGGCAACAACCTGGTCTCTACTGTAATGACCTGTCCTTTACTGTAACAACCTGTAATATACAGTAAAACCTGGTCCTATACTGTAACAACATGTCTTGTACTGTAACAACCTGTCCGGTACTGTAACAACACCCAGTTCTGTACTGTGACAAAATGTTTGGTACTTTAACAACCTGTATTGTACTATAACAACCTGTTTTTGTACTGTAAAACTGTTCTGTATACAAACAGTCTTGTACGTTAACACCCTGTCATGTAATGTAACAACTGACCTTTACTATAACAACATGTCCTGTACTAGTCTATAAAAACACAACAGCTGCATTAACAATTTATAATATACTTCAAAAAAGACTGTTCCAGTTCTGAAACAACCAGTCCTGTACTGTAACTACCACTACAAACCATTAAAAGTCTGAAATGGCCTATATCTGTACTCGACTGTACTGATTTTTACTCGACCAGTCTGAATTCGTCTGAGATTTACTTGATAATACTCGACTGTAGTCTGAACCATACTTAACAGTCTGAATGTGTACTTGACCAGTACTTAACCATTTTATACGAGTCTGAACCGTACTCGACATAGTCTGAACCGTACTCGACCTAGTCTGAACCATACTCGACCCAGTCTGAACCATACTCGACCAAGTCTTAACCAACCTAGACCTATTCTCTGTATCTATCAACTGAATTTTATCAATTTAGGAATTTTTTTTATAAAAATGAAATTTGAACAACAACTTGAAATTAAAAATGTTCAATACAGTATTGAAATAACAATTTCTCAAAAATCAATCATAATATAACTTCAACTCAATATTAATCAACACTTACATAATAATATATATCAAGTATTAAAATATAAATAAAACAAGCTGATCAAATAATCTAAAAAAATGAATTGGGACTAATATTTTCAATATTATTCAAAATTTTATGAATATTTCGGAAGTATTTTATGGTAACTGGACTATAGTATAGATTTATGGTGTCAGTTGAGTTTAGGTAATAATGCAGTGAATGTTTTTTTATTAAGATATATATAAAATTGTATATAAAACAACTTAATAATTTTTTAACAAATGAGAGCTTAAATGTTTTGTTTTATTAAACCAAGAATTTAATATAATCATGATAATAGAATTTTCATAGCAATCCTTGATAACCTTTTAAAAAAGGAAATGTATTCCAAAGTAACAGTAAAAAAAAATTTCAATTACCTTAAGTATTTTTTTGTCAAATTGACATGGCATACATAAAGCACTTTAATATGTTCTAATTACCTCAGTACATGTGTGTTTTACAAGTAAAAAGAAAGCCCTATTTTCTCAAATATGTGTATTACTTATCTAGTACATACATGTATATTCGAAAGGCCTTGTTATTTAATTTAAACAGGATGTTGCAATTTTGGATCAATGTTATTTAGAATTTAATACCTCTGACCAGGTGTGATCTTCTTTATGAGTTTGCCCCCAAGCAGAGGTTATACTTTATATTTCACCACTAATCAGAAAAACAATTTTATTTATTTATTCATTTAATTTGATCTCTTTTTGATATAAGTTATATATAATATATTTTATTTTATCTTGAATATAATCAGAGATATATTTCTTTTATAAGATTACATTTTTTTATAAATTTTGTTGGCTGTTGTTATATATGTCAGTTAAAAAGAAATTTATTTTAACAGTTACAAAAAAAGAGGTTTTTTGGTCTAGTATGGTTCAGACTGGTCGAGTATTGTTCAGACCTTTGGTTAAGTATGGTTTAGACTGGAAAAAAAGGTCGAGTACATGTCGAGAATGGGTTAAGACTGTTTCAGACTGATCGAGTAATAGTTCAGACTATTTTCAACGGCAAAGATAAGGGTCAAGTACGATTCAGTACAGTCAAGTATGGTTTAGACTGGGGTCGAGTAATGTCAAGTAAAAGTCAGACCAATTCAGACTGGTCGAGTAAAAATCAGTACAGTCGAGTACAGATATAGGCCATTTCAGACTTTAATGGCTTGTAGTGTACCTGTTCTGTACTGTCATATAGTAACCTATACTTTAAAACCCTCTCTTGTACTGTATCACTCCGTCCTACTCCTGTTATGTAGCTAGCAATTAGCCTGTCCTGTACAGTAACAACTTGTTCTGTACTTTAATACCCTGTCTTGAAATGTAACAAACCTGTCAAGTAATGTTGCGAGTGTTCTGTTCTTTAACAACCTGTCCTCTACTACAACAGCATGTACTGTACTAAATACCTGTCCTGTATTTTTACATCCTGTTGACAACTGTAACAGCTTATCCCGAACTGTAACAACCTGTCTTGTACTGTAACAACCTGTTCTGTACTGTAACAACCTGTTCAAAAATGTAAGAACCTGTCCTGTACTATATAACCTACCCTATACTATAACATCATGTCATATAGTGTAACAACCAGCTCACTACTGTATCAGCATGTTATGTACTGTTACATCCAGTTCTGTACTGTAACAACCTGTCCAAAAATGTAAGAAACTGTCCTGTACTATATAACCTACCCTTTACTCTAACATCATGTTATATACTGTAACAACCAGCTCACTACTGTAACAGCATGTAATGTACTGTTACATCCAGTTCTGTACGGTAACAACCTGTCATATACCGTTATAAAATGTTTTGAAATTTAACAATCTGTACAATAAAAGCCAGACTTGTACAGTTAAAAAAAATCTGTACTAAAAACTAAAACAACCGGTCCTGTACTGTAAAAAACTGTCATATACTGTCACAACCTTTCTTATAATTGAACAACTTGTTCACTACTGTAACAGCCTGTCCTATACTGTAAAAACCTGTCCTGAAATGTATGAACATTTCTTGTATTATATAATCTACCATTCGCTGTAGCAACCTGTCATATACTGAACAACATGTCCTATATTGTAAAAACTTGTCCTGTAATGTTAAAGCTTGTCCTGTGCTGTGACAAAATGTTCTGTTATGTAGCGACCTGTCTGATACTGTTAAAGCTGGTTTCTGTACTAAAACAACCAGTCCTACATTATAACAACTGGTCCTATACTGTAACACCCTTTCCTGTACTGTAAAATCCTGTCCCGTACCATAACAACATGACAGGAACTATAAAAATAATTACTGTACTTGAACAAAAACTGTTCTCTACTGTAACACCCTGTCCTGTACTGTTACACCCTGTATTGTGCTATACCAACGAATACTGAACTTAAAAAAAAACCTGTTCTGCACTGTTACAGCTTTTAGTGTAATGAAATAAAGGTCCATGTACTGTAACAACCGGTCTTGTACCGTAAAACCTTGTCCTCTACTGTAACAACTTGTCCTTTACTGTAAAAACCTGTCCTGCAATGTAAGAACATATCTTAAAATGTAAGAACATGTACTATACTATAAAACTATCCTATACTGCAGCATCCTGTCATATACTGTAACAACCTGTCCTGTACTGTAACAATCTGTTATGTACTGTAACAACCTGTCCTGTACTGTAACAACCTGTTCTGTACTGTAACAAACTGACCTGTACTGTAACAGCCTGTACTGTACTGTAACAACCTGTTTTGTACTGTTTAAACCTGTTCTATACAGTAACAACCTGTCCTGTACTGTAACAACCTGTACTGTACTGTAACAACATGTTCTGTACTGTAACAAACTGACATGTACTGTAACAACCTTTCCTGTACTATAACAACCTGTTCTGTACTGTAACAACCTGTCCTGTCCTGTAACAACCTGTTCTGTACTGTAACAAACTGACCTGTACTGTAACAGCCTGTAATGTAATGTAACAACCTGTTTTGTACTGTTTAAACATGTTCTATACAGTAACAACCTGTCCTGTATTGTAACACCATGTCCTGTACTGTATCAACTTGTACTGTACTGTAAAAACCTGTTTTGTACTGTTTAAACCTGTTCTATACAGTAACAACCAGTCCTATATTCTGACAAAATGTTTTGAGCTTTAATAACCTGTCTTGTAGTAAAACAACCGGTTGTGTAATGTAAAATCTTGTTTCTGTTCTAAATACAAACCCTCCTGTACTGTAATACCCTTGCAATTACTGTAAAACCCTGTTCCGAACTGTAACTTCCGGTCCTTTACTATAGCAACATGTCCTGTACTATACCAACACAACAGCTAGTGTAATAATGTACGTTAGAAAAAACCTGTTCCCTTGTTCTCTACTGTAACACCGTGTCCTATACTCCTGTAATGTAACAATAAGCCTAACCTGTACTGTAGCATCCTGTCTCAAAAAGTTACAACCTGTCCTATTCTTACAAACCTGTCATGTAATGTAATGTTTTGCACTGTAACAACCTGTCCTTTTCTACAACAATATGTACTGTACTAAAATAATCTGTCCTGTACTTAAACATCTTGTTGACTACTGTAACAGAATGTCCTGGTTTGTAACAGCTTTTCCTGAACTATAACAACAGGTTCTGTACTGTAAAAACCTGTCTTGTACTGTAACAACATGTCCTAAAATGTAAGAACCTGTCTGGTACTATATAACCTACCCTATACTATAACTACCTGTCCTACACTATGACACCCTATCATGTACTGTAACAACCTGTACTTTACTGTAACAACCTGTCCGATACTGTATCACCCTGCACTGTATTGTTACAACCTGTACTGTACTGTAACACCCTGTCCTGTACTGTTACACCCTATCATGTACTGTAACAACCTGTCGTCCTGTACTGTTAAAGCTGTCCGATACTGTAACAACCTGTTCTGTACTGTTACACCCTGTCCTGTATGGTTACACCCTGTCCTGTACTGTTACACCCTGACCGGTACTGTTACAGCCTGTACTGTACTGTAAAACTCTTTTCTGTTCTTCATTTACACCCTATCATGTACTGTAATAGCCTGTCCTGTACCGTTATAAAATGTTCTGAACTTTAACCAACTGTACTATAAAAGCCTGTCTTTTACAGTAACAAATATTTCTGTAATGAAACTAAAACAACCGGTCTTGTACTGTTAACACCTGTTCTATAATAATCTGTAAGTAACGTTATAACATATTCTTTACTTTAAATACTTTACCTGTCCTGTATTACAACATGTTCTATACTGTAACCACAATACAATATGTTCTCTACTGTAACAACCTACTCATATCGCTGTACTGTAACAACCTGTTCTATACTGTAACAACAATACAATATGTTCTCTACTGTAACAACATTGATTCTTCTCTGTACTGTAACAATTTTTCTCTTCTGTAACAGCCTGTCCTGTCGATATCACCCTGTCCTGTAATATACACCTTATCAAATACTGTATTAGCATGTCTTGTACTGTTACAATCTTCCCTGTCAACAACACCCAGTCATGTACTATACACCTTATCATATACTGTATTAGCCTATCTTGAACTGTAACAACCTGTCCTGTATTATAACACTAATATATTGTAATCAGGGATCTCCATGGATGAAAATTGAACCATGGAGGAACTTTCACCATTACAAACCTTGTCTACGCTGTACAGTGTAGCGCGATCGGAAGTATTTTATCCCTCCATACAAGGAATGGTGAAAATGCTAATTCATTGCTTATTTAAATTATATTTATTTGAATTTTTATTATAGAATTAGAAGTATCAATATTTTCATTTATTGCCGTTTTTAACCATTCAAATGCCAAGTCATCATGGCCCCCCCCCCCTTAGTCGAGAATGACCAAAAGCTGTCATGAAGGTCCCCATGCAGATTTCTTTTATTTTTGGTAATTGTAATTTGTTATGGGGGTTAAAAATCATCTAATGTGGAGCTTATTTTTCGTGGACACTGTCAAATTCAGAGCCCATTACCGGTATGGCTGATTTGCAGCAACAACAAAACAATTCGTACGGGTTATGTAAAAGGTTAAAGAGATTTGTAAAGCAAACGTCGACAAATGAAAAGGTTTTTAATGACTATCTGGAAAAATTGATGCTGTGCAATATGCATCTTTCGAGTCTGAATAGAAACCGGAAACGCGGATGTATCAATTTGATTGTAATATACGAAATGAATTCGGAATTTAGATACGATATTTCTTTACAGGAAATATTTAAGCTTTTACTTTTAAACTTTTAAAGTAATTCTAAATTATCGTTACAGCAGTACTCGAGTTATTTACGATGAAATAATATTTACTGTTTTGCGTCTTATTTTGTACTTCTTAAAAAAGGGGGATGCTGATTGCGTAAGTCAAAATAAAGCACGTGTTCGACTTGTTAAACTGTTTTCTTTGTAACTGGATTAATTTATTAATTTATTTATTTAATCTAAATGATCATAATCATTTGCTGAAACTTAGTTGATTACTTCGACAAATGGATCGTCTATCCTCAGATAGTATTCTCCTGTTTGGTTTGTTGATCTACCTGTACAAGCTCAGGTACAAGTAATTAGCGATCTTAATCCGGATATCCCTCAGGCGTTAGAACTGTATTGGATTATAACATAAAAAGCCTAAGGGTTATGCAATTACATGCATTTGATTATAATTGATAAAAAAAATGGCGTCGGGCTACAAAAAACGATGAAGTTTTGAACGATGGCGGAAGACAATTTAACGATGGCGCAAGACAATTTAACGATGGCGCGAGTCATTTGACGATGGCGCAAGACATTTGAACGATGGCGGGGCTCCATCGTTAAACAGGCCATGGAGATCCCTGGTAATGCTTTAATTTTTCATGTATCATACTGTTATGTATGTATATTTTTTTTTTTCGAAAACAACTTAAACATTGTTTTGACGAGAACAGTTTGCCATATTTCAGAAGCAGTTTGAACAAAGTGCACCATCTCTTGCAACATAATTATAATTTGTTCAATATATAATGACTAGTGCCATACATAACATATCGTTATATCGCATCATATAGTATACTTATATCGAAATTAGAAACCTTTAGTTAAACAACACTTACCGGTCTCCCCGTGTCTGTACTATATAACCATGCATGTTTAGCTCCTTGTTAAATTTCGTATTTTAAGGCTTTGTTGAATGTGTCTGATCTGAATTATAAATTTAACATTGACTTTCCATCCACATTATAAACTTTAACCTGACTTTGGTGCGTTAATTTCGAGTTAGTATGCGTAAAACTTAATTATTTAACCAAGGAACATAATATTATGTTAGATATACAGTGGTATCCAGTTTAACCCAAGACGAATATCATCCAATAAAGCAACTTTCGGATACATACCTAACCCAAAACGAATGATTTGAGATTGTTTAATACGTTAACTCGCCATATATAAAATAATAAAACTCTTACTATTTAGAACAACAGCGCCGTTCATTTAAAATATCAACTCCGTCTATTCGAAACACAAGAGACATATTGTATGTCTCTTAAATACCAACTCCGTCAGATAAGAGGCCACAGACCACAATTAATTCCTCTATTAGTTCTTTATAACTTTTTGTCTCATTAAAAAAATTCGACCTAATCTTTTTGACAAATTTTTTGTGTGTGTAATGTATATTACTAGTCCAAAAACATATCCAAAATTCAGAAAGATTGCTCTGATGTAACTTACAATTTTAGCCAATACACATCCATACCCCTATGGACAAGTCAAGAGATGTTCCGAAAACTGAAAATATTACCTTTTTGCACTTGACCTAATCACTCTTTCCATATTAAAATCAGTTAAAATACCTTCAACAAAAAGTTATTTCACCTCTCTTCTTTCATTTCCACCCCATAAAAACTAACAAATGAATGAAAAAGGCAAAGAAAAAAAATAAAGAAAAAATACACTATAATTAAGGGGAACTATATTCGTGAACAACGAAAAGCGGGGTCATTAATTGTGGTCTTGGGCCAAGACTCCGCTCAGAATGTATTTACAACTCCGTCAGTTCAGATTAACAACTCCTATGGTTTGGAATATTAATCCGTCCATTCAAAATATCAACTTCATGAAATCAAGAAATAATATTTCATTCCTTGGACTTTTATTTTGGCAGACCGGCAAGACCGTGCAACAAACTCCAGATGTGATGAAATATAGTAATAACAATATATATACATGTTAAAGTAAAAGCAATTAAAGGATTAAAAGATTATTAGCAGATGCCAAATAGAATAACAATAGACTCAGAGTAATTAGTGTCTACTCCAGGTTACAAGTATTTGTATTTTGTCAAAACTGCCAGAGAGGAAAAGTAATTAAATTAATAGAGATAATGAAATCCGGTCCTTTGTCCAAGATTATGACAATTAATTCATGTCCAAGATTATGACAATTAATTGATGTCTAACTTAATGGCAAAGTACAGAACAAAGAAATATCAAATAAGATATATGCCGAACATGAATTATTGAAATATTAAAATGTTGATAAAAACTTGTTTCACAAATCCAAGTCATGACAGTGTGGTGAAATATATAGCACACACGGAACACGACACAATATTAACTCACAATAAAATAGCATACACTATTGTTGCTACTACTCTGTATATTACAATGGTCATTCTAGAATGGAAGATCTTCTACATTTTTTCACTAGTTGTTGCTTTCCTATGAGAATATGAAAACATAAATTTCCAAGGACAAGAAAAAAAAATAACCGTATTGAAATACAAGGATTCCCATGACTTATTTAGAAATAAGAAAGGTTAAACTTTTAAATAAATTTTCTCCCATTAATTTAGAGGATAAAATTTCTCAGTACCCTAGATACAGCGGTCGAAATTCAATAAATATTTATAACTGTTACATATTATGCGGATCCAGCCCCCCCTTTTTGGTGGACAACATTTGGTTGCTCATAAAGGGAATCACTGAAGCGTGACTGGAGTGTGCCCTCCTTATGTCAGTCAGCGCCCCCCCTTTTACAAAAAGTTCTGGATCCGCCACTGCATGATAACTTCACTGTTAAAATAGTACTATCGGTACCTAGTCCGAAACCTTTCGGACGGTAGTACAGTCAAAGGGGAGTCACTCTAGTTACTCAATCTGTGTTAGCATATCTGACAGGCTATACTAAAGTACAGTTTTTCCTCCTCACAGAAGTTCATTATAAACAAGGCTATAATATCTGCTCTCGTTGGAACAAATGTTATGTACCCTTTATTCTGTCAGTAACACATTTTATTATATTTATTCAATTTTCTTCCAGTAGAAGTAGCATTTTAGAAATCAATGTTTCGATCTCCCATTTGAAACTAAAATGTTAAAGATCATACTAGAAATTTCAAGGGCATAGTTCCGTGTATCCTCATCCGTCTAATAATTTCACATTTTCTTGTTACTGACACTGTTACACATTTTTCGCTTTAGGTTTGATAATTCCTATTCCTATCTAAATAATAGTTTACAGGATTCAAAATTTAGCTGTTGGGTACACAGATAGAGTTTGAGGGAATCCGGATAGTCCTTAAAAGATAAAAAAATAAATATCGACTGATGTTAAAATTGACAGGAGAGCATGAATGCAGTTACAGCATAAGGGACATATCCGTTATTAACGGTAAATCGAATATTCCATAACGGTCAACCACCTCGTGATGGCGTCCGTAAAACGTGTACGAAAGGATGAATTCAACTTCACCACTTGGAACTCTTAATTTAATAGCTTCCTTGTGAACAGTAATCCTCTATCAAGGAAATTTTGGTAGGAAATACAAGCCCTGGATTATCGTATCATCTACGGGATGTATACTCCGTATGCAGGCGCTACATAGAAATGGAAAGTTCACAATCAGGACGCTGATATCATTTCTTTTGTCGTAAAATTACGTTTTTAACCGACCCTCATTGTCAATTTCTAGATTACAGTAAAGATATGAGGCAAACTTAACTGTATGTGTTGCTTCCTTTATCTCAAGTTCGATAGATAGATACGTTCAACATAGTCACCAATTGCAAATTTTGAAATATTTAGTGAGAGAACATTATCTATATATCGGAAAGTAAAATTAAAGGATACTGTTAACTTCTTTTCTTTGTCTATAAGAAGTTCCTGTTTGAAGTCAGCCTCATATGAATAAGGGAATGAGTCGGCAGGAAGAGGAGCACAGTTTCTTCCCATTTGAATGCCAATTGCAAGTTGAAAAACACGTGCTCTTAACGTAACAAAAATACTGTAAAGAAATCAAGCATCTTAAAAATGTCAGCTTCAGAAAATTTGTTGTTCGAATCAGAGTGTGTTTCCCCCCCCCCCCCCCCCCCCCCCCCCACAAATACGGATTTATCCCATTCTAGAATAAAATATTTGTTACTATATTGGCCATTTTATTATTTTTGAAACAAAGCAAAACAAAGCAAAACCAACTCTTTCATTTTTTTTTAGTTTGGAATTGGAAATTCTTAAGTAAAATCTAGAAAAGACAAATGATTTTAAAATACTATTGCAAGTTGAAAGAGTTTTAGATTGTATGTTCTCTAAAAGATATTTTTTTTTAATTTTTTCATCATTAAGATCTGATTCACGCAACTCTAGAATAAGTAGTTTCACAATACATTTCAAGCCCTGCTTTGATTGTTGCTAAATTGGTGTCTCCAATATAACAGCTTCTCACTGACATAACAGGTATGACATCCATATTTACTTAACCAGTGCACATTTCTGTTTAGGGGTCAGCTGAAGCCCGCCTCCGCGTGTAGTATTCTCTCGCTGTGTTGACGATCCATTGATGTCCTTCGGTCGTTTTCTGCTCTTTTGGCAGGTTGTTGTCTCTTTCACCCATTCCCCATTTCAAATCTTATTTCTTTATGTCTCCAATATAACATGTTCTCCCTGACATATTTGGTATGATATTTGTAATCTGCTATATTTTCCGTGACACAGTCGGTATTTATCTGATGAAGAAAAGTTGATTTTTACATCAATCCATCAACACCATCACAAGTAAATAAGTTGGAGTCCTACACCAAAAAGTAATTTTAACCGAGGACAGGGGATACTGGACTTTTTACTGTAATTGAATGATTGTCCGGTGTGCATATATATATATTACAGATCTAACATTGTTGGGTTGATGTTTAAACGAGTTATAAATACAGAATGAGTCGTCATTGCTTCAGACGTGCTTATAATAAAAAAAATTTATGTCACAAAGGCTAATGTTTAAAGTTTATACGGCAATACATATTAGAATTTGAATTTGGTATTATGTATCAATGTTTTCTCCGACATAATAGGCATATCGGTTGCTTTCAAATCTTTACTTTTCAGTGTATTGGATGACGTTTAATTTTTTTCATTTTTGTCTTCTAATTTTTATACGCCCGTCGTCTTTTAGACGGGGCGTATTATGGTATACCGTTGTCCGTCCGTCCGTCTGTCCGTCCATCCGTCCGTCTGTCTGTCCGTCCGTCCGTCCGTCGTCCACACTTCGGACAATAACTCAAATACACTTTCACCAATTTCCATGAAACTTTGATGAATTGTTTATATCTATTGACGTAAGCTCCCTTTCGTTTTTTTTTAATTTCAGATTTTAAGTTTTGGATTTATGGAGCTTTATTCATAAAAAAGGGGGGATTTTCAACACTTCGGACAATAACTCAAAAAGGCTTTCACCAATGTCCATGAAACTTTGGTGAATTGTTTATATCTATTGATGTAAGCTCCCTTTCAATTTTTATAAATTTCAGATTTTAAGTTTTGGATTTATGGGGCTTTATTCATAAAAAAAGGGGGGTTTTCCACACTTCGGACAATAACTCAAAAAGGCTTTCACCAATGTCCATGAAACTTTGGTGAATTGTTTATATCTATTGATGTAAGCTCCCTTTCAATTTTTATAAATTTCAGATTTTAAGTTTTGGATTTATGGGGCTTTATTCATAAAAAAAGGGGGATTTTCCACACTTCGGACAATAACTCAAAAAGGCTTTCACCAATGTCCATAAAACTTTGGTGAATTGTTTATATCTATTGATGTAAGCTCCCTTTCAATTTTTATAAATTTCAGATTTTACATTTCCGTGTTATGAATTTTTATGCTTAAAAAAGGGGGGATTTTCAAATTTGGAACAATAACTAACAATTTCACAAAATTTTATGCAACTTTGATAAATTGTTTATATCTATTGACATGAGCTCCCTTTTCAGTTTTATAAATTTTAGATTTTACGTTTTCTTAAGTAATGAATTTTTATACCTAAAAAAGGGGGATTTTATGAAACTTTGGTGAATATATTAATGTAACATCCCTTTTGATTTGTATATATATTTCTAGTTGATCATATAAATTCATTTGAAGCATAAAAGACACGTTAAAAGAGCAACGGGCGTATCATGCGCTAAAGCGCAGCCCTTTATTGTCTTTTATCATGATTGATTCTTTAGCATATATAACCGTGTATGTGTCTGTCCAAAACCAGGAACAGCCCATACAGTCAGTGGACAACCTTTGTTGTTGTATAGGCATATTGTTTTTTAGTACAGGATTGTTTGCTACATAAATCAGGTCGTTGTATTTTTCGTTTGAATAGTTTAACATGTACCATTTCGGGGGCTGTTAAAGCTTACTATGGGTATGGTTTTTGCTAATTTTTGAAGGCAGTACGGTAGCATATAGTTGTTTTACTTCTATAACATTTGGTCTCTGGTGGATAGTTGTCTCAATGACAAAATGCATTATCTTTTTATTCTATATATTGAAAAAAAAATGTATTCCTCATTGGTTTTTTATGATGTGGTTACTAGGCCATTTTTTAAGTGATTATTTGATTACCAGACAAAATATTTCATGATCATTGTATTCTAGATAATTTGATAATTTTATTTAAAAAAAATGTGATTATGCGATTACTTTGTCAATCCCTTGAGGGGCCTATTCAACTATTGGAAATATTCCGGAATTCTAAATTAACCGGACTCGACAATGGTGTTGGTATTTTTTTTAACTGGTTCCCGTTTTGTAGACTGTTTCTTTCTAAATATTTTCTGATTGAAAAACAGAAAGGGAGAAAAATGACAGAAAGTGTAAACGGATCCAGCCCAGTGGTAAATTTCATTTATAACACACATTAATCGAATTCCTTTTGATAAAAAATGGGCAGCTTATCCTTGAATAAAGGGATTAGAAAAATAATGATATGTTTGGGCAGATTAATCATTCAACTTTGTTTTGTTCCAAATCCCCCCCCCCCCCCCAAACAAAAAATACACAGTTTGTATTCAACTTCAAGTCATCCAAGTCTTGAATACAGTCACAGGCTGCTAGTTGTTTGTATCCATACGAAGGTCCACTATCAACGTATACGATAATTCGCTCGGCCTTAAAAGAGGGACGAAAGATACCAGTGGGACGGTCAAACTCATAAATCGAAAATAAACTGACAACGCCATGGCTAAAAATGAAAAAGACAAACAAACAAACAACAGTACACATGACACAACATAGAAAACTAAAGAATAAGCAACATGAACCCCACCAAAAACCAGGTATGATATCAGGTGCTCCGGAAGGGTAAGCAGATCCTGCTCCACATGTGGCACCCATCGTGTTGCTTAAGAAATAATTCATGGAAGCCATAGATTATTGGAAATTTACACATGGTATGCTAAAATTCGAATATCACGGCCCAGGCCATGTGTAAATTTCCAATAATCTATGGCTTCCATGAATTATTTCGATTCTAATAGGACAAATACGATCATCAAAAAAATGAAGCGAGGCTGGTGAAAGCTGTGTGTGTGGCTGTTCTGTTTTACTCCCTGTTAGATAAAGCTCAAACATTCTAATAAATCCGTAGCTTGCATGGATTATTTTGTGAACAACCGCTAAAATAAATATCTGTTTCATTCTCAAAACCAACAATTGGTATTTTGATTTACATGTTTTTCTCGTAAGCTACCGTCAAATCCAAAGTTGACATTTCGTAACTAAGGAGCCGCCATGTTGCCTTGCTGAAATCAGTAAATATGCGAATAATGCAATAGAATAGAAAATCAAACAAAACCTACCTTGATAATCAATTTTAATACCATATTAAACAACATTTCAATGGTTCACGTAACAGAAAACTTTCAACTCTAGCGTTTTCATTTGTATGACGTCATGTTTTGAAATGACTTAAATGCGCCAAAAACATTAATAGACTTTCGCGGAATTTTATTTTATCTTTATTTTGTTGGTTTCTTGGAGGTCTTGTGCATTACTTCTTTTTATTATGCATTCGAATAGTATAAAAGTGATTTTTTCTTTTATAATTGCAATGTTTAAAGCAATAAAATCGGCAAAATGTTTGCAAATAGGTTTCAATACATGTGGATTTACGTGGGAAGTATATTGTAACAGCCATTATTATGTACACCACGGAGTCTGCGCTTAGTATAGATATATCGAGAATTTTATCACAGTGTTGTTTACAAAGCGAAAGAAGCACGTCATATTAGAATTATGTAATAACAAATCCGGTAAAAAGTCTAATTTGGTAGGTCACATTCATAAAAGGGAAGGGGATTGTAGTTACATGTACGACGTAAGGAACATATCTAATATCATTTGCGAAACGGTTATTCCATAACGGCCAACCAACTTGTGATGGCAACCCTAAGATTTACTAAGGGATGATTTTGACTTCATCATTTGTAACTTAAGATGGATCTCCCTATGGATACAAACAAGTGCCTGTACTTGACCACAATATTAGAAAAAAAAATATTACAGTTGGGTACACATAAATATGTCTATGATATGCTATAAAAGATTATTTTGATATAGGTTTTAAGCTTAAGACTTTATGTCATGCCTCAAATCTGTATCCTTTCTTTAGATCCAAGCCTTTTCCCAATGACAACTTTCCCTATACACCTTATTGCTATCCGCCATTATTGGACATCACACAAGTTCCTGTAAAATGTTGACATCAAAATAGAAAATATCTGATGCTGCATTGGAAAAGAGATTGTTGTATGAAGTCAAAAGTTCAAGCGGGATAGATTATCTGGTCAAGGTTGAAGCCGGAATAGGGATAAGGTGTATTTCCTCTTTCTTGTCTGAAATCTATGTCCTTTTCCACAATACATGCACTGTCTTGCAGGGCCGTAACTACATTGAGGCAAATGCCTCATGTTGGAAATTTAAAAAAAAAAAAAAATGAAACAAAAGATTGTCTTCATATCAAATTGTTTTCACGGAAAGTGTCTTATGAAGCAAGTTCTCTTCACTCGCTGATGTCGCCCCTGCATGTTTTTTGTGATCCATGTTTCTATTTTACTTTTAGTTTTCAGAGTCGGTGGTCTATTGTTTGTACTTCTGTGTCTTTTGTTCATTTGTTGTTCTACATGTACCTTATGACTATAGTCTAAGTGTTGATTTTCATTTGTAAAGTGTGGTTTTGCAATATTGCATCTCAACCGATGTCCAGACATTGTGCGAGAAAATATTTTAAAAATATACGATGCTACTGGACACAGAAAAAAAAGGTTGTTTCTGTCTTGAGAATTGAACTTGATATCAAAGAATACAAAACTGGCCTTTTTTTTTTTTAGATAAAACTAGATACAATGTAGCTAACATGGTTTAAATAAAAGTAAGACCACAAATTTCCCGGTATTAAATCATCCTTAATAAAACATCAATGAATTGCCATATGACCTTTCACATTGAAGGGTTAAACTTGCAGAAAATAAAAATGATAAAGGAATATGGAGTAAACGTGCACAGGACCTAATCTCACACAAAGTCAATGAATAGAAAAAGTACAAATGATCAATGGTCAAAGTTTTTATTCCTGTTCTTCATCTTGATAGTTGCTGAAGGGTCTTCGACAATAAAAGAAAAATTAATACCGTAAAACAAGACCAAGATGGTCCTTAGTGTCGACTTAAGCACTACTAAAACTTAAAGCATAATACTGCACTGTCACTATATCTAAATCTAGTCATGAAAAAATCAACAAAGTCTAAGCACAAAACAAGACAAGAACAGATAGACAATCCGGTTTTAATGATTATTAGAATTACAATGTTTGCTCTATCCTACATATCGGTCTATTTTTATGTAGAAAAACCTTATTCCATAACCTTAACTGGCTATCTGAAAACTTTGTTTTAGATACATAACTATTAATTTGCGGACATTTGGAAATTTCGAACAAATAAAATATTCAAATTTTCAAACATGTTCAAAATTTCATAAAAAGGTCAAACAGATTTCTTATGCCTTGATAGAGCGCTATTATTACTGACACGGAACGTCATCATTGTCATCAATTCACAAGTCATCGTCACAAAATTATACAACTTTTCAAACTTTCTTTTTTTCTTTTTACTTTCTCTCCTCTTTGTTCACCTATGAATGTTAGTATTATATTGTATAAATTGTTTGTTTTATATGCATGTCCATTATATTATACTATTATTGTAACTTTATATTGTATTATGGAGAAGACTTCATAAGTATGATTTACTTGTATCTAATGATAAATCCATTTTGCTTTAATTGAGCAAATAAAATATGTTTAAACTAAATCGGTCTATTTTTAATGTTGTCCCCGTAAAACCTAAAAGTCTTAAATTACAATGAATCTTTGTTTTTGCTTAAAGACCAGAATATTGTCGAAAAAAATTAATTGTGTTTCAATGTAAGAAAGAGTCCTGGAAACGATCAGAATGCACGATTTTGCGTTATTTTTCTCAGAGCTTCTAAGGGCCTTGAACGGCCCCAGACCCTTCATAAAAATTTTTTCGACTCGCTACGCTCAGCCAATATATTATGCCTCACTTTTAATAGAGGCTAGTTACGGCCCTGTCTTGTATGTTGATGTCTGAAAGAATAAAACAAGTAAATATTATGTATGTCAACAGAGACATCAATACAACTTTATGTTGAAGTGAAATCTATAAATCCACTAACAGGTTAAGGCCAGGGTTTTTTTCATCAGTTTGAATGAATTTTATCATATATTTAATGCAAAAATAAAATGAAAAAATGAAGTCACCTTTCATTTTAAGCTTACAATCTTTCTAATTAAGCATGCATTCTTGGTAAGGTACTTTTTTGTGTTGGACTATTTAATACATAATAGGAGAAATAGACGTACATTTTTCAAAATAAAAAAAGAACTAAATTACAGAAATCACTTAAAATGTATATTTGTTTAATTTAAGTACAGCTTATTTGAAAAAATATAGGTTGCTGATGAGTTAAATAAGATATTTCAATTTTAGTGCAAAAAAAATGGCATTTTTGCACCAAAGGGAGATAATTTGGAGTTGTTGTTTTTTTAAATGATATTAACATTTTAAAAGTAATCCAGGTCCTAAAGGAATTGAATTTTTTGATAGATTTTTGTACCATATCATAAAGTAATAACTGATAGAGTAAAAAATAAAATTGTAATGAAAAAATAATGTTTTCAATTATTGTGAAAATTTTTGTACCCTCCGGCTCCTTATTAGAAGACACAATACTAATTCTTGCATGTCAAAATGTTAAATAGATGAGTGTCTTTTGTCTTCTTTGTTTTTATTAGATACATAATGTGTCATTGTTGCTGGTCTAAAAAATCAAGACCCTATTTTGACGATTTTTACAGTTTGTTATAATCTTGTGTGATGTGTTGTTATTGCATTTCTAGTTTCGGGTAGAGTAGAGTGTTACTACAGATACAGTTAAGTCTGCCTCATATCTTGACTTACATCTAGAAATTAACATTGAGGGTCAGTTGAAAACAAAACTTTACGACAAAAGAGATGATTTCAGCTTCCCAATTGTGAACTTTCCATTTCTATGTACATGTAGCAACATTCCAGCAGCGCCTGCATACAGAGTATATTTCTCCAAATTTATATGATATTCCAGGGCTTGTATTTCCTATCATGATTTCCTTTATAGAGGATTGCTGCTTACAAGGAAGCTATTTAACCAAGAGTTCCAACTGGTAAAGTTGAAATCATCCCTTCGTAAATTTAACTAAAGGCATCACAAGTTAATTGACCGTTATGGAATAATCGTTTCACAAATGATATCGGATATGTTCCTTATGTCGTAACTACAATACCTTTAGACAATATACGTATAGTGTCTTGAAATATGAAATTTATTTGTATGAGGCTTAGAAACGGGAAAATGCGAGGTTTTAACGAGCATTTTCCCGTTTCGTGCCGAATACAAATAAATTTCATGTTTCAAGAAACTATACGCATATTGTTTTTTATACTGAAATCCATAAAAAAATTTTAAAAAAAAATGTAACAAATATTGTTAAAAAATAAAGTGTTTGGAATTTCCCTCTTGGGGTACCATTTTGGGGTATTTTCCTATGAGCTTAGTCCAGGCGGTAAGACATTGACATTTTAAGGAATTAGAAAGGGAAAATGAACTTATTAATAACATTTGATAAACATGGTATATAAATTACCAATTTGAAGACATAACAAGTTTAAATTTATAAAAGTTTGACCGTTGTTACTACACGTTGTCATGGTTGTGACGTGACGTTGTTGATGAAATACGGTAGTTCCGGTAAATAGGCGGGGCTAATAGGTTAGTTGGGGTCATTGACGTGTAAAGCTAACGTTTATACGTATAGCTTTATCTGTATAGTAAAATAGCTGATTTCAGTATAATTCTCTTTTCACGAATGTGCCCTACCAAATTAAACTATTTATTAGATTTGAAATAATATAAGCAACACGACCGGTGCCACATGTGGACCAAGATATGCTTACCCTTCCGGAACACCTGAGATCACCCCAGTTTTGGGTGGGGTTCGTGTTGCTTAGTCTTTATTTTCTATGTTGTGTCATGTGTACTATTATTTGTCTGTTGTCTTTTTATTTTTAGCCATGGCATTGTTATTTTATTTTCAATCTATGAGTTTGACTGTCCCTTTGGTATCTTTGGTCCCTCTTTTATATCTTGGACATTCATTATTTGCTTTTTAGACAGGCGTTGTCTTGGATCACATCATTTTAATGAAAGTCTACTTAAAAAGGACACAGATTTGACTCTTGCATGTAAACTTTATTTAATTATCAGATTTCTCTAGGTAAATAAATTCAGTAATGTAAAAATGAATGGTACTTGGTCTGAGAGAATGAGATGCATGTACCCAACACACAGTCACTTGTCTTTGTTAAAGAAAATTCATCAGTGTTCAAGCAAAAAAATTTGTGAAGTGTTGTTATCAATTTTTGACACTAAATTTAGAACTGTTATTTTTATGAATTTTAGTGCACAGAATTTACTGATATTTCACTGCAAGAAGGACAGAAGAAAAAGAAGAAACAGCCAAGAAGAATTTTACACTTTAGCGATGGTATATTAGAGGAATATTCTACAGATGAAGAAGATGAAAATCCTCCACAGCCAGTGGTTGATACTGTAGGTTTAACATTAAAATCCTCCACAACCAGTGGTTGATACTGTAGGTTTAACAGTGTTTGATAGTGGTTGATACTGTAGGTTTAAGCTTAAAATCCTCCACAACCAGTGGTTGATACTGTAGGTTTAAGCTTAAAATCCTCCACAACCAGTGGTTGATACTGTAGGTTTAACATTAAAATCCTACACAACCAGTGGTTGATACTGTAGGTTTAAGCTTAAAATCCTACACAACCAGTGGTTGATACTGTAGGTTTAAGCTTAAAATCCTCCACAACCAGTGGTTGATACTGTAGGTTAAACATTAAAATCCTACACAACCAGTGGTTGATACTGTAGGTTTAATCTTGAAATCTTCCACAACCATGGGTTGATACTGTAGGTTTTATCTTAAAATCCTCCACAACCAGTGGTTGATACTGTAGGTTTAATCTTAA